>NC_083319.1:29613107-29921388 GCF_963455315.2 Globicephala melas
CTAGAGAGGAGGGAAATGCCTTCCAAGTAGAGGGAACGAGGGAACAGGATGTACAGTGGCTTGATGTGGGAAAGTACTTGATGGTCCAAGGATATAGTGGGGTATACTTTGGCAGGAATATAGGTAACCCTAGCTAACCACTAAAGTCTGTGACTTAAGTACTGGTTCAGGGGTACAGTCTTGATTTTATTGTGACATTTCAGTAGCTCAACTAAGATTCTATTTATGGAGGTTTTTAACTTACCTATTTTAACATATCACTACTAATCTACCATTAGTAGATCATAAAATCAATTTATTTGTTGCAGATATCATGTTTTTAATAAAATAGAATATACTGAAATAGTGTAAACATAATTATTTTTTCTTAAAATTTCTCTTGGGTGGATATATATGTATATGTTTTTACTCAATCATGATACAAAATATATTTCTCATATTTGGCATTGTCTAAAAGACTTTTAAGAGCCATTACTTTAGCATCTATATATGTACAGTGGTACATCGGGAAAGAAGAAGTAAAGCTGTCACTGTTTGCAGATGACATGATACTATACATAGACAATCCTAAAGATGCCACCAGAAAACTACTAGAACTAGTCAGTGAATTTGGTAGAGTAGCAGGATACAAAACTAATGCACAGAAATCTCTTGCATTGCTATACACTAATGATGAAAAAATCTGAAAGAGAAATTAAGGAAACATTTCCATTTACCATTGCAACAAAAAGAATAAAATACCTAGGAATAAACCTACCTAAGGAGACAAAAGACCTAAATGCAGAACGCTATAAGAACTGATGGAAGAAATTAAAGATGATACAAACAGATGGAGAGATATACCATGTTCTTGGACTGGAAGAATCAACATTGTGAAAATGACTATACTACCCAAAGCAGTATACAGGTTCAGTGCCATCGCTATGAAACTGTCAATGGCATTTTTCACAGAACTAGAATAAAGAATTTCACAATTTGTATGGAAACACAAAAGACCCGGAATGCCCAAAGTAATCTTGAGAAAGAAAAACAGAGATGGTGGAATCAAGGCTCCTTGACTTCATACTATAGTACAACTACAGTAATCAAGACAGTATGGTACTGGCACAAAAACAGAAATATGGATCAATGGAACAGGATAGAAAGCCTAGAGATAAACCCACACAGATACCATTACCTTATCTTTGATAAAGGAGACCAGAATATACAATGGAGAAAAGACAGCCTCTTCAATAAATGGTGCTGGGTAAACTGGACAGCTACATGTAAAAGAATGAAATTAGAACACTCCCTAACACCATACACAATAATAAACTCCAAGTGGATTAAAGACCTAAATGTAAGGCCAGACACTATAAAAATCTTAGAGGAAAACATAGGAAGAACTCTCTTTTACATAAATCACAGCAAGATCCTTTTTAACTCACCTCCTAGAGAGATGGAAATCAAAACAAAAATAAAGAAATGGGACCTAATGAAACTTAGAAGCTTTTGCACAACAAAGGAAACCATAAACAAGATGAAGAGACAACCCTAAGAATGGGAGAAAATATCTGCAAACAAAGCAGCTGAGAAATAATTAATCTCCAAAATATACAGGCAGCTCATACAGCTCCATATCAAAAAAACAAACAACCCCATCCAAAAATGGGCAGAAGACTTAAATAGACATTTCTTCAAAGAAGATACCCAGGTGGCTAACAAACACATGAAAGGATGCTCAACATCACTAATTATTAGAGAAATGCAAATCAAAACTTCAGTGAGGTATCACCTCACACCAGTCAGAATGGCCATAATCAAAAAATGTAGAAACAATAAATGCTGGAGAGGGTACGGAGAAAAGGGAACACTCTTGCACTGTTGGTGGGAATGTAAATTGATACAACCACTATGGAGAACAGTATGGAGTTTCCTTAAAACACTAAGAATAGAACTGCCATATGACCCAGCAATCCCAATACTTGGTGAATACCTTGAGAAAATGATAATTCAAAGAGTCATGTACCACAGTGTTTATTACAGCACTATTTACCATAGCCAGGACATGGAAGCAACCTAAATGTTCATCAACAGATGAATGGATAAAGAAGATGTGGCACATATATACAATGGAATATTACTCAGCCATAAAAAGAAACAAAATTTGAGTTATTTGTTGTGAGGTGGATGGACCTAGAATCTGTCATACGGAGTGAAGTTAAATCAAAATTCAGAAGAAAAATACCGTATGCTAACACATATATATGGAATCTAAAAACAAAACAAAAAAATGGTTCTGATGAACCTAGGGGTGGGACAGGAATAAAGACTGAAATGTAGAGAATCAACTTGAGGACGTGGGAGGGGGAAGGGTAAGCTGAGACGAAGTGAGAGAGTAGCATTGACATATATACACTACCAATTGTAAAATAGCTAGTGGGAAACAGCTGCATATAACTGGGAGATCAGCTCAGTGCTTTGTGACCACCTAGATGGGTGGGATAGGGAATGTGGGAGGGAGACGCAAGAGGGAGGTGATAATGGGGATATATGTGTACATAAAGCTGATTCACTTTGTTATACAGCAGAAACTAACACAACATTGTAAAGCCATTATACTCCAATAAAGATGTTAAAAAAATAGTGAGAATTATAAACCTATGTTAATGAGCACACAGTGTATAAAGCTGTAATTCATGACAATAACAAAATAAAGTAGTTGATGGAACTGGATAAAAAAAAGTTTTCATGTTAACAAGTTATTCTTGTTGCCAGAATTATTATTTAAATGGTACGAAAAATATGAATCAGATTTCCTTTTCTGGGCAGAAGTGTATTACATATGCATTGTAACTTCATTGTATATGTTTCATAAATGCAATATTAAAGTCATGCTGAAGTTATGATGTAATTTTTGTGTAAGAAAGAGAAACTGATCACTTCCAAACAGGGATTGGATGATAAACAGTTCTCTTTGGTTGCCATGCATGAGTCTTCTGGACATATTTTATCTTTTAAATGAGAAATATATTTTCATGTATTTGCAAATTGTGCCAACTTATTTTCAAAGTAATAATGCTGTAACTTGATATAAGTTTGCTACAGAGACATGTTTGGACATCTTATCCGTCTCTGGGACTGTAATATGTAGCATATGTTTGCAAATGTGTTTACAAGTGTAGATTCTCAATAACAATTTGTTAAATGTGTGATGGGATATAGGAACATGATTTTTATTTACCTATAGTTGAGAAGCACAACAATTGAATAGTTTGATAACATTTTCTTTGTGGGAATTTTATGAGAGTGGAATTGTAGTAGGGGGAAATCAATGAGATTAAGACATCAAGGAGGCTCTTGAAATAATGTAAATGCTAGATGAAGAGGATCTAGACTAGAGAGGCTGTCCCGAAATGGATATGGATGCTCAAAATATGGCAAGGGACTTTCAATGAGTTGGATATGAAAACCAAAAATAAGTCATTAAATATAAATTGAACATAACAAAGATGGACAAGCATTATTTTCTACTCTACAATAAATCTGAGGACTATGGAATTTTTCTCCATTACCCAAATCATAAACTGTTTGAGTGCAGAGACTTTGTTTTTCAGTTGTTTATTATGCATGTCTCATAATAGTTGCTCAGTTATTTTTCAATAAATGCATAAATATAAAGTAAAAAAAACCCAGAATGTCTCAGGGACAAGAATAGAATTCACAACAATTATGTTTTAATTTTTGAGAAGATCCTTGAAAAAGCAGAAAAGTATCACTTTTATATAGTCATAAGGTTTCTGTGCCAATGGTGTTAAAAATAGCTTTGTTTATATACTTCAAAATGTTCAGCAACCGGTATCCAGTGATGGTGGAGCTATTCTTCCTCATTCCTTCTTGGCACATGTCATACCTGTGGAGTTATGAAAGAAAAATCAGCAACATTCCACTTTAATTAGTAGCTGAATATAATTGTCTTACGGAAACTCAGAATGTTGCACTGTTCCTGCATTTTGAAAAGTGCCCATACCTGAACAAGAACAATAAGTAGTCTGTGAGGCCCTACACAATCCTTAGCTGATTAGTCGACTTAGAGTTTGAGACAGCTGTGCAGGCAAATCGTTTTGCATCTGGATATAGATTTTTATGAGACTACATATTTTTTGGTAAATAAACTTGAAGAAATGCTACACCTGTGCTCCGTAAGTGTTGTCAAGATTCTTAGCTGGCAGTTCTTTTTGATGAAATGTGTCATCACAAACTTGTTTTGAGACCAGTTGTTGCCTTGGCATTGTCCCGTGTGTTTGGGAAGCATAAAACCCTCAAAGGGAGTGTTCAGCAAGTCTTGAAAATGATAATGACAGAAAAGAAGCATCACAAAATGTGGGGAGCAAGGTAGGAAGATATTGTGTTGGGGGAAAAAAATTCAGTATACAGAGAAAAATGCAGCTTTTGTAGTATTGTGAGTTTGTTAAATTAACATTTGTTAAGTAGAGCCTCAGGGTATCTGCAGTTCAACAAAAGACCAGGAAATTGAAATAGAGCTGTTTATTACTCACAGGTCCTGGAAGAGGTACACACAGCACAGCCTGAAGGGTCACATGGGAAGGTTAAGGCAGAATATAAGCAGAGAGCAGCAGGACCTGTGGACTTTATTAAGGTCCGTGGGTAGAGTCCTTTGGGTTCCTAGGCTAAGGCTGGAATGGTCAATGCAAACCAAAGAGCAGGTTTTGCTAAGCTACAAAGGGACATACAAGAGGAAGACCCTGGGAGGTGGGGGAGACTGCTTATCACAAGGACTATTGCTGGAGTCCTTATCAGGAACTTAGATTAATTGTGACTGAGGACTATTATCTAGAGCATGTGCTTGCAGGGGAGGCTAGTGTCATTTCAAGGCCCCTGCAGGCTTCTTGTCCACACAAAATGGGTGTGCTGAGGCAACAATGTTATGGAATAATTCAGGTAAACTGTTTATTTTATTTTATTTATTAGGTAAATAAGTAGTCTGAAGCAAGTATTGTAGATTGAAAGGGGGTAAAGTGGTGTGATTCTAGGAAGTGTGCCTGGGTTCAGGAGTTAACTAGGTTCAAACACCCACCATGCACTATCTTCCTTTGTGACCTTGACCATGTTCATTTACTTTTTTTCTAAACTTGTGCTTTTTATCACTAGTACTATGAATATAATGGTTGTGAAGATTTTATGTTATATTAAATAAAACAATGTTTGTTAAGTCTCTGACTTACTGTGGTCCAAGTAGGCCTATTATAATCTCTTAAGCCCTTTTTTTTCTTTTTTACATCTTTATTGGAGTATAATTCCTTTACAATGGTGTGTTAGTTTCTGCTTTATAACAAAGTGAATCAGTTATACATATACATATGTTCCCATATCTCTTCCCTCTTGCATCTCCCTCCCTCCCAACCTCCCTATCCCACCCCTCTAGGTGGTCACAAACCACCTAGCTGATCTCCCTCTGCTATGCGGCTGCTTCCCACTAGCTATCTATTTTACGTTTGGTAGTGCATATATGTCCATACCACTCTCTCACTTTGTCACAGCCTCCCCTTCCCCCTCCCCATATCCTTAAGTCCATGCTCTAGTAGGTCTGTATCTTTATTCCTGTCTTACCCCTAGGTTCTTCATGACATTATTTTTTGTTCTTAAATTCCATATATATGTGTTAGCATACGGTATTTGTCTTTCTCTTTCTGACTTACTTCACTCTGTATGACAGACTCTAGGTCCATCCACCTCATTACAAATAACTCAATTTCGTTTCTTTTTATGGCTGAGTAATATTCATTACAAATAACTCAATTACAAATAACTCATTACAAATGAGTCAATTTTGTTTCTTTTTATGGCTGAGTAATATTCATTACAAATAACTCAATTACAAATAACTCATTGCAAATAGTCAATTTTGTTTCTTTTTATGGCTGAGTAATATTCCATTGTATATATGTGCCACATCTTCTTTATCCATTCATCTGATGATGGACACTTAGGTTGTTTCCATCTCCTGGCTATTGTAAATAGAGCTGCAATGAACATTTTGGTACATGACTCTTTCTGAATTATGGTTTTCTCAGTGTATATGCCCAGTAGTGGGATTGCTGGGTCATATGGTAGTTCTATTTGTAGTTTTTTTAAGGAACCTCCATACTGTTCTCCATAGTGGCTGTACCAATTCACATTCCCACCAGCAGTGCAAGAGTGTTCCCTTTTCTCCACACCCTCTCCAGCATTTATTGTTTTTAGATTTTTTGATGATGGCCATTCTGACTGGTGTGAGATGATATCTCATTGTAGTTTTGATTTGCATTTCTCTAATGATTAATGATGTTGAGCATTCTTTCATGTGTTTGTTGGCAGTCTGTATATCTTCTTTGGAGAAATGTCTATTTAGGTCTTCTGCCCATTTTTGGATTGGGTTGTTTGTTTTTTTGTTATTGAGCTGCATGAGCTGCTTGTAAATTTTGGAGATTAATCCTTTGTCAGTTGCTTCATTTGCAAATATTTTCTCCCTTTCTGAGGGTTGTCTTTTGGTCTTGTTTATGGTTTCCTTTTCTGTGCAAAAGCTTTTAAGTTCCATTAGGTCCCATTCGTTTATTTTTGTTTATATTTCCATTTCTCTAGGAGGTGGGTCAAAAAGGATCTTGCTGTGATTTATGCTATACACTCTTAAGCCCTTTAAAAACAGAGAGATTTCTTTAGTTGGTTGCAGGAGAGGAATTCAGATTCAAATTATGAGAGGGATATATGAGAAGGAGGTTCTCCACTGGAGGCTTTGATCAGGAGGATGCCGTAAAGCAAGGACCTAGGAGCGGAGAGTGGTCCCTGATCAACAGAAAACAGGGACTTCAGTGCTAAAATAGCAAAAAATTGAATTCTGCCAGTAATAGAAATGGGCATGGAAGTGGATTCTCCCATAGAGCCTAGCCCTGCTCTGACACCTTGATTTCAACTTGATAGACCCAGGCAGAGAAATCACTCAAGCCTGCTTGTACTTCTGCCCTGCCATGCTATGAGATAATAAATAGGGGTTGTTTTCAACATCTAGTTTGTGGTAATTTATCATGAATCAAGAGAAAACTAACAAAGTTTTAGTGAGGTTCTGTTAGTGTTAAATTCTCAGCTTTCCTGTACTTATCTTCAGATAATTATTTTCCTCTAAATTTTGAAGATGTCATTTCGTTTTGTGTTTTGATTTTTGGGGGGAGGAGTTTGTTCATTTGCCTTCTGTTTTAAGAGGTGGGTTTGCACTTAAGTTTTTTTTTCATGATGTGTATGATTTTATTGACATGATCTTATGATTTTGATGTCCTCTTTTATATCTTCATGCTCATCCTTTTGCTGTTCATTGTGGTTATCATCACTTTCACAGACATTTTTTGATCTTTTAAAATGTATGTACTCGCTTATTTAAATGATTTGCTTTCCAATTGTGATTTTCTCTTTCCTATAAGATTCTTCTTTTCTATTTAGAGAAGACCTTTCAATATTTCTTTTAGGATAGGTTTAGTATTGCTGTATTGTTTTAGTTTTTGCTTGTCCGAGAAATTCTTTCTCTCTCCTTCTATTCTAAATGATAATCTTCCTGGATAGAGTATCCTAGGTTGCAGATTTTTCCATTTCAGGGCTTTCAGTATATCTTTCCACTCTCTTCTGGCCTGCAGCGTTTCTGTAGAGCAGAAAAATAAGCAGATGGCCTTATGGGGATTCCCTTATAATTAACTCTTTTGTTTTTCTCTTGCTGTCTTTAGAATCTTCTCTTTAACTTTTGCCATTTTTATTATAATATGTCTTGGTGTAGGTCTGTTTGGGACCCTCTTTGCTTCCTTGTACCTGTATATCTGATTCCTTCTTTAGGTTTGGGAAGTTTTCAGCCATAATTTCTTCAAATACATTTTTGATCCCCTTTTCTCTTTCTTCCCCTTCTGGAATCCCTATTATGCATAGATTGGCACTCTTTATATAACTCGATAGGTCTCTTATATTGCTTTCATTTTTTTTTTTTGTTTTTGTTTTGTTTTATTTGGCTTTCTGTCTGCTGTCCTGATTGGGTGATTTCCATTATTCTGTCTTCCAGGTCACTTATTCATTATTCTGCATTATTTATTCTGCTATTCATTGCCTTTAGCTCAGCTTTCACCTCTGTGAACGAGTTTTCTAATTTTTCTTTGTTCCTCTTTCTAGTTTCTTTTTACAGTACTCTGCATTTCTGTAGATAGCCTTTCTTAATTCCTTCAGTATTTTCATTATCTCCTTTTTGAAATCCACATCTGTTAGACTGAAGAGGTCTGTTTCATTGTACTTTTGGGGGAATTCTCTTGGTTTTTAACTGGGAGTGGTTCCTCTGCTTCATTTTACTTATATTTCTCTTATTCTGTGAGTTTAGGAGAAACAGTTATCTACTATGGTCTTAGAGGACTATTTATATGTGGGAGTGTCCCCATGTAGCTTGTGTGGATTTAATATATTTGGTGTGAGGGCTGTTTTTAGTATGGATACCTGTCGCTTCTTTCCTCAGAGTGTGCTGGTTGTTATCCCCTTGATGGGGGTGTGCAGATGCAGCGGCTGGTGCCTAGTCCTGGGGTTCTTGGTGGTGGTGGCAGTTCATGTGGCGGTGGCAGCTCAGGCACATCCCTGGAGCACTCAGTGGGAGCTAAGGCAGCTTGCAACCACTCCTGGAGCCTGGGTGGGCAGCTGCGGTGGCTAGTGACCGCAGGGCAGTAGTGATGGTTCTTGACTGCCCCTGGACCCATGTAGGCAGTACTGGCTCAGGGAAAAAGGCTACAGTCCAGGTCCTGTCTGTCCCTTCGTGCATCCCCCCAAAAATGGTGACTGGCCTCTAAGGCAGTCCAGGCTTCCTCCATGTACAACCTCAGCTGTGGTCGCATTGGATTCCAGCCCCCCTCAGGCTGTTTCCACACAGCCAGTCCCAGTCCTCTCCCCAGTTCTGAGCTTTGAAGCCTGAGTTCCAGCTGCCAGCCCCCACCAGCACAGGTGGTCGTGTGTCTCAGGTTGAGGAGTGCAGGGTGGTGGCACTGACCATCTGTGCAGTTTTCCCTCCACTTTGGCTGCCACAAACTGGCAGCTGTGTTCTCCTCCAAGGCTCTGAAGCCCCCCTCTGTCCCAGCCAATCTCCTCACAGGTGTGGGGGCATCCAGGATGCAGGAACCTTTCCTCTTTCACAGCTCCCTCCCAGGGGCACCGGTCCTGTCCCAATTCCTTTCTCCCTTTTTTTCCTCTTTTGTCCTACCTGGTTATGTGGAGATTTTCTTGCCTTTTCAGCAGTCTGAGGTCTTCTGCCAGTGTTCAGTAGATTTTCTGTGAGATTTGTTCCACGTGTAGTATATTTTTGATGTGGAAGAAGGTGAGCTTCCCTTCCTACTACTCCGTCATCTTGATTGCTTGCCTGGGCTTAATTTTGGATTCTTTATAAATAATCTTTTTTTTTTCTTAGCTGCTTAATAGTCCTGTTTAAAAAACTTAAACTCTTTTAAAAACTCTTTAAAACACAACAGTATGTCTAAGTGTGGACCTTTCTTCCTTCCTTCCTTCCTTCCTTCCTCCCTCCCTCCCTCCATCCATCCCTCCCTCCCTTCCTTTTTTTCTTTCTTTCTTTCTCCCCTCCCTTCCCTCCCCTTCCCTTGCTTCCCTTCCTACCTTCCCTCCTTCCCTTCCTTTGGCATTTTTACACTTCAGCTTGGGAATTCCTCAGTCACAACATAACTAAAGAGCTGTATTGTCTCTAAATCCTGGCTTAATAAAGGAAGGGGAGTTTCCACACTGAACTTAGTTTCATGCTCATTTCCAAGGTTTTGTTTATTGTTCATTTTACAGCCAAAAGAAATGAAGAATCAGATCAGTAGTGATTTGTAGATGTCCATAAGGCAGCTCCATCCTTCCTGCTATATGCCTCTACAAATCTGTCTTAATATTCATTTTTGGTGTCTGAGGAAGTCACTTATTTTCTTGGCAGCTCTGTAATAATTTTATAAAAGTGATTTTCTAAAATATTGTTTCAGTAACTTTGTGTTGTTTCCACATGGAGAGTTTTTCAAGGTATACAGTTTTCTGAGCAAATATATGAGCAGAAGAGGTCTTGAATGCCATTTGGTTTGTAAGGTAGGTGATGCAGAAGCAATGAAGACTGTCAACATTTACATTTTTTAAGTCACACAGTCGGTAGTGTGAGGAGTAAGTTGAAGGATGTGTTGAAGTAAGTTGAAGTAAGTTTCTATTTTAGATAGAAAAGAAAGGAAGATGCAGGAGAATCTCTAGTGGTAAGCTCAAAAAGAATTTGTAAATTGTTGGACTTAAAGGGTAACAAAAAAGAATGAGGTTAGTTTTTAAACAATTTATTACTTGCATTAAAGTTTTGATAGAGTTATTGCTAACCAACCCAGAAAGGAATCAGAAAAGGGAGCGGTAGATTGAGGGATGGTAGTAGCACAAAAGTAACTATTTTAGTATGAATGTTTTGAGATTGATTATATGGAGACAAAACTGTTCCACTAGACATTCGGCATTACTGATTTGAAGTTCAAAAGAGAGATGACAGGCAGAGATATATGTATTTTTAAAGAAATATCAACAAGTAGAAAAACTTAGCTTTATTACTGGGTGATATTGAACAGGCAGAGTTGACAGCAAACAGAGAAGGGGCACACCATGGGTCAGGACAGTTAATTGTTCTATTACAGAGCAGGGATTTGACCTGGGGAAAATGAGAACTTTCAATAATATGTTCATTTCATTTCTGCCTACCTGTTTCTCTTTTCTAAACGCCACTGATGATAAAGGAAAGACTATGTTAATTCCCTACATTGCTATGCCATTATTAATTGAATAAAAACACATTCCAAAAGTTAGTTTCAAAAAATCTTACTGCACTTCCTGGAAAAACCTGAGGTTGTGGGTTTTAAAAGTTGCAACCTGATCTCCCTCAAGAACATTTTAAACCTAAACAATCTTTTGGAAATGTATTCTACCTCGTTACTCAAATGCTCGGTTCTTTTTCTCACAGTGAAATTAAATTGTGCGTTTCTATGGACAGTTATATTCAACATGTATCTCCAATCAAAAAAAAAAAAACACACTAAATGAAGGACGTTTTTCACAGAAGCACTTTGACCATGCTTGTTATGAATTCCGTGATACAGAATTACTGGAGATTGTGGACAAGAAGTGGAATAATTCATCCAAGTGCTAAAAATACTTTGAAAGCATCTTCCCCATCCATAATTCACTAGAAATAGTATTCAGAGAACATTGAAGCTATGAAATGAAGTAAATCTTATAAAGTTATGATAAAACAGTAGATGGTGACCTAATTCAGAGAGAAATATCAAGGGTTTCTCTTATAACATATGTTTTTCTGGTACAATTTATTTGCAGTATTGCCTGGAGGATACTTTAGGATAAAAGTGTAAAAGTTGCCTTCTGCTGTAATCTCCAGATTTTCCTTGCATCTACCCTTTGTGAGCCTTAACTATTCACATATTTTCACAGAACTTCCTCTACTTATCAGTTTCCAACTGAAGAACTTTTATACTAATGAATAAAAGCTTCTTTTACAAGTAAGAATGCTCAACTCACCATAAACAGTGTGGTGAAAAAATATATGTATCATTTTAAATGAAGAACAGTTGCATTTACAAATGTGTTTTACAAAACAAGTCTTTTATCACTATACTTTTTTTTGGTATTCAGTATGATTTGGGGGGCGTATTTCCCACTTACCTTGCAGTTAGTTAGAATTAATTTCTGTTTTTTGACTGCATTTAGTTTCTCCAGAAGGAGATCCTCAAGACAAAGATGAGAGTGCAAGTTACATATTTGATTCCAGGTACACTGTTAGAGATATGGGCAAGTAAGACAGGAACAGGAAAGAAGTCAATAGAGGGTGACTATCAAGTCAGTTACCACTAGAGAAAAAAATCAGTTCCACTTTGAAATTCTGAGAAACAGTGAAGAACATGTCCTGAAGTTACCAGGAATAGAGAACATTTGGGAATTTGTGTGTATCGGACAACTCTCTTTCTGTCATTTGTTGAGACATGCTTCCAAAAAAAAATTAATATTCCTGTACTTCCAGGTTGCCCTGCTCTGGCTTAGTGTGCTCCTACAACAAGAAAAAAATCCTCAGTTGGAGAGTCTCAGGTTTTATAATAAGCCTCAGGACTATGTAGAGGTGAATGATGAGATGATCTGGGCAAGGTACTCTCAGTATTTCCTGTACTTGCAAACATTATGCATCTTTTTTATTAAACACTCAGTCGTTTTGAAATTTCACAAATCAAAAATAAAATCAATACTATCAGTAATTGCTGAAACAAGTAATATAATACATCAAAATTATACCTTAATAAATAGACATATATTTGTAAGTCATCGCTACTTGCATGGTTCTGATATGCAGAAGTTTAGTTACTATGGCATATTAGCCATGCTTTAGTACAAATTTTGCTGCTAGCTCTTCAGTCTAAAAATCACTATATAAATAACAGATGTGCACCATGGCCAGTGACCAGTCATCTTACTTCTTCCAAAGTCTGTGAGTTATTGGTCACTGTACACCTATTCAGTTCACACACAGACAGCAAATCATGCTGCCTCCTTGCATTCAGTGATAAACCCATGTGACATTTTACAGAGGTGGGTAACTGAAAGAAGGATTGGCCGACAAAGGTGAAAGTGCAGCAAGAAACAAAAAGGGATAAAACTGGAAGTGAAGTTGGAATTGAACATAAATGGATTCAATCGATGAAATAGGTGACCATGAAAATATTGGCCCTGCCATAATTTGAGAGGCTCTGGATATGCAGCTAGAGGAACTTAATAAAGGGAATAAATGAGAAAGCGCTTCTGTGACAAAGGAAGACAACGTCACAGAGGAAGTGATATCAATAGAAAAACTTCATATTAAAATAATTCTTGGAGATATTTCTTGACATTCAAAGTGCAAAGAATAAAATGTTGGAAGCTGATAGAAAGTTAGAAAGAATATCACAATTCCCCAAGACATAAAAAAGATGCTCACTTTTATCACAAGTTATACAATGAGAAGAAGGAGGCAAGCACTCCTCAAATTATTCTTAATAAGTTTTTACAAAGAAATAAAACTTGAATTATCAATGTTCCTAATATTTGAAATTGCAATGTATAAGATTAATATTTGAAATTGCAATGTATAAGATAAATATTTGTGTTACTACTTGTAATTTTTCTATACATTTATAACTGACAATAAAAGAGTTTTTAATGTGTTGGCAAGCAATTTTAAAGATCATGAAACAATTATAATTTTTTCCATTGGCTATTAAGATCTCTTCACATGACTTAACTTTGCACAGTTATTTTTGTGGTCCTGCACTAATGTGCAGTAATGTACAAGATTGCCTAAATATCAATATATTGCTGTATATTTGTTTTCTGTGCATATATCAATATGCCTATATAAATGCATGTAAAGAGAAATCTAATTATTTCCCATCTAAATAACTTTCAAACTAAATCTCTCTTGTAACCAGTTTTTAATGGCTTAGTGTATATTGTTGCACATATATTTTCATGTTCATTTAAACATATAAGCATATAGTCAAATACATTATGGCTTATATTATTGGTTTTTTACTGGTAAAAATTCTAATAATAAGTATACATTAAAATCTAAGTTGCCTTTTAATCACTTACTGGAATATCATAAACATCAGTGTATCCCATAACTTGCTTCATGTTTGCAAACAAAGGCACACACAGATACATGCACACAAACTGAATTTTTAATGGTTATCATTAGAAAATGGAAGCATATACACATTTTACAGTTCCTAAATTAATCAAAATAATAAATAGCAAGTTCGAGAATAAATTAAGGAAAGAAAAATAGTGTTTACTATATTCCTAGTTGGCAATGATATTACTTTTAAAATTGTGAATGAAACTTACATCACTGAAACTTCTCTTTTTGTATTTATTTAGGTTTTCTTAAAATTTTCACTTTAAGATGTTAATATGGTGGCTTGCATTGATTGATTTTCTAAGGTTAAAAAAGCTTATGTTCTTCTTATAAATCAAGCCTACACATGATTTTTATCTTTTTTATTTTCTTTAGCATACTTTAGACTTGATTTGATAATATTTTAGTTTTGATTTTTGCAACAACACTTAGTTGTTTGCCTTAGGGTTTTCCTTCCTTATATTGTCCTTGCTGGTTTAATATCAAGGCTTTTTATTTTTTAAATTTTATTGGAGTATGGTTGCTTTACAATGTTGTGTTAGTTTCTATTGTGCAGCAAAATGAATCAGCTATACATATACGTATATCCCCTCTTTTTTGGATTTTCTTCCCATTTAGGTGCATTAAGTAGAATTCCCTGTGCTATACAGTAAGTTCTTGTTAGTTATCTATTTTATACATAGTATCAATAGTGTATATGCGTCAGTCCCAATCTCCCAATTCCTCCCACCCACCCCCCTTTCCCATGGTATCCATACATTTGTTCTCTATGACTGTGTCTCCATTTCTGCTTTCCAAATAAGATCACGTATACCATTTTTCTAAATTCCACATTTATGTGTTAATATATAATACTTGTTTTTCTCTTTCTGACTTACTTCACTCTGTATGACACTCTCTAGATCCATCCACATCTCTACAAATAACCCAATTTTGTTCCTTTTTATGGATGAGTAATATTCCATTGTATAAATATACCACATCTTTATCCATTCCTCTGTTGATGGACATTAAGGTGGATTCCATGTCCTGGCTTTGAATATTCTTAAATGATTTTTTCCATCTATTGAGATGATTATATGATTTTAATCTTTTATTTTTTTAATGTAGTGTATTACGTTTTTCAATTTTTAGTTGTTAAACCACCCTTGCATCACTGGAATAAATCCCATTTGATCATGGTATATGATACTTTTAATGTGTTGTTGGATTTGGTTTGCTACTATTTTATTGAGGATATTTGTACTTATGTTCATCAAGGTTATTTGCCTGTAACATTCTTTTTCTTTTTTCTTTGTGTGTGTGTTGTGTGTGTGTGTGTGTGTGTGTTGTCCTTGTTTCATTTTAGTATCAGGGTAATGTTTGGAAAAATTTGAGGATAGATCTTAAATCTTTGAATGTTTGGCAGAATTCACCAGTAAAGCTGTCTGTTGCCACACTTTTGTTTGTTGGGAGGTTGTGATTACTAAGTCAGTCTCCTTACTAATAATTCATCTATTCAGATTTTCTACTTTTTCATGGTTCAGTGTTGGACGATGGTATTCTTCTAGGTATTTGTACCTTTCTTCTAGGTCCTCCTGTTTATTGGTGTATTATTGTTCATAATAGTCCTTTTGATCCTTTATATTTCTGTGGTATGAGTTGTAATTTTTCCTCTTTAATTTCAGTTTTATTTATTTGAACCCTCTCTGTTTATTCCTTGGTGAATCTAGCTAAAGCTTTGCCAATTTTGTTTATCTTGTCAAAGAACCAGCTCTTAGTTTGATTTTTTTTTCTTTTGTCTTTTTAGTCTCTATTTATTTACTTACACTCTGATCTTTGTTATTTCCTTCCTTCTACTATAAGCTTTGTTATTCTATTTCTGGTTCCTTGAGGTGTACAGTTAGGTTGTTTACATGATATTTTTCTTGTTTTTTGAGGTAGGCATTTATTTATTGCTATGAATTTCCCTCTTTGCACTGCTGTTGCTGCATCCCATAGATTTTGGTATGTTATATTTTCATTTTTAGTTTTCTTTAGTATTTTTTAATTTCTCCTTTGATTTCTTTGGTGACCCATTGGTTATTCAGTAGCATGTTATTTAATCTCCACATTTTCGTGATTTTTCCTGTTTTCTTCATGTAATTGATTTCTAGTTTATACCATTGTGGTTGGAAAAGACACTTGATATAATTTCAGCCTTGTATTTATTGAGACTTGTTTTGTGGCCTAACATGTGATCTATCCCAGACAATGTTCCTTGTACATTTGAGAAGAATGTATACTCTGTTGCTTTGGGATAAAATATTTTGTGTATATGAAGTCTTTCTGATCTAAATTATCATTTAAGTCTAATGCTTCCTTATGGATTTTCTGTGGATGATCTATCTATAGGTTTAAGTGGGGTGTTAAATTTCCCTACTAGTATTATTTTGCTGTCAATTTCTCCCTTTAAGTCTTTTTATTTTTGCTTTATGTATTTCGGTGCCCCCATGTTGAGTGCATATATATCTGTAACTCTTACATATTCCTCCTGGTTTGACTTCTTTTTTAATATATAGTGACCTTCTTTGTCTTTATTACAGTTTTTGTTTTACAGTATATTTTGTCTCATTGAGCATAGCTACACCAGCTTTCTGTTTGTTTGTATTTGCATAGATTATCTTTTCCCTTTCTTCAGTCTGTGTGTGTTCTTATTTCTGAAGTGGGTCTCTGGTAGGCACATGTAGATGTCCTGATTTTTTTTTTCATTCAGCCACTCTATGTCATTTGATTGGAGAATTTAGTTCATACACATTTAAAGTAACTATCGATAGGTATGTTCTTTTTGTGATTTTGTTCATTGTTTTCTGGCCATTTTTGTAGTTTCTGATGGCTTTTTACTTTTTCTTTCTTCCCTTGTGGTTTGATGGCTTTTTTCACTGTTATATTTAGGTTTCTGTCTCATTTTCTTTTGGGTATTTACTATATGTTTTTACTTTTTGGTTACTGTGAGGTTCACGTGTAACATTCCTATGTATATATTGGTGTGTTTTAAGTTGATAGCAATGTAAATTTGAACAAACAACAGAACTTTATATTTTTACTCCTCCCCAAATATTTTATATATATATATATAATATATATATATATTTTTTTACATCTTTATTGGAGTATAATTGCTTTATAATGGTGTGTTAGTTTCTGCTTTATAACAAAGTGAATCAGTTATTCATATACATATGTTCCCATATCTCTTTCCTCTTGCATCTCCCTCCCTCCCACCCTCCCTATCTCACATTACCTTTTACATATTTTTATTTTATGCATTCTTTAAATAGTTATTTTGGTTTTAATTAATTTTACTTTTACCTTTTAACTTTAATAATTGCTTCATAAGTGATTGATCCATTGTCTTTATTATACATTACCTTTCCAATGAGATTTTACTTTGGTAAGTTGTATTCTATTATTTAGTGCCATTTCTTTTCAGTTTAAAGAAGTCCCTGTAACATTTCTTATAAGGCCAGTTTAGTGGTGATGAAATCCTTTAGCTTTTGCTCATCTGGAAAACTGTTGATCTCTTCTCCAATTCTGAATGATAACCTTGCCAGGTAGAGGATTTTTGTGTGTGTGTATGTGTTTGTTTTTTTCTTTTCTTTTCTTCTCTTTTTTTTTCTTTTTTATTTCACTCTTGCCAGAGATTGATGTATTTTTAACAATTTTCAAAGAATCATGTTTGGATTATATTGAACTTCTTTATTTTTCTCTTCTGTGAGTTTGTTCTCATATTTATATTTCATGCTTTCTAATATGTTTAGCTGTATGTTTTATTTATTTTTTAAATTTCCTGAGGTGGATAATTACCCTGTAAATTTTCAGTGTTCTTTCTAATATATGCATGTTAAGCTATACATTTTGCTTTCTTTGCTATTTTAGCTTCATTAAAAGTGTGAATTCATAATATTTTTATTTGGTTAAAATATTTTCTAAAATCCAGTATGTTTTGTCAGTCCATAGGTTACTTATGATTGTAATTTTCATTTTCCAAACATATGATGACTTTCTAGTTATCTTTTGGATATTATCCCCAATATATTTGCATTGAAGATAGAAAGCACACCAACATTTAAACCATTTTTTAATCATGTTTATCTTGCTGTTTGTGTGAGCTCCCTCCAAGACAGTTTCTTTATCAACACATCTGACCTCAGGCAACTACTGACCTGTCACTATCGATTTGGGCTTTTTTGCAGAGTTTCACAAGAGTGGAATCACAAAATATGTATGTTTTGTGTCTGGCTTTTCTAGTTATTGAGTGGGAATGTTTATCTGTCACAAGTTACTTAATCCAAGTCAGAAGAAATGGTCCTCCTTGATAATTTTTAAGTTAACTTTAAGGTCTAAATTACATGCAGTAAAATACTTTCAGTTTAAGGGTACAACCTGGTTAGTATTAACAATACTAACACTCATGTAACCAGTTAACTATTTAAGTAATAAATATTTTTCTTCACCTATACTACCCCTTTGTAGTAAATCTCCCCATCCCTAAAAACAAGACACCATGGGTCTGCTTTATGTCACTTTTGACCAGTATTTATTTTTTTCATTTCATATAAGTTTCATTTCAAGTTAATTTTTTTCATAATGGAATTTTTTTTTATAATATGAGCATCCATTTGGTTAAATTCCATTGCCAAGAGACTATTTGTTCTCTGTTGGATTAACTTGATGGTTTGTCAAAAATCTGTTTTGAAGTAAACATTCTATTCCATGTGATCTATAAATCTATATTTAATGAACACGAAACTCTTTTGAATGTCTCCTTTCCCCTCAGTCTTGAAACAAAGACCATTTAAAAAATAATTTCTTGTAACTACAATTGTAGATTTTTCACAGATGCCCTTGAGCTTCCTTTTTTGGGGTGATGTGATGGAAAATGTTTAGCAATCAATTTTCGGGAAGTAGGGAGGAGGCCATGATTTGTAACACTTGCCAGTTTCCATGTTATCAATATGATATTAATTGAAATGCAGAATTACTGAAAGTTTAAGAGTCAGCTCTCTTGGGCTAGCTCCTGCATATCACTGATTCCTAGGTTACTGGATATTTTTATCACTCTCACTGAATGCATCTATATTTAGAAGCGGTCTATCTTTTTTAAAATAAATTGACCTCTTCTTATTATACAATATCCCTCTTTATACTTTCAGATAATCACTTGCCTCTGTGATTCATTACCTCTGTCAATTTTCTGCAGTTCATTTTGGTTTCTCTTGTGTTTCTTGATTTCTTTTTAAGTATGCTAAACATTTGTAAAGCTTGAAGATATTGGGAGTATTTATCAGATCATCTAAAAACAGATTATGCATAAAAAGACGTATGACCATTTTTATTCATTAATTTTTTACTATATGCCTTTTAATAACTAAAGTGTTATGGCTATACATTTTCCTCTGAGTATAGCTTTTACTGTTACCCATTTCTCACTATATACCCAGTAGTTTGTAATGTTTAGTTCTGATTTCCTCTTTGGGAGAATGTCTATATAACAACAAGTTTATAATCAAGGAATGTTGCCTGAATATATAAATCCTTATTAAATGTGTTTTATGTTTTCCTTATATCTACTTTGAACATTTTTGTATATTTTCTATATGCATAGTAAAGATTGTTTAGTTTACTCTCTAGTACAGGAGGATGTGAGTGGTTTATACATGGAAATATATATGATTGGCTCGTTGATTATATTGGTAAGTTTCCTTTATCAAAACTTACATTTATTTATTAGAGTTGACTGATTCTGGTCAAGAGAAATTGACATATTTCATCCTAATTATTTTTAAATCAAGAACGATTTGTATTTATGGCATGTTTTACTTAATATTTGCCTAATATATTGTTTGGTATATTCAGTTCTAAATTTTTTAGAGTAGCTTCACGTCCATCTGAACAAAAACAAACGTACCTGTTACACACTCAGCATGTATTTACAAAGAAAAATGATTTACTTTACAAATGTTTGTTAAACTACAGCCACATACTAATCTTAACTACAACCTAGAGTGTCTCTTCCCTTGATAGTGTATTTTAATCCTTTTGGGATGGTGAGGATTGCCATCCAAGTTGTGGATTTGTCATGTAGTTGATGCTCTAAAATATTATTGTGTTAAGGAGGAAGAAAGTATATAGTACATTAATATAATCTTTTTGTAAAAGTATTGTCAGGAACTTCTGGATCCAAAATATGCCTAAATCACAATTTTATTTTCCTCTTTCCAGTATTTCCTAATGTTTTATTTTTCTCTAATTCTTCCTTCTGAATAATTTTGTTAATTTTTTCTTGATTTTCTATACTTATATCATCCTATCTCAAGTTCTTGAAGATATTTTGAGTACAGGGATCTCTAAGTGAAATACTAAATTAAGGATCATTCTATAAGTAGTTTGTGGAAAATTGTGGGAACATCAATTCCTTGTTACTTGGTATACAATGGATCTCCTTCTCAAGGACATAACTCCCATATTTGCCAGGGATTTTAGGGTAAAGAAAAATTTAATTTGACTGTCTATATCTATTATTTATTTTTGGATGAGAAATATTTGGGTCTCTTTTATGGTAAATAATAATTTGCTCATATTTCAGGATCATTTTGAAACAGAGAGGGGAAGGAACTATTTATCTTACCATACCTGATTCCCTACAGGGTCAGCAGCACAGCTAAAATGTCCATTGAAGAAAATATTTTTAAAAATTACATTCTAAGTTTTCTTTCTTTAAAAGTGTTTAAGTTAAATTGTTAAGCAAGTACCATAATGATTCTTCTCTCTGTTGTTCAGAGAAAAGGCTGTTTTTGATGGGGAGAAGAGGTGTAAAATATCTAATATACCACATTTATAAAATACTTTTATTCACTAAGCTTTATTAAGTTTACTTTTACAACTTTCACTAAGAGGGTTTTACAATGCGTTTGGTATTGGCAAATATCAATAATTCCCCAGCACGTGTGGAAGTACAAAATAACACTTCCAACCTTTAAGACCAAACACTTTGGTAAATACCACAGATGCCAAATTACTCTAGCAGGTACTAAATTGCTACTAGTGTATCACCTTGGGATATGATGAAGATAAATGGCATACTGTGCATTCCCAGTATTCCACAATTACTGGAACACCTGTGCTAAATGACCTGGTGTTAATACACCATAAACATCCTCACAATGCTCAAAGGACCTTCTAGTTTCACATTTCAACTTGCTTAGCAGGGCCTCAACTTAATGTAGGTGTTGGAAATGTTTCACCTATACTTGACACTGCAACCACATAGTGACATACTAGTATCATATCCCTGGAAGCTGACTTTGTAGTATTTTCTTCTATCCATTCTTATCTCATTTTTTTCTGTAAGAGTATGTATATGAATTGTCTTCACACCTTCGCTTTAATTTGAGACCTGTATCATTGTCAGCAATGCTTGATGCCGTTATCACTGTAGTTCTAGCACCTGTGTTTTTTAGCAAATCACCTTTGGCTCATATAAGCCCTCCCATGCAATATATAGGTTTTAAAGCTGACAATAACATATTAAAGGGAGATGCCTGCAAATATATGTATAGTTGTGGACCTGTGTCTATTTTTACCAAATTTAAACATTAAAAAACAAATATCTATGTGTATATGTATCAATGAATTTATGATAGCATCCATAGTTACTATGAATTAAGATTCTGCTATGCCTGTTAGACTATTTTTAACAACTTTATTGAGATGTAGTTCACATACAATATAATTCAGCATTTGAAAGTGTACAATACAGTGTTTTTAATATATTTATGGGGTTGTGTGATTATTACCACAATCTAATTTTAAAGTAGTTTTGTCCCCTGAAAATGAAATTTCCTCTACCCACTAGCTGTTGCTCCCCGTTCCCCCACACCCTACCTCCTCTAATCTAGGCAGTCACTGATCTATTATGGGTCTTTATAAATCTGTCTGTTTTTCCTTTCACTGTTTTAAAGATTTTCTCTTTACTTTTCAGCAGTTTTAATTTTATGAGTTTAAATGTGGATTGCTTTGTTTTGACACCACTCCAAATTTGGTTTCATAGAATTTTGTAATTCATAGTCTTAGATTTTTGTCATTTTGCAAAAACTCTCTTCAATTATTATGTCTGCCCCATTTGCTCACTCTCCCTTTTAAGGTATATCTGCTTTGCCACCAGTGTATATATACCTTCATATAGCTCATCTTATAGATTGAGTTCTCCATGGTACATTTTGTATAGATCTTATAAATACAAGTTTATATTTCCTGTTTCTGGCTTGAGACATGTCATGTCTAATATTCCATCAGGATTAGGAGCAGTAATGGGAAAAGCAAGGGAAATTCTGAGAAAATATACATTTTATATATGTTACAGTACAAACCATTTTTTATGGATTTATTTGAATAACTTTCACAGGTTTCAGCTTACTCTGAAATGAACACATAGGGATCTCTAATGAATCTAGAGCATATTGAGCTCTTATCTTTACAACTGTATATTTTGCTTGTTTATTTATTTTGTTTTTACAGCTCTTTGTTGTAAAGAGCTCTTACCTTTACAACTGTATATTTTGCTTGTTTATTTATTTTGTTTTTTAGATCTTGTTTAGAAAATAAGCCCTTGTGACTTTCCATAAAAAATAAACATGCAGAAAGGCATGAAATGCTTTATCATAATGACTTTCATTGCCTTTGAAATCTGAATTAATTCTTGTAAAGGATTCAGAAGTTACTGTGTAGGCTTATTCAGGAAATGATGATCCTTCAAAACTGATGATACAGGGACTTCCCTGGTGGTCCAGCGGTTAAGACTGTGCACTCCCAATGCAGGGGGCCTGGCGCGGGGGGCTCATCCTTGGTCAGGGAACTAGATCCTGCATGCTGCAACTAAGACCTGGCACAGCCAAGTAAGTAAGTAAGTAAAAGTAAGTAAGTAAGTAAGTAGGTAAATAAATAAATAAATATTAAAATTTAAAAAAAATGATGCATTGGTAAGATAGAAACAAAAATTGATAATCCCTAAATGTACAGTGCTGCTCCAACCCCAACAATTTTAAACTTTAAAAATATCCTGAATCCATAGGTGTGGACCAAACAGACCATAATATGTGGAATAATTGAAAAGCAACCTTTTTAATATTATTTTTTAAAATTTACTAATGAACTGCAGTATCTGAAACTTGTACTGTGAATTTACTGTTTAGAATGAATAATGCTGAGATGGGAAGTTTATTAGTATAGGAAAGATTTTCTTCTTCATGTACCTACATGGACATAAAATGGTGTGAAATGTTCATAAAAGTTTAATAGAATTCTCTTTGGATAAGGTATTTATTGATATTTGCTTTAAGGCAAACACTATTCTCTTAGTAAATGAGTGATAAGGTCAGTGTCATCTCCTCAAGTTTAAAACATTCGATAAAGAGGACAACTTATAGTCCATTTCCCTCACCCATCCATTCACTCAATAAATGTTTATAGGCTAGGCCTAATGACTAACATTTTAGCAGCCAATCTATTATATGAAATTATCGGTTTGGGAGTCATGTAAAGGTCTATAAGCAAACAAATAAGACACTATGGTCTGAGCTGTCAGAACAAAACTGACAACTATCCTGTATTTTATCATCGTAGTGCTGCTTTTTGATCTGAAGAAAAATCCATTTTCTGAATGAACTTTAATGGCTTAATCATGCTAAAGAATGACATGAGTCAAAATAAACACCTCGGAAAGTTAAACATATTCAAGTAAAAAGGTAATGAAGTGAAAATAAGTGGAGGATTCACTTCTAGTCTGGGAAGTAAGCCCAATATTTTAATAAATGAATAATGGAAGTGTTTGCCTAATAATAATCAGTTCTTCCAATAACAAGTTTGCTGTCAGTATATAATCATGTTGAGTAATTAAATTCCAGTGAATTCAGTTGCTAACTCAGGCATATGCTTTGAGTTATCAGTATGGCCAGGGATTCTCCTAGGTGCCTGCCTTGAGCCATTTGCCTGGGTTAGGTTAGAAGAGTTTCTACACTAATTGCCACCGTTTCCTTCTGTAGGGGCTTTGCTCATTAGATCAGTTATTAACCAGTGCCTGCTATGAGAAGGGAGAGAGGTATCAGCCAGAGAGACAGAATCTGTTTGTCTGGCCATGTATGCCATGCTGCCAAATCACAGATCCCTGCCCAAATCTGGATTCATAGTTGTGGGTCATGGTTCAGGATGAAATAAATACTGTCCTCTCACCATCTCCCTCTTCCCTCTACCAAGATCTCCTCAAGCTCTTACTTTCAGAGTAATTTAGTGTTCTCTCTCTCCCTCCCTTCCTCCCTCCCTTCTCTTCCTCTCTCCCTTTTTCCCTCTCCCTCTCACACACACATCACTTTTTCTCTCTTGTTAGCATTATAATTTAGCACAAGCTTTCAGATTGTCACTCTAGAATCTCTGTGGAATAATATAATCAAAATATATTCCTAGACAAAATGGATCTCACCCAAGGAGGAATGCTGATAGAAGCTATCAAGGGTTCATATCTATTTGTATTCAACTTTACTGTAAACATGTAAAAGCATGGGCTCAGGTGTCAGAACAGACCTGGCTTCAGTCACAGTCCTGGAATTTACTAGGTGTGTGGTTTGAAAAAGTCATTTACCAATCCCTCATTTTTATTAAATGCATTACTGAGAAAATCATACCATCAATGTTGTATAATCATTTTGAGAATTAAGAGTAATTATACATGAAAGTTCCTTGCACATTGCTTGGAATGAAGTGAATTCTCAAGTATTCAATACATTTATTTATTTCCAATTATTTATCTATAATGTAAACTTTTGAAAGTTACTCATTGAAATATAATCACATTTTATTTGGTATTCTTTCTTAGCAATGGGTTGTTGAGGATATTTTCCAACTAGAAATCATCATTAAAATATTTTAAGTCAATTTCTCCTCTCTGACCTAGGCAGCCATTGATTGGCTTTTCAATACTTGATTATGTTTGACTTTACTGGAATTTCAAAAAAAAATAAGCTTTTACTGTATGTATTCTTTTTTTTTTTTTTTTTTAATTTAAAATATATATATATATATAACAAAACATAACTAATCTGGAAAATGGTGAATAATCTAATTTACATAATAATTTGTAAACATTTTCCACATACAATTGTATGAGATAAAGGGTATACTTTGAAAAAAACAATCACTCATATCAATGTTAGTAAGCTGCAAATAGGATTAAGTTCCTTTCATCATAAAACAGTTGTTGAATCAACAATTTGAACAATTTATTCCTTAGGTATCTTTTGGGTAAACTGTATTTTATTTTATTTTATTTTTTTTTTTTTAACATCTTTATTGGGGTATAATTGCTTTACAATGGTGTGTTAGTTTCTGCTTTATAACAAAGTGAATCAGTCATACATAAACCTATGTTCCCATATGTCTTCCCTGTTGCGTCTCCCTCCCTCCCACCCTCCCCATCCCACCCCTCCAGGCTGTCACAAAGCACCGAGCCAATATCCCTGTGCCATGCGGCTGCTTCCCACTAGCTATCTACCTTACTGCGTTTGTTAGTGTGTATATGCCCATGACTCTCTCTCGCCCTGTCACAGCTCACCCTTCCCCCTCCCCATAACCTCAAGTCCGTTCTCTAAGAGGTCTGCGTCTTTATTCCTGCTTTACCCCTAGGTTCTTCATGACATTTTTTTCTTAAATTCCATATATATGTGTTAGCATACGGTATTTGTCTTTTTCTTTCTGACTTACTTCACTCTGTATGACAGACTCTAGGTCTATCCACCTCATTACAAATAGCTCAATTTCGTTTCTTTTTATGGCTGAGTAATATTCCATTGTATATATGTGCCACATCTTCTTTATCCATTCATCCGATGACGGGCACTTAGGTTGTTTCCATCTCCGGGCTATTGTAAATAGAGCTGCAATGAACATTTTGGTACATGACTCTTTTTGAATTTTGGTTTTCTCAGGGTATATGCCCAGTAGTGGGATTGCTGGGTCATATGGTAGTTCTATTTGTAGTTTTTTAAGGAACCTCCATACTGTTCTCCATAGTGGCTGAACCAATTCACATTCCCACCAGCAGTGCAAGAGTGTTCCCTTTTCTCCACACCCTCTCCAGCATTTATTGTTTCTAGATTTTTTGATGATGGCCATTCTGACTGGTGTGAGATGATATCTCATTGTAGTTTTGATTTGCATTTCTCTAATGATTAATGATGTTGAGCATTCTTTCATGTGTTTGTTGGCAGTCTGTATATCTTCTTTGGAGAAATGTCTATTTAGGTCTTCTGCCCATTTTTGGATTGGGTTGTTTGTTTTCTTGTTATTGAGCTGCATGAGCTGCTTGTAAATTTTGGAGATTAATCCTTTGTCGGTTGCTTCATTTGCAAATATTTTCTCCCATTCTGAGGGTTGTCTTTTGGTCTTGTTTACGGTTTCCTTTGCTGTGCAAAAGCTTTGAAGTTTCATTAGGTCCCATTTGTTTATTTTTGTTTTTATTTCCATTACTCTAGGAGGTGGGTCAGAAAGGATCTTGCTTTGATTTATGTCATAGAGTGTTCTGCCTATGTTTTCCTCTAAGAGTTTGATAGTTTCTGGCCTTACATTTAGGTCTTTAATCCATTTTGAGCTTATTTTTGTGTATGGTGTTAGGGAGTGATCTAATCTCATACTTTTACATGTACCTGTCCAGTTTTCCCAGCACCACTTATTGAAGAGGCTGTCCTTTCTCCATTGTACATTACTGCCACCTTTATCAAAGATAAGGTGTCCATATGTGCATGGGTTTATCTCTGGGCTTTCTATCCTGTTCCATTGATCTATCTTTCTGTTTTTGTGCCAGTACCATACCGTCTTGATGACTGTAGCTTTGTAGTATAGTCTGAAGTCAGGGAGCCTGATTCCTCCAGTTCCTTCTTTCGTTCTCAAGATTGCTTTGGCTATTCGGGGTCTTTTGTGTTTCCATACAAATTGTGAAAGTTTTTGTTCTAGTTCTGTGAAAAATGCCAGTGGTAGTTTGATAGGGATTGCATTGAATCTGTAGATTGCTTTGGGTAGTAGAGTCATTTTCACAATGTTGATTCTTCCAATCCAAGAACATGGTATATCTCTCCATCTATTTATATCATCTTTAATTTCTTTCATCAGTGTCTTATAATTTTCTGCATACAGGTCTTTTGTCTCCTTAGGTAGGTTTATTCCTAGATATTTTATTCTTTTTGTTGCAATGGTAAATGGGAGTGTTTTCTTGATTTCACTTTCAGATTTTTCATCATTAGTATATAGGAATGCCAGAGATTTCTGTGCATTAATTTTGTATCCTGCCACTTTACCAAATTCATTGATTAGCTCTAGTAGTTTTCTGGTAGCATCTTTAGGGTTCTCTATGTATAGGATCATGTCATCTGCAAACAGTGACAGCTTTACTTCTTCTTTTCCAATTTGGATTCCTTTTATTTCCTTTTCTTCTCTGATTGCTGTGGCTAAAACTTCCAAAACAATGTTGAATAATAGTGGTGAGAGTGGGCAACCTTGTCTTGTTCCTGATCTTAGTGGAAATGCTTTCAGTTTTTCACCATTGAGGATGATGTTTGCTGTGGGCTTGTCATATATGGCCTTTATTATGTTGAGGAAAGTTCCCTCTATGCCTACTTTCTGCAGGGTTTTTATCATAAATGGGTGTTGAATTTTGTCAAAAGCTTTCTCTGCATCTATTGAGATGATCATATGGTTTTTCTCCTTCAATTTGTTAATATGGTTTATCACATTGATAGATTTGCGTATATTGAAGAATCCTTGCATTCCTGGAATAAACCCCACTTGATCATGGTGTATGATCCTTTTAATGTGCTGTTGGATTCTGTTTGCTAGTATTTTGTTGAGGATTTTTGCATCTATGTTCATCAGTGATATTGGCCTGTAGTTTTCTTTCTTTGTGACATCCTTGTCTGGTTTTGGTATCAAGGTGATGGTGGCCTCGTAGAAGGAGTTAGGGAGTGGTCCTCCCTCTGCTATATTTTGGAAGAGTTTGAGAAGGATAGGTGTTAGCTCTTCTCTAAATGTTTGATAGAATTCGCCTGTGAAGCCATCTGGTCCTGGGCTTTTTTTTGTTGGAAGATTTTTAATCACAGTTTCAATTTCAGTGCTTGTGATTGGTCTGTTCATATTTTCTATTTCTTCCTGATTCAGTCTTGGCAGGTTGTGCATTTCTAAGAATTTGTCCATTTCTTCCAGATTGTCCATTTTATTGGCATAGAGTTGCTTGTAGTAATCTCTCATGATCTCTTTTATCTCTGCAGTGTCAGTTGTTACCTCTCCTTTTTCATTTCTAATTCTATTGATTTGAGTCTTCTCCCTTTTTTTCTTGATGAGTCTGGCTAGTGGTTTATCTATTTTGTTTATCTTCTCAAAGAACCAGCTTTTAGTTTTATTGATCTTTGCTATTGTTTCCTTCATTTCTTTTTCATTTATTTCTGATCTGATTTTTATGATTTCTTTCCTTCTGCTAGCTTTGGGGTTTTTTTGTTCTTCTTTCTCTAATTGCTTGAGGTGCAAGGTTAGGTTGTTTATTCGAGATGTTTCCTGCTTCTTAAGGTGGGCTTGTATTGCTATAAACTTCCCCCTTAGAACTGCTTTTGCTGCATCCCACAGGTTTTGGGTCGTTGTGTCTCCATTGTCATTTGTTTCTAGGTATTTTTTGATTTCCTCTTTGATTTCTTCAGTGATCTCTTCATTATTAAGTAGTGTATTGTTTAGCCTCCATGTGTTTGTATTTTTTACAGATCTTTTCCTGTAATTGATATCTAGTCTCATGGCGTTGTGGTCAGAAAAGATACTTGATACAATTTCAATTTTCTTAAATTTACCAAGGCTTGATTTGTGACCTAAGATATGATCTATCCTGGAGAATGTTCCATGAGCACTTGAGAAAAATGTGTATTCTGTTGTTTTTGGATGGAGTGTCCTATAAATATCAATTAAGTCCATCTTGTTTAATGTATCATTTAAAGCTTGTGTTTCCTTATTTATTTTCATTTTGGATGATCTGTCCATGGGTGAAAGTGGGGTGTTTAAGTCCCCTACTATGAATGTGTTACTGTCGATTTCCCCTTTTATGGCTGTTAGTATTTGCCTTATGTACTGAGGTGCTCCTATGTTGGGTGCATAAATATTTACAATTGTTATATCTTCTTCTTGGATCGATCCTTTGATCATTATGTAGTGTCCTTCTTTGTCTCTTTTAATAGTCCTTATTTTAAAGTCTATTTTGTCTGATATGAGAATTGCTACTCCAGCTTTCTTTTGGCTTCCATTTGCATGGAATATCTTTTTCCATCCCCTTACTTTCAGTCTGTATGTGTCTCTAGGTCTGAAGTGGGTCTCTTGTAGACAGCATATATAAGGGTCTTGTTTTTGTATCCATTCAGCTAATCTGTGTCTTTTGGTGGGAGCATTTAGTCCATTTACATTTAAGGTAATTATTGATATGTATGTTCCTATTCCCATTTTCTAAATTGTTTTGGGTTCGTTATTATAGGTCTTTTCCTTCTCTTGTGTTTCTTGCCTAGAGAAGATCCTTTAGCATTTGTTGTAAAGCTGGTTTGGTGGTGCTGAACTCTCTCAGCTTTTGCTTGTCTGTAAAGGTTTTAATTTCTCCATCAAATCTGAATGAGATCCTTGCTGGGTAGAGTAGTCTTGGCTGCAGGTTTTTCTCCTTCATCACTTTCAGTATGTCCTGCCACTCCCTTCTGGCTTGTAGGGTTTCTGCTGAGAGATCAGCTGTTAACCTTATGGGGATTCCCTTATGTGTTATTTGTTGTTTTTCCCTTGCTGCTTTTAATATGCTTTCTTTGTATTTAATTTTTGACAGTTTGATTAATATGTGTCTTGGCGTATTTCTCCTTGTATTTATCTTGTATGGGACTCTCTGTGCTTCCTGGACTTGATTAACTATTTCCTTTCCCATATTAGGGAAGTTTTCAACTATAATCTCTTCAAATATTTTCTCAGTCCCTTTCTTTTTCTCTTCTTCTTCTGGAACCCCTATAATTCGAATGTTGGTGCGTTTAATGTTGTCCCAGAGGTCTCTGAGACTGTCCTCAGTTCTTTTCATTCTTTTTTCTTTATTCTGCTCTGCAGTAGTTATTTCCACTATTTTATCTTCCAGGTCACTTATCCGTTCTTCTGCCTCAGTTATTCTGCTATTGATCCCATCTAGAGTACTTTTAATTTCATTTATTGTGTTGTTCATCGTTGCTTGTTTCATCTTTAGTTCTTCTAGGTCCTTGTTAACTGATTCTTGCATTTTGTCCAATCTATTGTCCATTCTATCTCCAAGATTTCGGATCAACCTTACTATCATTATTCTGAATTCTCTTTCAGGTAGACTCCCTATTTCCTCTTCATTTGTTAGGTCTGGTGCATTTTTATCTTGCTCCTTTATCTGCTGTGTGTTTTTCTGTCTTCTCATTTTGCTTATCTTACTGTGTTTGGGGTCTCCTTTTTGCAGGCTGCAGGTTTGTGGTTCCTCCTGTTTTTGATGTCTGTCTCTAGTGGCTAAGGTTGGTTCAGTGGGTTGTGTAGGCTTCCTGGTGGAGGGGGCTAGTGCCTGTGTTGTGGTGGATGAGGCTGGATCTTGTCTCTCTAGTGGTCAGGTTCACGTCTGGTGGTGTGTTTGGGGGTGTCTGTGGCCTTATTATGATTTTAGGCAGCCTCTCTGCTAATGGGTGGGGTTGTGTTCCTGTTTTGCTAGTTGTTTGGCATAGGTTTTCCAGCACTGTGGCTTGCTGGTCGTTGAGTGAAGCTGGGTGCTGGTGTTAAGATGGAGGTCTCTGGGAGATTTTCGCTGTTTGATATTATGTGGAGCTGGGAGGTCTCTTGTTGATCAGTGTCCTGAAGTTGGCTCTCCTACCTCAGAGGCAGAGCCCTGCCTCCTGGCTGGAGCACCAAAAGCTTTTCATCCACAGGCTCAGGATAAAAGGGAGAAAAAGTAGAGGGAATTAGTAGAAGTATGAGGAAAGAAAGAAGGAAAGGAGGGTAGGAAGGAAGGAAGAAAGAAAGAAAGAAGCAAAGAAGGAAAGAAGGCAAGAAGGAAAGAAGGGAGGGAGGGAGGGAAGAGGGAAGGAAGGAGGGAAAGAAGGAAAAAAGACAGAAAGAAAGAAGATACAGTAAAAATAAAATACAGTATAATAAAGTTATTGAATTAAAAACTTCTTATTTAGAAAAAAAAAAAAAGGGACGGAAAGAACCTAGGACAAATGTTGGCAGCAAAGCTATACAGACAAAATCTTACACAGAAGCATACACATACACCCTCACTAAAAGAGGTAAATGGGGAAAAATCCTAAATCTTGCTGTCAGAGACCACCTCCTCAATTTGGGATGATTCGTTGTCTAAAGGAGGGAAGGAAGGACGGAAAGAAAGAAAGAAAGAACGAAGGTAAAGTATAATAAGGTTATTAAAATTAATTATTAAGAAAAAAATTTAAAAAAAAAACATGGACGGATAGAACCCTAGGACAAATGGTGGAAGCAAGACTATACAGACAAGATCTCACACAGAAGCATACACATACACGTTCGCAAAAAGAGGAAAGGGGAAAAAATCATAGATCTTGCTCCTAAAGTCCACTTCCTTAATTTGGGATGATTGGTTGTCTATTCAGGTATTCCACAGATGCAGGGTACATCAAGTTGATTGTGGAGCTTTAATCCGCTGCTTCTGAGGCTGCTGGGAGGGATTTCCCTTTTTCTTCTTTGTTCTCACAGCTCCCAGGGCTAAGCTTTGGATTTGGCCCTGCCACTGCGTGTAGATCGCTGGAGGGCGTCTGTTTTTTGCTCAGACAGGATGGGGTTAAAAGAGCCGCTGATTGGGGGCTCTGGCGCACTCAGGCCGGCGGGGACGGAGGGGCACAGAGTGCGGGGCGGGCCTGCGGTGGCAAAGGCCGGCGTGACTTTGCACCAGCCTGAGGCGCGCTGTGCGCTCTCCCGGGGAAGTTGTCCCTGGATCCCGGGAACCCGGCAGTGGCGGGCTGCACAGCCTCCGCGGAAGAGGGGTGTGGAGAGTGACCTGTGCTCGCACACAGGCCCCTCGGTGGCGGCAGCAGCAGCCTTAACGTCTCCCGCCCGCCTCTGGGGTCCGCGCTTTTAGCCGCGGCTTGCGCCCGTCTCTGGATTCCGCGCTTTCAGCCGCGGCTCGCGCCCGTCTCTGGATTCCGCGCTTTCAGCCGCGGCTCGCGCCCGTCTCTGGATTCCGCGCTTTCAGCCGCGGCTCGCGCCCGTCTCTGGATTCCGCGCTTTCAGCCGCGGCTCGCGCCCGTCTCTGGATTCCGAGCTTTCAGCCGCGGCTCGCGCCCGTCTCTGGGGTTCGCGCTTTTAGCCGCGGCTCGCGCCCGTCTCTGGAGTTCCTTTAAGCAGCGTTCTTAAACCCCTCTCCTCACGCCCCAGGAAACAAAGAGGGAAGAAAAAGTCTCCTGCCTCTTCTGCAGGTGCAGGCTTTTCCCCGGACTCCCTCCCGGCTAGCTGTGGTGCACTAACCCCTTCAGGCTATGTTCAAGCCGCCAACCCCAGTCCTCTCCCTGCGCTCCGGCCTCAGCTCTCAGCCCCGCCCGCCCCGGCGGGTGAGCAGACAAGCCTCTCGGGCTGGTGAGTGCCGGTCGGCACCGATCCTCTGTGCGGGAATCTCCCCGCTTTGCCCTCCGCACCCGTTGCTGTGCACTCCGCAGCTTCGAAGCTCCCCCCTCCGCCTCCCGCAGTCTCCGCCCTCGAAGGGGCTTCCTAGAGTGTGGAAACTTTTCCTCCTTCACAGCTCCCTCCCACTGGTGCAGGTGCCGTCCCTATTCTTTTGTCTCTGTTTTTTCTTTTGCCCTACCCAGGTACGTGGGGAGTTTCTTGCCTTTTGGGAGGTCTGAGGTCTTCTGCCAGCCTTCAGTAGGTGTTCTGTAGGAGTTGTTCCACGTGTAGATGTATTTCTGGTGTATCTGTGGGGAGGAAGGTGATCTCCGCGTCTTACTCTTCCGCCATCTTCCCTACTGTATGTATTCTTTTGTGGCTAGAATCATCTTCTTATCATATGGAAAGGGTCATGGAAGAACATCTTGGGCTGATGGAAGTGTTCTATATGGTAATTTTGGGGTCATTAAATATAGGTATATACATTTGTAAAAATTCATCAAAATACATATTCAAAATGGTTTCATTTAATTATATGTAAAATATATATCAATAACGTTTACTTATAAAGAGTCTCAATAAAGTTTACTTAAAAAGAGTCCAGCAAAGAAAACTCTAGGCCAAAGTGCTTTCAGTGATAAAACTATTTAAAATTTAAGGTAGAAATACTATAGAGACCTTTCCAAAATTAGAGGAAAAAAAAGAAAGAATTCCTGAGTAATTCTATAAAGCCAGCAAAATCTGGAAACCAAAAGCTCAATAAAATTATAAGAAAGGAAATTTATAAGCAAATCTCACTCATGAACATAAGGTTCAAAAGTCCTAAAAATGTATTAGAAAATCAAATTCATCCAACAGTAAATTACGTTTATATAAAGGTGTGTATGCATGTGTGTGTTTATATATGTACACACACATACATACAATAAAATTATCACAGAAGTGTCTTATTTTAGAAATGCAATTGCAGTATGACAATAGAATTTATAACACTATAGCTCAACACTTTAAGGAAAAACAGAAATATTATATGAACATATAGGTAGATTTAGAAAAAGAGTGACAAATTATAATACATTCATTTTAAACTCTTAGCCAATTAGGAATATAAAGGATCTACCTTAATTTGATAAGGAATATCTAAAAAGAACTTACAGTGAACAGTATGTTTAATGGTATATTATTGAAACTTTCCCATTAATATCTGAAAAGCAAAAAAATATGCGTGTAATGCAACTGATGTTCAACATTATGCTAGTGATTCTAGACAGTGTATAATGAAAAAAAAAATAAGGTATAATGATTGGGAAAAAGATATGAGTATCATATTTGTATATGATTATTATGTGTGTGCAAAAATATCAGGATGGTGTTTTTGAATAAAGTAAATATAATTAATTCAGTGTATACAAAGTCAATATAGAAAAAAATACATCCCTGTATATCAGCAACAAACAAGATGAAGATTATTTTCACGTTTCTTTGTATTCTAGTAATTTTTTCTGTTTTCCTGTTTTGTATTCTAGTGATTTTGGATTTTATCCTGGAAATAGCAAATAATATGTTGTAAATATTTCCAATTCTGTTGTATTCTTTATAATAGTTTTGATTTAACAGAAATTGACTTGGCAGAAATTAAACTATACACTCTTTCTCTCCTGTGGAGGGTGGCAGCTGAAATCTTTAGTTCTTTTATTCTTAGATGAACTGCTTGGATCTACTCTGTACATGCATGGATCCATGGTCAATCAGAGAATTAGGGAGAGTTTATATGCAGATTTTTTCATTGAAATATAGTTGACATAACATTGTATTAGTTTCAGGTGTAAAGCATTATTATCTAATATATATGTATATATTGTGAAATGATCACTGCAATAGTCTAGTTAATATCCGTTACTACATATAGTTACATTTTTTTTTCTTTTGATGAGAACTTTCAAGATCTACTTCCTTAGCAGATTTCAAATATACAATATAGTATTATTAAATATAATCACATGCTGTATATTACATCCCAAGGACTTACTTATTTTATAACTGGAAATCTGTACATTTTGACCACCTTCAATCATTTTTTCTATTCCCTACCCCCTGCCTCTGGCAACCACCAATCTGCTCTCTGTATCTGTAAGTTGATTATTTTTGTGTGTGTGTTTTGACTCTACATATGTAAGCGAGATCTTACAGTATTTGTCTTTCTCTATCTGACTCATTTCACTTAGATTGATGCACTCAAGGTCCATTTATACTGTCACAATGGCAGAATTTTTTGCTTTTATATGGCCGAGTAATATTCCATTGTGTGTGTGCACGTGCGTGCATGCATGCATGTGCACATGTGTGCATGAGGCACACACATTTTCTTTATCCATTCATCTTTCACTGGACACTTAGGTTGTTTCTATGTCTTGGCTATTGTGAATATTGCTGCAGTGAACATGGGGTGCAGATAATTTTTGAGTTAGTGTTTTTGTTTCCTTTGGATAAATACCCAGACGTAGAACTGCTGGATCATATGGTAGTTCTATTATTAATTTTTTGAGGAACCTCTGTACTGGTTTCCACCAATTTATATTTCTATATATATATAGAATTTGATGCTCACTCTTTCTGGCTATTTACATTCCAGTATTTTTCTTCTTACTCTCTAATTGTGGGCCCACCCTAATCTTTGTTCTCTAGTAACTCAATCCAACATACTTCTATTTAGGTGTTGAGGGCCATGTATGATGCTGACTGACGTCTGCCCTCATATTAAAAAGCCATAAAAACATGAAGCACATTCAATGTGTATTTCTTATTTCAAGAGAACATTTCTATTAATATCTGCTTGGTTTTGGTCATACTACGTGTTTCACAGATGTGTAGTTTTTTTGTTGGCTTTTGTTGTTGTTTTTAATACATAACTAGTTATTATTTGTGAGAGGGTTGGTCTAATTTGGGCCTGTCTGCCATCAGAGGAAGTAGAAACACTTTCTATTAAAATTAAACATGTCTATAACCTATGACTGAATAATTTTATTCTCAGTCATATATTCAGTAAAAATTTATATGTACATGCCCTAAGCGAGAGGAACAGAAATGCTCATAGGAGCTTCATCTTATAGTTAAAAATTGTAATCCATTCAAATTCAATCAACAATAGAATGAATGAGCACATTTTGATATATTCATACAATGAAATCTTGATACAGTAAGAGCAATGAAATGATTACAGATACACTTAACAATATAGAGTAATTTTTAAAAGACATTTTAATGGAAAAAAACAGGATTCAAGAAAGTATACTGCATAATTCCATTTATAAAAATTCAAAAATAGAAAAAACAAGAGAATATGGGCTGGAAGCCAGGGTTTTTGTCACTTTAGAGAAGTATGGACACTGTGATTCTGAGTGGGATGAGGGGTGCTTCATTTCTTAAACACTTTGTGATGACAAACTGACATCATGATGATAGAGTTCTGAATTTGTATCTGTGCACATTTCTTATGTATGCACATAAAAGTTAAAAATAAATGAAAACTTTTAGAAACACAAAGAAGCACAATATTATATAGAAAATAAAAATATTAAATAGAAATAGAGAGATCTTCCAAACACATTGTTGGTTTAAAAAAATCAAACACAGAACAATGAGTATGTATTATCCGTTGTCTTAAAAATGTAAAATGTGCATATAAATGGATAATGAAAACTTAAGTGATACACACTTATATAAGATGGATATTTGTTTTTATCCATATGTTTATCTACCTCTTAAATATTGTAAAATAATATTGAAAAATAGAAGAAAATAGATTGAATGATTCATGTGTACCAGAGAATGAGGATGAAGATGGGGATGGGGTTTTGAGACTATTGGCAGATAGCATGAAGAAGTTCCTTTGTGGTGATGGAATTGTTCTGCATTTTGATTCTAGTGAGGACTACGTGGGTCTATGCATGGGATGAAGTTGCATACAACTACACACACACACACACACACACACACACACACACACACACACACACTCAGGAATGATTGTATGCAAAAACCAGTGAAAACTGAATAAGATGTAGTCTAGTTAACAGTACTGTACCAATGTCAGTTTCCTGGTTCTGATACTGTACTATAGTCATATACAACATGTCACCATTGGGGAGAAACTTAGTGAAGTGTTCATAGAACTCTTATGTACTCTTTCTGCAACTGTCTTTAGTCTATAATTATTTCAAAATAAAACATTAAAAACAAAGACTTAATGGTATATATGTACTTTTAAGTTGTTTATTTTCTACACATGCTATTAGAGAGTATATGACATCATTAAATTATTTTAAGCCTTGGCATAAGTAAATGACAATATTAATTGGATAAAATAAAAAATAAGTGATGTGGAAAATTAAAGTTGATTAACAAATAATCATGGGTCATCTTTTTAAAGGAAAAATACGTTGTATTAGAAGCCCAAGAGGGGCATTTTCTTTAATCTCTATTAACTAAAGTTTTCCCTCCTACTTCACCATATGCATATAGAAGTACATGTTATTTCTATGATTTCAAATTCTTTTCATACTGAACAATTAATGGGACTTACCCACATGATTTTTGTTTTACTGCTTTATGATCTCTTATGCTTACTTTATGAGTGTTATTCCTGCCTTTATCTTTGATCATTTTAAACACAATTATCTGAACCTTTGAAACATTGATCTATTATTTTAAATACTCATATACAAATCTTTGCATTTTTGTCTTTTGTGTGTGTCTTTTACATCATGACACTTTTCTCTAATATTTTGTAACTATGTTTTAATGCTCAAGATTCCTGGGGATTTATTTTCTCTTCTCATTCTCATCTTAGGCTCCTCAGTGTATACAATCAGCTAATTTAGCATTAATGGCTTGGAAGGCTTGGAATGGCTTCCAGGCACCTGGCACCTGGAAGACCTAAAGATCTCTAGCCCATAGGTTTTACTCGGGTTTTCTCTACCATTTCTGGCCCTCAACATTATTATTTTAATCAAGTTTCTGTATTTTATAATAAAATACCAAATGTATTTTTTATGGGGAGAACTTCATATTTCTTTCACTTCACTTAAGTACAATCAAAATCTTAAAGCCCTGAGACCAGGAAGCTATTCCCCTGCAGAATATGGTGGAAGATGAGGGCTAAAGATATTACTTGAGATTTTACTTGATACTTTATAAAATGTTAAGCAGTATTTTAAAATAAGAATTATATAGAAAGAAATCAAAAGAAGGTTACAAAAATCTTTAAATACATGTTTTTTAAAAAAACCTTTATTATTTAATGTTAAAATTAAGTCACTATCATATAGATAATTTAAATTAACACATTGAAGAGGAGATCTCTGTTGGCTACAACTGTCTGGATTCTCTTAGGAAAACAAAACAAAACAAACTAATGCTTGTGTGTGTTACACTTATACATTGGTAAAATGTAATTATCATTTGCTTTATCTTTTTTTCTGGAGTAATACTAATATCCATATGGTTTATCAAAATGTTTTGACAGTTGTATACATGGAAAATGAATACTGTATTTATCAATATTTAAATTCTTTTAAAAGTTATGCAACTCAAGGATGGAGAAACTTATATATTACATTTTTCTACTGAAAAACTTACTGTAGATACCTACTTTTTTTCACCTTTTTCCTAAATGATACATTCTCAACTATCTGTGATATGAATATATTTACTGATTTAAGAAACATTCATTTCTGCTCTTTGAATATTTAAAACAATGTATTTTCACACTTTTAAATAAATGTATCAAAGTATGTGTTAGGCTAAATGTAACCTTTCTTGAACAAGGTTAATATGCAATTTAATTGTACTGTGTAGGAGGAAATTTGATATGCTTATTACAGTTATTTAAAGAATTTTTTTTAAGACTTTTTGTAAAAGTCATTTTATTTAATTTATTTTTTTACACCTTTTTTAGAGTATAATTGCTTTACAATGGTGTGTTAGTTTCTGCTTCCTAACAAAGTGAATCAGTTATACATATACATATGTTCCCATATCTCTTCCCTCTTGCATCTCCCTACCTACCACCCTCTCCATCCCACCCCTCCGGGCGGTCACAAAGCACCAAGCTGATTTCTCTGTGCTATGTGGCTGCTTCAAACTACCTATCTACCTTACATTTGGTAGTGTATATATGTCCATGCCTCTCTCTTGCTTTGTCACAGCTTACCCTTCCTGCTCCCCATATCCTCAAGTCCATTCTCTAGTAGGTCTGTGTCTTTATTCCTGTCTTACCCCTAGGTTCTTCATGACATTTTTTTTAAAATTCCATTTATATGTGTTAGCATACGGTATTTGTCTTTCTCTTTCTGACTTACTTCACTCTGTATGACAGACTCTAGGTCTATCCACCTCATTACAAATAGCTCAATTTCGTTTCTTTTTATGGCTGAGTAATATTCCATTGTATATATGTGCCACATCTTCTTTATCCATTCATCCCATGATGGACACGTAGGTTGTTTCCATCCCGGGCTATTGTAAATAGAGTGCAATGGACATTTTGGTACGTGACTCTTTTTGAATTATGGTTTTCTCAGGGTATATGCCCAGTAGTGAGATTGCTGGGTTATATGGTAGTTCTATTTGTAGTTTTTTAAGGAACCTCCATTCTGTTCTCCACAGTGGCTGTACCAATTCACATTCCCACCAGCAGTGCAAGAGTGTTGCTTTTTCTCCACACCCTCTCCAGCATTTATTGTTTCTAGATTTTTTGATGATGGCCATTGTGACTGGTGTGAGATGATATCTCATTGTAGTTTTGAGTTGCATTTCTCTAATGATTAATGATGTTGAGCATTCTTTCATGTGTTTGTTGGCAGTCTGTATATCTTCTTTGAAGAAATGTCTATTTAGGTCTTCTGCCCATTTTTGGAGTAGGTTGTTTGTTTTTTTGATATTGAGCTGCATGAGCTGCTTATAAATTTTGGAGATTAATCCTTTGTCAGTTGCTTCATTTGCAAATATTTTCTCCTATTCTGAGGGCTGTCTTTTGGTCTTGTTTATGGTTTCCTTTTCTGTGCAAAAGCTTTGAAGTTTCATTAGGTCCCATTTGTTTATTTTTGTTTTTACTTCCATTTCTCTGGGAGGTGGGTCAGAAAGGATCTTGCTGTGATTTATGTAATAGAGTGTTCTGCCTATGTTTTCCTCTAAGAGTTTGATAGTTTCTGGCCTTACATTTAGGTCTTTAATCCATTTTGATGGATGGTGTTAGGGAGTGACCTAATCTCATACTTTTACATGTACCTGTCCAGTTTTCCCAGCACCACTTATTGAAGAGGCTGTCCTTTCTTCACTGTGCATTCCTGCCTCCTTTATCAAAGATAAGGTGACCATATGTGCGTGGGTTTACCTCTGGGCTTTCTATCCTGTTCCATTGATCTATATTTCTGTTTTTGTGCCAGTACCATACTGTCTTGATTACTGTAGCTTTGTAGTATAGTCTGAAGTCAGGGAACCTGATTCCTCCAGCTCCGTTTTTCGTTCTCAAGATTGCTTTGGCTATTCGGGGTCTTTTGTGTTTCCATACAAATTGTGAGATTTTTTGTTCTAGTTCTGTGAAAAATGCCAGTGGTAGTTTGATAGGGATTGCATTGAATCTGTAGATTGCTTTGGGTAGTATAGTCATTTTCACAATGTTGATTCTTCCAGTCCAAGTACATGGTATATCTCTCCATCTATTTGTATCATCTTTAGTTTCTTTCATCAGTGTCTTATAATTTTCTGCATACAGGTCTTTTGTCTCCTTAGGTAGGTTTATTCCTAGATATTTTATTCTTTTTGTTGCAGTGGTAAATGGGAGTGTGTTGTTGATTTCACTTTCAGATTTTTCATCATTAGTGTATAGGAATGCCAGAGATTTCTGTGCATTAATTTTGTATCCTGCTACTTTACCAAATTCATTGATTAATTCTAGTACTTTTCTGATAGCATCTTAAGGATTCGCTATGTATAGTATCATGTCATCTGCAAACAGTGACAGCTTTACGTCTTTTTTTCGATTTGGATTCCTTTTATTTCCTTTTCTTCTCTGATTGCTGTGGCTAAAACTTCCAAAACTATGTTGAATAAGAGTGGTGAGAGTGGGCAACCTTGTCTTGTTCCCGATATTAGTGGAAATGCTTTCAGTTTTTCACCATTGAGGATGATGTTGGCTGTGGGTTTGTCATATATGGCCTTTATTATGTTGAGGAAAGTCCCCTCATGCCTACTTTCTGCAGGGTTTTTATCATAAATGGGTGTCGAATTTTGTCAAAAGCTTTCTCTGCATCTATTGAGATGATCATATGGTTTTTCTCCTTCAATTTATTAATACGGTGATCACATTGATTAATTTGTGTATGTTGAAGAATCCTTGCATTCCTGGAATAAACCCCACTTGATTATGGTGTATGATCCTTTTAATTTGCTGTTGGATTCCATTTGCTAGTATTTTGTTGAGGATTTTTGCATCTGTGTTCATCAGTGATATTGGCCTGTAGTTTTCTTCCTTTGTTACATACTGTCAGGTTTTGGTATCTAGGTGATGGTGGCCTCGTAGAATGAGTTTGGGAGTGGTCCTCCATCTGCTATATTTTGGAAGAGATTGAGAAGGATAGGTGTTAGCTCTTCTCCAAGTGTTTGACAGAAGTCTCCTGTGAAGCCATCTGGTTCTGGGCCTTTGTTTGTTGGAAGATTTTTAATCACAGTTTCAATTTCAGTGCTTGTGATTGGTCTGTTCATATTTTCTATTTCTTCCTGATTCAATCTTGGCAGTTGTGCATTTCCAAGAATTTGCCCATTTCTTCCAGGTTGTCCATTTTATTGGCCTATAGTTGCTTGTAGTAATCTCTCATGATCCTTTGTATTTCTGCAGTGTCAGTTGTTACTTCTCCTTTTTCATTTCTAATTCTATTGATTTGAGTCTTCTCCCTTTTTTTCTTGATGAGTCTGGCTAATGGTTTATCAATTTTGTTTATCTTCTCAAAGAACTAGCTTTTAGTTTTATTGATCTTTGCTATTGTTTCCTTCATTTCTTTTCCATTTATTTCTGATCTGATCTTTATGATTTCTTTCCTTCTGCTTACTTTGGGGTTTTTTTGTTCTTCTTTCTCTAATTGCTTTAGGTGCAAGGTTAGGTTGTTTATTCGAGATGTTTCCTGTTTCTTAAGATAGGATTGTATTGCTATAAACTTCCCTATTAGAACTGCTTTTGCTGCATCCCTTAGGTTTTGGGTCATTTTGTCTCCATTGTCATTTGTTTGTAGGTATTTTTTATTTCCTCTTTGATTTCTTCAGTGATTACTTCATTATTAAGTAGTGTATTGTTTAGCCTCCATGTGTTTGTATTTTTTACAGATCTTTTCCTGTAATTGATATCTAGTCTCATAGTGTTGTCCTCGGAAAAGATACTTGATACAATTTCAATTTTCTGAAATTTACCAAGGCTTGACTTGTGACCCAAGGTATGATCTATCCTGGAGAATGTTCCATGAGCACTTGAGAAAAATGTGTATTCTGTTGTTTTTGGATGGAATGTCCTATAAATATCAATTAAATCTATCTTGTTTAATGTATCATTTAAAGCTTGTGTTTCCTTATTTATATTCATTTTGGATCATCTGTTCATTGGGGAACGTGGGGTGTTAAAGTCCCCTGCTATGAATGTGTTACTGTTGATTTCCCCTTTCACGGTTGTTAGTATTTGCCTTATGTATTGAGGTGCTCCTATGTTGGGTGCATAAATATTTACAATTGTTATATGTTCTTCTTGGATCAATCCCTTGATCATTATGTAGTGTCCTTCTTTGTCTCTTCTAATAGTCTTTATTTTAAAGTCTATTTTGTCTGATATGAGAATTGCTACTTCAGCTTTCTTTTGGTTTCCATTTTCATGGAATATCTTTTTCCATCCCCTTACTTTCAGTCTGTATGTGTCTCTAGGTCTGAAGTGGGTCTGTTGTAGACAGCATATATATGTGTCTTGTTTTTGTATCCATTCAGCCTATCTGTGTGTTTTGGTGGGAGCATTTAGTCCATTTACATTTAAGGTAATTATCAATATGTATGTTCCGATTCCCATTTTCTTAATTTTTTGGGGTTCGTTTTTGTAGGTCTTTTCCTTCTCTTGTGTTTCCTGCCTAGAGAAGTTCCTTTAGCATTTGTTGTAAAGCTGGTTTGGTGGTGCTGAACTCTCTCAGCTTTTGCTTGTCTGTAAAGGTTTTAATTTCTCCATCAAATCTGAATGAGATCCTTGCTGGGTAGAGTAATCTTGGTTGTAGGTTTTTCTCCTTCATCACTTTAAATATGTCATGCCAGTCCCTTCTGGCTTGCAGAGTTTCTGCTGAAAGATCAGCTGTTAACCTTATGGGGATTCTGCTGTATGTTGTTTGTTGTTTTTCCCTTGCTGCTTTTAATATGTTTTCTTTGTATTTAATTTTTGACAGTTTGATTAATATGTGTCTTGGCGTATTTCTCCTTGGATTTATCCTGTATGGGACTCTCTGTGCTTCCTGGACTTGATTAAGTATTTCCTTTCCCATATTAGGGAAGTTTTCAACTATAATCTCTTCAAATATTTTTTTCAGTCCCTTTCTTTTCCTCTTCTTCTTCTGGAACCCCTGTAATTCGAATGTTGGTGCATTTAATGTTGTCCCAGAGGTCTCTGAGACTGTCCTCAGGTCTTTTCATTCCTTTTTCTTTATTCTGCTCTGCACTATTTATTTCCACTATTTTATCTTCCAGGTCACTTATCCGTTCTTCTGCCTCAGTTATTCTGCTATTGATCCCATCTAGAGTATTTTTAATTTCATTTATTATGTTGATCATCGTTGCTTCTTTCATCTTTAGTTCTTCTAGGTCCTTGTTAAATGTTTCTTGCATTTTCTCTATTCTATTTCCCAGATTTTGGATCATCTTTACTATCATTATTCTGAATTCTTTTTCAGATAGACGCCTATTTCCTCTTCATTTGTTAGGTCTGGTGGGTGTTTATCTTGCTCCTTCCACTGCTGAGTGTTTTTCTGTCTTCTCATTTTGCTTATCTTACTGTGTTTGGGGTCTCCTTTTTGCAGGCTGCAGGTTCGTAGTTCCCGTTGTTTTAGGTGTCTGTCCCCAGTGGCTAAGTTTGGTTCAGTGGGTTGTGTAGGCTTCCTGGTGGAGGGGACTAGTGCCTGTGTTCTGGTGGATGAGGCTGTATCTTGTCTTTTTTGTGGGCAGGTCCACGTCTGTTGGTGTGTTTTGGGGTGTCTGTGGCCTTATTATGATTTTAGGCAGCCTCTCTGCTAATAGGTGGGGTTGTGTTCCTGTCTTGCTAGTTGTTTGGCATAGGGTGTCCAGCACTGTAGCTTGCTGGTCGTTGAGTGAAGCTGGGTGCTGGTGTTGAGATGGAGATCTCTGGGAGATTTTCGCCATTTGATATTATGTGGAGCTGGGAGGTCTCTTGTGGACCAGTGTCCTGAAGTTGGCTCTCCCACCTCAGAGGCACAGCCCTGACTCCTGGCTGCAGCACCAAGAGCCTTTCATCCACACGGCTCAGAATAAAAGGCAGAAAAAGTAGAAAGAAAGAATTAGTAGAAGAAAAAAGAAAGAAAGAAAAAGAAAGAAAGAAAGGAAGAAAGGAAGAAAGAAAGGATGGAGGGACGGAGGGAGGGAGGAGGGAAGGAAGGAAGGAGGGAAGGAAGGAAAAAAAGAAAAAGTAATATAAAATAAAGTAAGATAAAATAAAATAAAGTTATTAAAATAAAATATAATTATTAAGAAAAAAATTAAAAAAAAGAAGAAGGATGGATAAAACCCTAGGACAAATGGTGGAAGCAAAGCTATACAGAAAAAATCTCACACAGAAGCATACACATACACACTCACAGAAAGAGGAAAAGGCGAATAAATCATAAATATTGTTCTCAAAGTCCACCTTCTCAATTTGGGATGATTCATTGTCTAAAGGAGGATAGGAAGGAAGGAAGGAAGGAAGGAAGGAAAGAAAGAAAGAAAGAAAGAAAGAAAGAAAGAAAGAAAGAAAGAAAGAAAGAAAGAAAGAAAGAAGATAAAGTAAAATAAAGTAAGATAAAATACAGTTATTAAAATAAAAAATAATTACTAAGAAAAACAATTTTTAAAAAAACCCAAAAAACGGAGGGATAGAACCCTAGGACAAATGGTAGAAGCAAAGCTATACAGACAAAATCTCACACAGAAGCATACACATACACACTCACAAAAAGAGGAAAAGGGGAAAAAATCATAAATCTTGATCTCAAAGTCTACCTCCTCAATTTGGGATGATTCGGTGTCTATTCATGTATTCCACAGGTGCAGGGTACATCAAGTTGATTGTGGAGCTTTAATCCATTGCTTCTGCGGCTGCTGGGAGAGATTTCCCTTTCTCTTCTTTGTTCTCACAGCTCCCGGGGCTCAGTTTTGAATTTGGCCCCGCCTCTGCGTGTAGGTCGCCGTAGGGCGTCTGTTCTTTGCACAGACAGGACGGGGTTAAAGGAGCAGCTGCTTCGGGGACTCTGGCTCACTCAGGCCAGGGGGGAGGGATGGGCATGCAGTGCCGGGCTGCGGCGGCAGTGGCTGCAGGACATTGCACCAGCCTGAGGCGTGCGGTGCGTTCTCCCGGGGAAGTTGTCCCTGGATCCCAGGACCCTGGCAGTGGCAGGCTGCACAGGCTCCCTGGAAGGGGTGTGTGGATAGTGACCTGTGCTCGCACACAGGCTTCTTGGTGGCGGCCGCAAGAGCCTTAGCGTCTTATGCCCGTCTCTGGGGTCCGCGCTTTTAGCCGACTCTGGAGCTCCTTTAAGCAGTGCTCTTAATCCCCTCTCCTTGCGCACCAGGAAACAAAGAGGGAAGAAAAAGTCTCTTGCCTCTTCGGCAGGTCCAGATTTTTCCCAGGACTCCCTCCCGGCTAGCCGTGGTGCACTAACCCCTTGCAGGCTGTGTTTACGCCGCCAACCCCAGTCCTCTCCCGGCGCTCCTACCGAAGCCTGAGCCTCAGCTCCCAGCCCCACCCGCCCCGTTGGGTGAGCAGACAAGCCTCTCGGGCTGGTGAGTGCCGGTCGGCACTGATCCTCTGTGCGGTAATCTCTCAGCTTTGCCCTCCTCACCCCTGTAGCTGTGCTCTCCTCCGCAGCCCCGAAGCTTTCCCCCTCCACCCTAAAGAGATGTTTTAATCTATTATTATTCAGTCACTCCAAATCATTCTCATTACCACAGAAAAACAAGCAGAATTAAATTATGTACAAAGGTTTTGTAATTAATATTCTATTTTTACTGTTTAAAAAATGTAGCGTTTTTTTTCCCTAACAATTTTTTTTTAAGAAACCATCTACTAAAATCTGATGCGATAACTAGGTCGCTTGCTATAAACAATGGTCCATGCCTAACTTTTTCCTTATATTGTACACACAAACTCACAAGCTGTATGCTGTTTGGTAAACCTAATATAGTGTTTTAAGCTTTCTGAATTTTATTTTATTGTCCTTCGATATTTCTTGGTAGCAGCATTCTTTTTCATTTAGAAGAACTAAAAGTTGATTTCAGTTCTTCCACTTCCACAGGAAGATGTAGTAGGTGTACTTTTCCCTATTTCTTCTGCTAAGTATATCCAAAAAACCCTGGACATTATATACAAAGCAAACATAAGGAGATCCTGAAAGGTGAAGAGAAGGCAGACTGGCTAGGGACTTGAGGACATGAGGAACAGCATGATGATTAGTTCTTTGGGCTTCCTTTTGGCCTCTTATACTGCAGACTTGGAGCTTAAGAAGCTGGAAACTGGAAATGCTGATGAGTGAAAGCATCCCTCTTTCCAAAAAAAAAGTCCCAGCAAAAAACTACAGTTATCTCAAAAAAAATTTTTTTAAGTTTAATGTAAAAAATGAATTAGGCTCATTAAAATATATGACTGAAAATAAGTTTTCTCATTTTATGTGCTTGTTTTCATAGGTCTTATTAAAGTATTTAGTGTGTACAAAAACCAATGAATTTGTTCAACTAGTATATTTTATTGAAAATTGTATTGAGATAATTGTAGATTCACATGCAGTTGTAGGAATAATACTATAGATGCCATATACCCTTTACCAGTTTCCCCCAATGGTAAGCATTTTGTAAAACTATAATATTACCAAAATATTAACACTGATAACATCCACTGATCTTTTTCAGATTTTCTCAATTTTATTTGTACTCATGTTTGTGTGTGTGTGTGTTTAGTTTTGTATAATTACATAACATTATATCACATGTCTACTACCACAGTCAAGATATTGAGCAGTTCAGTTGTCGCAAGGATCCCTCATATTGCCCTTTTATAATCATAATCATCTTCTTTCTTCCCTTACCCAGATCCTAACACCTGGAAATCACTAATCTCTTACCCATTTCTAGAATATTGTTATTTTATAATGTTATATAAGTGGAATCATACCGTAGTAATCTTTGATATTGGCTTTTTTCACTCAACATAATTCCCTGAAGATTCATTCAAGTATTTATATGTATCAATAGTGCATTCCTTTTTATTCCTCTGTAATATTCCATGTTATATATGTATTAATATGTATTGAAGGTCATCTTGGTTCTTTCCAGTTTTGGGTTATTAAAAATAAAGCTGTTATGAACATTTGTGAATCTAAGTTTTATTTCTTTGGGGAAAATGCCCAGAATATGATTACTGAGTAATAGGATAGGTTCATATTTATTTTTATGAGAAGCTGCCCAAATATCTTCCTGAGTGGCTGTACAATATTACATCCCTATCAGCAATGTATCAGTGATTCAGTTTCTCTGCATTCCTGCCAGTATGTGATGTTTCACTTTTTTTTTTAAATTTTAGGCATTCTAATAGGTATGTAGTGATATCTTGTTGTAGTTTTAATTTGGATTTTCCTAATGGTGTTTATTTTTCATTTAAGTCTATAATCAATTTCGAGTTAAATTTTATGTAAATTTGTGGGGTTTAGGTCAAGGTTCTTTTTCTTTTTTTTTTCTTATGTATGTCCAGTTGCCCCAACACCAGTTGTTTGACAGATTATATTCCCTTCATTGAATTGCTTTTGTATCTTTGTCAAAAGTCACTTGAGCCTATTTGTGGGGGTATTTTTCTGGGCTCTTTATTCCATAGATATTTTTAATGGTATTTAGAGTTATACAAGGTGCACAGGATACTGAGGTGAGTCAGTCAGGATCCTTGTCTTCAAAGTACTCCAAGTGTTATAGGGGCAGAGAATTTAAACAGATGTGGTAGTATGTAAAAGAGACTGAGTTTGAAATTTGTATCACTATATTTTGGGTCAAAATGGAGGGAGAAGACAGTTCTATACAAAGAGGGAGTTATCAGGAAGGGCACTGAAGTGCCTGCTAAAAAAGAATGACCAATAAGTAGATAAGGAGAGAAAGCATTTCAGGTACAAAAAGAAGCTAATATTTATAAAGGGTTTAATTGTGCAAATTTATAGAGCTTTGAAATGATCTGGGGCATTAGGAGAACTGCATATAGTTCAGCATGGCCAAAGCCTAGGGTCCAAGAGGACCTGATGAGATGTGAGGCTGGAAGAATAAGAAGACAGACTATGGAAGACCTGCTTAACATTCTAACAACCTTGGCAAAGGGGAGATACTAAATAATTTTAAGCTTGAGAGTGATATAATCAGTATAAAGAAAGCTATTATAGGCTTCGTATTCCTTTCTTAAAAATCAATTATACCATATATTTGTATTAGCTTCTGCACTTTCTCTTTCAATTTTTACAAATGGATTTCTTTAGCCCCTGCACTTTCTGATTCAGTTCATACAAATGGAATTCTGCCCATAGCTGTGAAGATGAAAGCCTTACAAATTATAGATAAGGGAAGACAGGGCTGTTGATTTAGGTGCAAAAGGACAAGGAATTTAAAAATTATAACCATTTAAAAGAATATTTTAGGTAAAATCAGATGTGAAAGCGTTTACAAAAAAATGAAATCCTGTTCTGTAATTAGCAACCATGAAACTGTCTATGTAAAGTTACTGTGTGGTTATACTTTATGGTAATGGATTAAAGTGTCTCCTTTATAAATTTCATCCTTTCTTGCCTACTATATTAATTGATCTTCGTGAATATAACTAATCAAATCAATGCATGTAACTTCAGAAAATTTCTTTTGAAGACTCTTAGGACTCACTCTCTTTGTACCCTCATTGTGCGTGAAGGTACATTTACTTGTTTGCCTTGGATCTCTTACCATAAAATACTCACAAAGGAGTTTATTCTGAAATAAGTTTTAATAAAATATTCAATTTTCATAATTATATATATATTTGTTTTTGTGAGGCATAAAACAGTTTAAATATAATGGGTGTACTTATCATTTAACAACATCTCTTCCAACATATGCAAATACATACAGATATTATAAGAATATCATGCTAAACCCTAGACCAGAATAAAATTAAAAGATCCCTGGAAAATTTTCATGATTAACATGAGATAAATTAGCATGGAGTGATAGTATGGTAGATGTGTGAGTAACTGCACAGTGCATTCTAGTTACTCTCAGGGTGATGGTATAGTTTCTGACACTGATTAGTTCCTTTCTTGTAGTATTGTGGTAAAAATCATACTAGACAACATGACTAAAATATATGGCATTTAAGGTCTACTAAATTCATAACTTTGATTAAAGTGAATTTCTTATACCTGGATTCTGTATTTTTAGCTTTGCCATTACTGCCTCCTTCCTTTTAGCTTTAGACATGTTCAAGGGCAGCAACTTTAACTGTTGACTCTGCATTTGCCTCATTTCCCCCATTTGGACCCTGATGACACACTGCTAATGTTTACCTACTTAGGTAGCTTTTCCTCCTCAGTATTTTCTCCTGGGTCATCTTCCCCTATTTGCCCTTTAAATCTTGGCACTTCTCCCAGCTGTATTCCTGGACAACTTTTCTTCTCACTTTATGCTCTCTCTCTCTCTAGGCACTTTCATCCATTCTCATTGTATTAACTGTCATAAATATCCTGATAGTTATATTCTCATCCTTGAGCTCTAAAGCCGTATATCCAACTGTTAATAAATATTTAAGAGATGATAGTTTAAAGCAATCCCATGGACAGCTTGAATTTTCCATTTACTAGCTGCTGCAGTATCATATGAATAAAATGGATAACAACAGTTTTGCGAAAATCAGCTTCTTGGAACAAAGACATAGCTATTAGTACTCTCGTGAGCTCATTCTGTGCCCCCAAAAGAGCTAGGTTATGTTTGTTGTTGTTTTCATTGTTGTTTAACCAAGAGAAGATTGAGATGTAGGCATGATGGTAGCAGGTAAGAAATCTTCAAGCAGTTGGTTTCAATTTCATGAAACTATTATACAAGTGGCCGTTTAAAAATAAATTTATTGCTGCTATCATACATATAGAAAAGTGCACAAATTCTGAGCCACAACATAGACATCTATGTATAACCTTTTCTCAGATAAAGAAATGTAATAATATTATCAGCATCCCATAAGCTCCATTCTTGCCCCCTCACAATTATTACCCTTTTCTTCCTGTTACTGTTTTTAAAAGAACATGTAGACATGTGGCAGCAGTTAGAAAAACTTCAGGCAATTGGTTTCAAACTTCTGTGTGCTGCACATAGGCCATCATCAGTTTAGATGTGCTGAGTACACAACACCATTGTAGGTTCAAGCTCAGTGGAGATAAAAGTAACTTGGGAAACAGGGTTATAATTTGTTCTCATCAAAATATATGGACCTTCCTCTTGAGAAGGTATATATAGCAGCCAGGACAACTAAAATATATTACAAGGTCTCCATTAGATTTCTGTGCCTATTGGCTAAGGGGCCTGTAGGCTGAGTAATGATTTTGGACATGCTGTTTCTAATGAGAATACTAAGGTTGTCTCATAAATTCCTAAGCTCTAAGTACACAGTTTAGTCTGCAGAGGCCTCAAATATGTAACTAACCAGAAAACTCAAATTAAAATTTGGCTCTGGGGAATGATGCATATTAAAACCAAATTTTGTAAGTTGCAATTGATTTTGAAATGGTTCTTTTGCTGAAACTATACGGACAAAAGAAAAGCTCAATTAATGTGGTCCGGTTACCTGGTTGTCCCATGTGATGTTTATTTCATCCAGATAATAAAATATATTTTTATATTTTCTACTGGGGAAAAAGTATAAGTTATGCTAATCCCTACAGGCCATTTCTTTCTATTGCATACTTGGGTAAAGCATCATGCTTTACAGTTAAGCACAAGACAAAATCCAATCATGAACCTCTGAATGTAGCAAGTCTAAAACTGTATCTCACGTAGTACTTAGAGATCTGAGAAGTTGTTCATGTGTCCAGTGCAGTCAGAAAAGTCTAGCCTGACAATGTCTACATGGAGACTTACAGATGTCAATATCCTGTGTAAGAAAAATATATACCCTGCGTAGGAGAAAGGTGTATGAACACAGGGAAATTTTCAGTTTCTTAGCTGTCTGGACTCTTCAGTGTCCAAGTAATAAAAATCTTCATCATGGTGACCAAAGCATTTTCAAATTTTGAATGAAAACTTTCTTCCTATCTTAACTGCCATTGCACCCTCATGCCCAAATAACACACTCACCATAAGAATCTGTACTTCCTGTAATCACTACTTTATGGAGTACTCTGGTTTAGATCCTGGATGATTTTGAATAGATAGCTGTAGTGGTTAAACTTTATTCTCTAGGCATTAGGGAGTATTAAGAAGCTCAGATTTATGAAGTAGTGCAGTCATTTGTGTGCTTAAGGAAATTTCATATGACAAATGCTTGCAAGTTAACCATATATTATTATCTGACTTACTTTATTGATGAGAAAATTGGGGGTTGTGTAATATATACTTTGGTGATACATATATAATTTCTATAACAGAAACACATAATTTGTGAACTTGATGAAAGAAAATTCCTGGCCCTGATAGTAATAATAAAGTATTATGTTTCTGGAGAATATAATTCTGGCTTGGAGGGAGCCAGAATAAAGCTTTACTCACATGGCATAGTAAAACCATGTAACAAATTACAGTAGTCTGTGTAGTCCTGCCAGACTTGCTGAATTAGGATCCCTGCAAAACACGTTTTCAAAAATACAGACTCATAGAACACAACAATGGATGGAACCTTAAAACATGTTTTTGAGAAACTTTGTTATTTGGGAACAGTTGTACACATTTCCAAAATCATTTAGTTAATTCATTAAAATATCAAATATAACAGTAGGAGTTCAGTATCACTAATTTTACTTGCACTTTTTTCCTGCATGTTTGAGGGGAGAAGTTAGGTTGATGGCAACTTGAACTTTGAAAATATGCAGTTGGCTCTTTTATCTTGATATAAATAGCTTGGAAAAGACAAATGTGATTGCTCAGATTAAGAAAGATTAGGCAAGGTAAATTATGTATACTTTCTTTATTAAAATGAAGACTATGCAAATATTCCATTTGTCTTTTATTTTAGCCGAGTTAACTGGATGATTGATTGCTTTCTTTTCCAGCATATTAATGAACAGTGTGGTTTTTCTTTATAATTCTCCATAGTTCTTCTTAATAGTCAAATAGGAATTATTCTTTTTCAAAATCTGTAATAGGGACAAAAATTGCAGCTCTATGACAAACTGAAAATAGAGCATCATTTATAGAAAAATAATTTATGTATTTAATCTTTATTTTTCTTTTGTCACCACTTTCCTATCTTTTGTATCTCACAAAACAGTTGTTTAGTACATGACTCTTAGTCATTCTTTCATTCAGTCAATCACTCATTAACTATCAAACAGGTATTGATAAGTTACTCTTTGACAGATTTTTGCCCTGCTGTCTACATAAAATGCATGACATTCTGTTGGAAATAATTCTTAGGAACCACCTCATTTTCCCTTGATTGGTACCTTCATTGTTGCAGTGCTACTTTCTTCTCACACTGCATCCAAAAGCTACAAGAGACATGCTCTGAGGATGCCAGGCCCTCCTCCTTGCTATCTGGCCCAAAGTCGCATAATCAGAAGTTCAAAATTTTCCCACATTTTCTGGATTTAGATGAAACAGCACACCACAAAACATGGGATCTGATATTCTGAGGGCCTTCAAGTGAGTCAGGTGATAGAATTCAGAATAGAAAAGGAATCATCTCCCTATAAGTTGAACTTTGAGCAGTTGGAATGAGTAGATAAACTTTTCCTCTTTCCTCTCTCCCATAGATTATACCAAAGACTAGTTCGACCTCCTAGTCCAGTCAGTCAAATCCTGTGTGTATAGTGTGTAAATCTTCTGATCAACCATATCTCTCATTGTTCCTACTCATTAAGTGGTAGCAAGACTAGCAGTACATCACTTTTTAATGCTTCCTATCTTTCTTTCCTCACATCCTATGCCTGTCATGTTTACTAATGAAGTTTGAGTACCTAACACACTGTCAAGCACACACTAAATAGTCACAATTTTCTCTATACTATACTGCCATACTTTATTAATTATTTTATATTTTATAGTACCTTTCTTGGTATTAAAATTACATTGTTGCTACACCTATAGAGATCAGTGTTTCCAGAAAAAAATAAAAACAACTCACGATTGGGTCATAGTGAAAATCTCTTGCTGTTAAACAGTGATGGTCAAAATAATTTTGAAAGAAAACTCAACAGCTTGAAACTCTTGAGAAATATTTATTGATTTGATTTACAAAGGGTATACCCATCCAAACCTAAGGGCTGAAAGCAAGCACCATATTTTCTTTACTCTCTCACATGCTTCCCTGTTCCACAGGACAAAACTCACAGTGGTAGCTGAACCATATAGAGACCAATGAATTTCATCTGCTGAATTATCAGCGTCGCCCATTCTTCTAATGAACTGTAACAACTGCAATGAATCAGTTGGATGAAGCAATTGGCTACAGGGAGAGGATGCCCTGGGGGTGAGCAGCAGAGCCTGTGAAAGTGAAATCTTTCAATGAAGTGAAATCTGTCTTTAAAGCTTATTAATAGTTTGAAGAAATAGCAGTGCAAAAAAAATCAGAGAATACCTTCATGACTAAAGTAAGATTTTCATGAGTTTATAAGTGCACAAGCTGTATCTGAGATTTAAGTAAAGGGTGCGTTTTTCAGATTTGTATGCTTTTATATATTTAGCAATACAATATTTATGAAGTATGACTTGGAAAAATAAGTTCTTTACAAAATATGATGAAAGTATATTTTGAGTGCTTACGTAAGGTACTTTGCCTGAATCACTTCACAGATCTGCAAGATAATCACATGAGGCAGGTATATTTTGCCTTTTGGGAGTATTTCTAAGTTCCACACTTTAAAATTACTGAAGCCTGGATTCAGTACCACGTTTGTGTGAGTCCAGTATTTATGCTTTTTCCCCCATTATATCCCATAGCTTTAGCATCTGATTTTATCCTTACTTGCAACACTATGTATGTTTGCTAAGAATAGATTGAATTTTAAGTGAGACTGATTTAATATTTTTTAAAATGTAGTTAATTACCTCTTGGTTGCTAAATAATTCTTCCATTTCCATTGACATAGTTATTTCCTCTAAATAGAATTTTTTTTAAATTAAAGAAAAAAACATGACAGGTCTAGAAATTTGCTGGATAGCTGATATTTCTGAAATTAGAAAATGTAGTCCTAGATGACATTATTCCTTATGATTGTATCCTTTTCTGAGATGCAGCATGTGGCTTCTCAGAACCAACAGAAATAAGAAGAGTATGCATTTACCTCTCATTCACTGTTACCGCATGAAATCCTAAATAGATGTTTTTGGCTTCCATAGCGCTCCATTTGGCTTCCATAGAGCTCCATTTGGCTTCGTAGAACTCCATTATTGTCTTCTGCCCTTCCTTTTCAATTGGGTGAAAACTTGTGAGGCCACATGATTTTCTTTATTATTCTTGGGTACCAGAAAGTTCTATGATCATTATAATTGCGAACATGATCTCAATTTAGATTAAAAATGTTTTATTTATATAATAATAAGAACTCTGAACTTCTCCCTCCCAGCCAAGTCCTGCTGCAGACTAGATTCTTTATTAATTGACAGTATATCCTGTTGATTATTAAGGGTATGATTAGTACCCTTACTAGTTAAGTATAAACTATATATTAGTAAGTATATAATATACTATATTATATTTCTATTCTTTTTATTATTTATGGGAAACTGGGAGAAAGTAGAGGTCAGGTGGGGGAGGGAATTTCTTTATTAATATTATTGAACAGTGCTATTACCATGTCTATGTTTAGAAATTGTTTAAATCGTACTGTTTCCTAAATGAGGAATTTTACTGGTACTTTGGAGAATCTTCACCCTCTCTCTCTCTCTCTCTCTCACACACACACACACACACACACACACACACACACACACACACACACAGTCTTGATGTTAGCAAATCCAGTCTAGTCCTGCAGTTGCTTACTCTTTTTTCATAGCCGTACACTCAAAAGGTCTCTATTCAACTTCTAATTTCCATATCACTTTAGGCAGTCTGCATGAGTAGGTATCTCTCTCTCCTACATGGCCCACAACTGATCCGTAAGGTCCACCCAAACATTCTCTTCCTGAGATATCTCTGTGAGTGGAGGTGGATCCCAAAGCAGCAGCCACTCCCTTTTGCTCTGCCACCAAAGCAGATAGTCAGCCCATCTCTCATCCTGTAGATTTCCCAAGAAGGCTTAAAATGCCTGTTCAGTATGCTTTTCCTAACTGTTGGGAAATACATCAAGCTCTCCAAATAATTCCATTAAACTCTTTAAAGCAGAGTGGGACTTACTGTACAATAGCAGCTTTCACCAAATAGATCTTCTTGAACAACTTTCTCAGTTTCCAGCCACATAGCACCGTAAATACTCACAAAAGTAAGTAATCTAATCCTCAGATATTTTTGTTTTACAGCCCCCAGGAAGGTCTAACCAAAAGTTACTTTGGTATTTGATATCTGCTCAATATTTATATCTTATTCAAAATTTCAAATTTTGACATCCTATTGTGTTAACATAGGTCTACCTAATGTCTCCATTTGGGTCATGTTAGGCACGTCCAGATTAATGAAAACCAGGTGATTTACATTTCCCCTTTCTCCGCTGTATCAGTAAATGCCATGTCCCTCCATCTAATTGTAAAGAAAATGACTTAGGGTACAGTCTATATTCTTCCTTCCTACAACCCACCCTTATAATATAACCAATCAGCAATTCTTATTCAGACTACCTTAAAAAAGATATAATCATCTCCACTGCTTCCACCCTAGCCCTCTTTCATTGATTGCTTGACCAGATGAATACAATAACCTTTTTATTGTCCCCCTGCTTCCTTTCTTGGCACAGCCCACCATGGCCCCTTATAATTGCCTTACATCATCTAGAATGGCCTTTAAAAATAGCTTATATTATATAATTTCTTTGTTTTATAAACTTTCGATGCATCCCATTGTCCTTGTGTGATAACATAACAAAATCAAAATTAAAAATATCTTCTATGGGGCTTCCCTGGTGGCGCAGTGGTTGAGAGTCCGCCTACCGATGCAGGGGACACGGGTTCGTGCCCCAGTCTGGGAAGATCCCACATGCTGCGGAGCGGCTAGGCCCGTGAGCCATGGCCGCTGAGCCTGCGCGTCCGGAGCCTGTGCTCCGCAATGGGAGACGCTGCAACAGTGAGGCCCGTGTACCGCAAAAAAAAAAAAAAAAAAAAAAATCTTCTATGACTACAGAGAACAGACTTGTGGTTACTAAGGAGAAGGGGGGTGGGGGAGGGTTGGATTGGAAGTTTGGGATTAGTAGATGGAAACTACTGTATTTAGAATGGATAAACAACAAGGTCCTACTGTATAGCACAGAGAACTATATTCAATATCCTTTGATAAACCATAATGGAAAAGAATGTGGAAAAGTGTGTGTATATATATATATATATATATACATAAAACTGAATCACTTTGCTGTACAGCAGAAATTCACATAACATTGTAAATCAACTATACTTCAATCAAATAAATTTTAAAAATGTATGAGTAAACACACATATACCTCCTCAGCCTCATTTTCCACATTCCAGTCACACTAGCTCCTTTTCACTTCCATAAACATGCCAAATTACTCCTATCTCAGGGCCTGCCACCAGCCATTTTATCATCCTGTGCACTTTCCTCCTGGATGACTGTGAGCCTGACCGCCATTTATCATTCAGATCTCAGTTAAAATGACACCACTTCCAAGAGGACTCCTCTGATTATCTAAAACAAAACACCTTCTCAAAAAGCAATTACTCTCTGTTGTGTCACTCCTATTTCTTTATCCTTCATAAAACCTACTACACTTATAAGGAATTTTGTGTGTTTTTGGTTTACATTTTATTTCTTTTTCTCCCCATGAGTCAATAAGTTAAGATCCTCAAAGAAAAGAACTAGCTCTCTTGTTTACAACTGCATTTCCAATTGTAAACATTCCCCACTGCAAACATAAGTAATTCATCCACATTATAAAGCTTTTATCACTTTCCACAGATATTTTCTATGGATACTTTAAAATACTTGTTACTTTAAAAATTTGACTCAGTAAATTCATTTATTTATGTAGTCACAGACCTGTAGGGTCATGTATAGTTTGATATCTTGCAAAGCATTTTATGTAGAAAGTAAATTGGTAAGTGCAGTGATAAAGATGATTGGATTATATGACAACAATAAATGTCTATGTAAATGGTAGCAGGGTGGCAGAGAGAATAAAGCTTCTAGGAGGTAGTTAACCAGAACTTATTTCTTTAGAATGAATAGCAAAATAAGGATTGGTAAGGAGCATTAAGGGCAAAAGGAACACCATATACGAAGGCTTAGGACTGAATAAAAGCATGCAGATATCTAAATATGAAAAATAATGTGCAGAGTTATGGCAAAAAATGTATTTTAAGGATTTTAAATTTAAAATGACAAGTATAATAATTTATAGAATGCTTAAATGCAAATTACATCTGATCACATCTGCCTTTTAAAAAGATTTAACCTTGAGGCTTACTGAGAACTCATAGATAAGACCCACAATTGAAGTGTTTCAATAATCTAAGTAAGAAATGGTTAAGACACCAACTAAGGAGTAGACATGGATATAGATGGATTCAAGACAGAATTCTTATGGTAGAAATTTTAAGATGAGGTGACTGATAAGCTACAAGAGGGAGGTAAAGGTCAAGGGTGACTCATTGGTTTATGATTGGATGATAGGAAGATTCACTGTGAGAAAGGAACCTGTTTAAAATTTAAGTTTGATCAAGTTAATTTTGAAATGCCTGGGAGATTTCTAGATTGGGATGTGCACTAGGTGAGGGACTGAGAGATCAGTATTGGAGGTAGAGATTTTGCAGTTATTACAGACAATTATTCTGAAATCTTAGGTGTATTGGATTCAATAATCAAATAAAGCAGGGGTCTCTAAACCCCGAGTCGTGGCCTGGTACCGGTCTGCGGCCTGCTAGGAGCTGGGCCGCACAGCAGGAGGTGAGCAGTGAGCGAGCAAAGCTTCATCTGCCGCTCCCCATGGCTTGAGTTACTGCCTGAAACATCTCCTCCCACACACCCCCTCCCCTGCCACCAGTCCATAGAAAAATTGTCTTCCAGGAAACCGGGCCCTGGTGCCAAAAAGGTTGGGGACCACTGAAATAAAGTACAGTTGACCCTTGAACAACTCAGGGACTAGGGACACTGAGTGTCCATATAGTTGAAAATCCAAGATAACTTAGAGTCAACCCACACAGTTACATAGTTCCTCTGTATCTGTGGTTGAATATATGCAGGTTCAACTAACCTTGGATGGTATAGTAGTGTTGTATTTACTGTTGAAAAAAATCTGCATATAAATGGACCCTTGCAGTTCAAACCCATGTCATTCAAGGTTCAACTGTATGTTTAACTTCTATGTGGTAAATAACCACTTTGAAAATTTGAAGTTGAACTTTCAAGTCACCAGAGATATGAAAGAATTTGAATTGGACAGGAAAAAAACTGAGCAATTTGGCAATCTCCTTGATTAATGAGGAGTAACTATAAATCCTAAATCAATAGATGACATAGATGAGAAATTTATAGTACAGATTGGATAAAAATTTTAAAAGAAAGATCAATATTGTTGGAAACATTTTAAAGTTAACAGTGAAAATAAACTCTGGTGTCTTAAGTATTTTATCTCTAATTTCCAAACTTGAATTATACAGGGTCAAGTTAGTGAGAATTTCCTTTTCAAAGGACTATAAAAGAGTTTTCAGCAGAGGAATACTAGGTTTCACTATGGCAAATTTGTATTTTCTAGGAACACTTTGAGGTTATAGGTGCCCTGTTCATAAAAAAAAAAAGAGAGCAGTGTGGCACAGGGTTAAGAATATGAGAATATTTCCATAAATTTGCCATAAGATAAACACAGGGTGAGGTCTGAAGAAATGATGATGAAGCTAGCAGCTGTATCCATGTCTGAAAGCACAAAGCTTTGATGCCAAAAACTTGGCCTCTGTGCACCAGTGCCAAATTGAACCTCGGAGACAGCGTTTTGGGTGAAGTAGAAAAAAATAGCTTGGGGCTTCCCTGGTGGTCCAGTGCTTAAGACTTTGCCTTCCAGTGCAGGGGATGTGAGTTCAATCCCTGGTCTGGTAGCTAAGATCCCATATGCCTTGTGGCCAAAAAAACCAAATCATAAAACAGAAGAAATACTGTAACAAATTCAATAAAGACTTTAAAAATGGTCCATATCAAAAAAAAAATAGCTTTATTGCTTTGCCAAGCAAAGGGGGACACAGCAGGCCCCTCAAAACTGTGTGTCCCCACCTGGGAGGATTTGAGCTTTTCTGGTTCTTTTAATCTGGCCTCAGGTGGTCTCTTGATGAGATTCTCAAGGTTCCTTTAATCTTCTCTGGAATGAAGAATGCTAAAGTCTTCCATTTGTTAGGAGTTTTAGTTCTGTAAAGAGCTCAAAGATATTGTATCTCTTGAGGAGGAACCAGAACCTGCCCCAAGGCTGCACTGTCGTTTCTTGGCTGCTCCTCCCTTGTCTCTGCAACTGATTAGCAACTGTGTGAAAGGCTTCCATGCCCAGGAGCCCCACAGGGTTTGGTTTCAACTTCATGAGCCTAATTGATATTTAGATTTAGAGGCTTCAGAAACCCTACCCCATAGATTTAGTCTGTATTCTGTGCATAGAGATATATTTGGTTCCATAGGGTATTAAAAAAAAGTATACATTAATAGGAATCACAGCCTTAATTATAATACCAATAAAAATCATCACCAGTATAACACTTCCATTGTAATGAAAGAGGGTTAATCATTTTCTTATAATTTCATTTCATAATTAATGATTAAAGTCCCAGGTAAAAGACATTGTCCAACTTTGTCATGTGGTTACACCCTTGGACAAAGGAGAAAAGAATGTCTTTTCTTTTTTTGGTAATCTTTTTATTTTTTTCAGTTGGGCTGAAATTCACATAACAACATTAACAAAAGAATTCAGAAGCATTTACATTCATAATGATGTACAACCACCATTTCTATTTAGTTCTAAAACATTTTCATTGCCCCCATATAAAACCACATACTTATCAAGCTGTTACTTCTCATTCTTCCTTTCCCTCAGCCCGTAACAATTGACAACTTGCATTATGTCTCCAAATCCATACAGACATCCTTGTTATAGCACGTGTCAGTGTTTCATTATTTTCTATGGAATAGTATTACAATACGGAATAATATTCCACTGCACATTGTAAGGTCGGATCTTAACAAACAGCACCGCGAAACAGAGGAAAGCTTCAAGTGACCTTTATTAGGGAGCGCTCCCGGGCGAGGTTCACTGGTCCGAGAGAAAGGGGCCAGAGAAGTCGCACCCGGGCAAGGGTTGGGCAAGATTTTATAAGGGAAGAAGGGAAAGGGGTGTGGTGAATCTGGGAGGGCGCAGGGTATTCCTTATTTGGTGGTCTTTTCGGGTATCCTGGGGGACCGTTAGTCCCGCCCCTCGAAAGGCGGGAAGGCTGGGCCGGGTGCAAAGTCCCCAGGTCAGTTCCTGGAACTGGGTGGTCCGGAAAGTCTCCATGTCAGTTTCTGGAACTGGGTGGTCCGGAGAGTTTCAGTCTGATGCAACCTGTGAATCTGATTGTGTTCCCCTGCCTCGGGCCAGTTGGCCTTACATATATACATATATATATATTACAGTTTGTTTATCCATTCATCTATTGATGGACATTTGGGTTGTCTCCATCTTTGGCTATTGTGAATAACACTGCTGTGAATATCCATGTACAAATATTTATTTGAGTTTGTGTTTTCAGATCTTAGGGTTATATACCTAAGAGTGGGGTTGCTGTGTCATGTGGTAGTTCTACGTTTAACTTTTTGAGAAATTACCAAACTCGTATGCACAGTAGCTGTACCATTTTAAATTCCCATCAGCAATATACTATGATTCTAATATATATACATCGTGGCCAAGAATTTTTTCTTTTTAAGGTGTGAAGTAATATCGCATGACTTTGATTTACATGTCCTTAATGACTAATGATGTTAAGTATCTTATTGTGTGCCTATGGGCCTTTTCTATATATTCCTTAAAGAAATGTCTGTTCAAGTCCTCTGCCCATATTTTAATTGGGTTGTTTATCTTTTTGTTGTTGAGAATAGGACATATTGTGTGCAGCCAACAAAAGGAGACATATGAAGGAAAGTGAAATGTTATTACCTAAATAAAGGTAAATGGATTTTGAACAACCAAACAAATGTGTGTCATAATATCTTTAAGCTTTTCTACCTGCACAAGACAGGATACATTTTGGCATTTATTGCATTTAATTTTTTTCTTTGAATTTGAAGGATGTTAAAGGTGAGGGCCAGATATCTTTCGTGGTTATACTGCATATAACACAATATTTGTTGATTTATTTTTTAATTTAACAATGACATGTTTACTCAGTTTGGTGATCACTGAGGATATCTTCCATAAAGTTATTTTATCAAGTATCTGAATATCTGAATGCACGTATCCTTTTCTATAATGTCTACTTCTAGATTGAAATACTAGTTATGTAGTAGGTCTGACGTGAACACTTTCAGCAGATTTATGCTTATACTCTAATTAGTGGGATGCACTTATTTGAAAGAGTCTTGTTGGAAAAAATATTGAGGTGGTAGGATGTGGGTTTTGCACAATCAACATGATAGGATTCAGGTGGACAGAGCATTGAGTTAGGAGGACTCTAGTCACATAGCATACTGAGTTGTTCATGTAACACTTAAAAGTGAATTATGAGGGCCTATTTGAACAGGAAAATGCTTTAAGAATATGTATTTATATTGAATCATCAGGAAAGGCTTTGAAGTGTCCATCTGTGACAAGTATAGAAAATATAACACTGAAATGGACCCAAATAATTCTCACAATGTAATTTGCAGAGTTTGCAAAACTTTTGCATTTTAGTCACCCAAAGAAGAAAATCCTTAGTGCGTTAGGCCTGTCTTTTTATTTACACATATGTTTATTCTCTTGGTGTGGATAATTGAATGAAATAGACTTGCACATTTCTTCTGTGGCTGTCATTATTAGCCTGAATATAATCAGGTTAATGAAAGCAATTTCATTTTTTGTTGGTAAAATATAACTCTTGATGTAGTTTTGATATGCTTGTGGCTATTTAAAACTGACATATCTCTCACTGAATCCTAAGATTCCAGCATGCAATTGAGGTAGAAAACCATTTGTTTTATTCCCAATTCCATGCCTGACTTTGTAAATGTTACACATAAGCCCAGCAACTGGATAATGCCTGTGAACAAGGGGCTAATGTCCCTTACCATTTGGTAAATTAGTATAGTGTGCTTGTGAGAAAATTTTTGTTCTCCACCTACACATTTGTTTGTTCAAAGAATTGCTTCTTAGTGATTATAAAGTGAAAACTCTTACTCCCTAAATGGAAAGGCAGCAATAAAAGAGCATAATTTCTTGAGTGTGAGAGGTCTACATTTGAATTCCTTATCTTACAGTTTTGTAGCTTTGTAACTTTGACAAATTATGTAATTTCCTCAATCCTCTATTTTTTTTTTCGTTTGTTTGATTAGTAACTTCCTACCTAAAAGATAGTTATAACTTCCATGTTATTCATTATTTCTGCATGGGCTACTACATTGACCATAAAGACAACTCTTTTAGAAGTAATTCATGCCATTATGATGCTAGTGATTTAAATTATTTAGTCAGATAGTATTTTATCAGGTTTTTATTCTCTTCTGTCTCAGTTGCAAGGGGCAATTCATGACCCTTTGGTTTACATTTATGACTCAGATATTTACTCTACCTGACTTTGTGGTTTCTTGTTCTAATGATGAGTATTTAATTGCCTTTGGTTTCATTTTTACAGCTGTAAGATGGTTTCGATATTACATCACTGCTCAAATATAATTCATTAATTTCTCTGTAAATGTTTGTCATTTTAGTTGCTGAGTATAGGATATTAGAGAGTCAATACGTTTTTGTTTTTTTTTTAATGGGAGATTGAGGAAACAACTGTGTCCTGTGTACTGGAAACTCTTTCTCATTTTATATCTTAACAACCAGAACATATTTATTAATTAATAATATTTTAAATTTATTTTGATAGCTAACATTTATTAAATGCTTTCTATATCAGACCATGATTTAAGGGGTTTACCTATATGTCACTTAATCTTTACAACCCTATGAGATTAATACTAACATTATCTCAATTTTTTAGATGGTACAGAAAGGTAATGCATCCAAGTCATCATATTAGTGAAAGGTTTTACTTTTCTGAGTAGTTATTACTCAGTAGTTAGTTAATTCCTAGTTCTTTAATAGCTAAAAACAGTATAAGAAAAACTCTCAAAATGTAAATAACAAACAGCTAAAAGAATTTCAATTTCATGCAAATGGTGTATGGGAAATATTTTGACGTAATGCTCTTCCCAATCACATAACACCACAACAGAAAAACTCTAAAGATAGGCAAGTTGATCAAGAGCCATATACAAAAATAAGAAAGACTTGGTATACTAATTATTTGGTTTATCCATTATAAGTATACTAGGGAATGTAGATAACACCTGGAGGTACTTAAAATAACATATATTCATAGTTTGGATATTTGTATATGGTCTTATCAAACTAAAGTCAGTTTTGCATTTTCTAACTTTTTGCTACCATAGAATCAAACACTTATTTGCTTGCTCTTTCACATGCTATGATTTCATCAATATATACTTAAATGAATATCATAATTCTGGGAACTCTTTGCCTATTGCCCAGTCTATTCTGAAGATGAATATAGTTTAGCCTAAAATGTTTTATTTTACATAATTTTTTTAAGAATTATTAAATTAGGCCAAGATTTAAAAAATCAAGACCTTCCCAATAACAATCTCTTCTCCTTTGTTTCTTGGGGAAAGTGACCAGAAGATTTGGAAACACTGTACCAGAACTCAGCCAGAGTTAAATTACAGTTGCATAATTCAGACAGGATATATACTTTCCAGTTCAGGAGAGTAGCCATCAATTTATTGTCTCCTTGACAGAAAATCTGAAAGTCAACTACAGTTCATCATCATTTGCTGTTTTTCTTTTTAGAGTAAATAAATATTTCCCTGTTTCTATATCTTTAACAAAGATGTGCAAGTGAAAAATAAATCTAGGAGAGCTAATATTTCAAGAAAGCAAGATATAAACAGTATTTCTTTGTGGAAATAAACATTATTCTTATCATTTACTGTAAAAGCAAAGTATTTAGTATATAATCTATATCTTTGGTCACATGCCCACGTTGACTCCTATAAGTATTCGAGTTTGTGACCCCTGGTCTAGAGATATGCAACAGTAGAAATCCTTCTGAATCTCAGTTTCTATATTTCTATCAATTGTAGTGCTGTTTAACAGCACATGGGTGGTTCATCAGTTTAAGCCAGTTTTCAGGGTAGGAATGTCAGAGGAATGCATCTGTCACAGAAAATTAAGAAACATCCATACAGTACCTAATGGCCTAAAAAACTTAATCTGTTTCCCAAATCACTTGACTTACTGTCTAGGGTTTTTTTTCCTCCACTGAGGAATATCAAGTTCAATATCATTCCTGCAGACTTCAAATGAAATCAGATTGTCGGCTCTTTCAAACGTAAATCCAATAATTAATATCTAGTTGGCAGGCTCTTATATGGATTGTTTCTTAAAAACTAAAGTTGATAATTGAATTTAAAATGCTGTGCTTAACATTTTAGGGTGATACATGGTGAATGCAATGGAGAATCGTTTTCTGTCAGTGTGGATTTCTTAATGGACATTCACTTAAATGAGGGCTTATCAATTTGTAGTATATTATCTCACTCTGGTTCAGACCAAGCTTCATTGAACACATGCCCGCCCCCTACACATAATAAATTGCATCTTGGCAGTGCAATTCTTTTAAATAAATATTTTCTCTCTTTTAATTTTAAATAAGCCTTTACCATCTGTTCTGTCCTTTCGTTGCAAATGCTGAAGAACATAACTTACTATTGTGCCATTTACAAACTGCAGACAGAGAAGTGACTTAGTGCTTGGCATGTCTTTATTCTTAATTCTACAGTCAGTAATTTTTTTCCCTTTCTTATGTTTCAGATATAATGGGGGATATTATTCTGTTCTGATGTGTTGAAATCTTTTCCAGCAAAAAGGGAACACAGGGAAGGAAAAGTGATTAATCAAAAGACTTAACCAAGGCCATATCTGTAGAAATGTGATGTACCTGTAGGATTATAATCATATAAAGAGAATGTTAACCCTAATTGTATCAGGCAGATACAATACAGATTGCATCATAGCCAAGACCTTTGGTAAAGGATTCTGTTTGTCTCCTAAGAGGGACAAGGGATCTTTACAAAGAAACAGAGAATTAAAGCTTACATTCATCCTGTCTACATCTTTTGAAAGGCTACACACTCTATGAACTTAGCAAAAATTGGCTGGACGTTAGAAAGGCATCAAACACTAAAGAGGAAAGTGGTATATTAAGTCTGGTTAAAGCATAAAAGTTATATTCAATTCAATTTATTGTTCATCAAGCCCTTTCTTTAAAGAAATAACATAGTGAGGTACCATTATTTTTCATTCATAATGAAAATAAAAGCTGCTGATTAATTGAAAACAAAAACAGGGAACCCTTGTACAATGTTTGTTAGGAATTCATAAGGAACTAATGTCACTAACAGGAAAGTGTTGATATTCTTCAAAACCAGAGCACATGAGCGTTCATTCTTGGCTACTTTGGTCAAAAAGCCTTCCCAGGTTGTGACTAGGCATTCCCTTGAGAGGTTTTTTCTGTATTGCTTTCTCGACTCTCCATGTTACAGCTGTCAGACGGTGGACTCAGCTGTCTAGAATACTGTACCCTGGCCAGGGCCAGATTTACCTTTGTCCCCTGGTCTATAATTCAGGACCAGACGTTATTAGGGTGGTCAGTTTTGTAGAATTAAAAACATAGACATACCAAAGCCCTCTCAAGCATTGCTGCCCAGAAATGTGTCTAGTTTGTTGTAGTCCTTCCTAGAGCTAAAATAAGTTCTTACCTTATGCTCTTTAAAGATGACCTGGTAGTAATCATCACAGGTATCCCATCTATTCTACTTCTTCCCTCTGCCAAAACTGGTCCTCTCTTTCACAACTGATACAATAGGGAGAGAAATGTTGATCATTAAAACTAAATGAAATTAAAAAGCTACAGATGCCTCTGCCATTTAAGAGAAGTAAAATAAATTACACAGATTTTTCTGTTTGATATCAGTATAAGTAGATTAGTAAGTAACTTTCCTTTATCTTGTAAAATTCCCCAAAGAAACAATGAATTAGAAATGGAATACAGAGAATAGAAATATTGTACCATCTATCTATACAATGAATTAAAAAGCTGGAAATTGAAAAGGAACTAAAAAAAAAAAAGTTATATCATCTGGGTATGCTAACAGATGGACCAAAAAACCACTTTCTTTTTAAATTAATTATTGGATCAAAGATAAAACCTAAAATGAAACTGCAGTTTACCTAGAATGTATATAATAATGAAACATTACATATTAGAATGTATAAGGTATAGAACTAAACTCTCAAAGGAAAATTAAATATATACATTGATAAATGCAAAAAGGAAAATTAATTAAACATGTGATTCAGAAAATTAGTAAATGAGCAATAAAATAAAATGGAAGCATAAAGCAAGAAATAATAAAGGTTAAGCAGGAAACAATGAATTAGAAAAAAAGAGTAGAACACACAAACAAAAAAAATCAGGTTCTTTGGCAAAATCAATATAGTAGCTAATCACTAGCTAATATGAACCTGCAGAAAATGAGAAAAGAACGAATGTGCAAAATAAGTAATGATAAGGAAAATAACTACAAAAACAAACAAAATGAAAAGACTCATAAGAAACCATCTTGCACAGCTCTATGCAAATACGTTTGGAAACTGGGATATCATTTATTTTTAGGAAATGTAATTTATGAAAACTAATTTTAAAAGAAGAAGGTAGTCTAAATAGAATGATTCCCATGGAATAAAGAGATAATAACCCTCTCCCAAGTATATGTAGCTCATATGATTTAAAGAAGAATTCCAACACAAAATTCTATAAAATAATTCCAGTGCTCCTTAAATAGTTTCAGATTATTGAGGGGTAAAAGAAAACTTTATAATTCTTATTTTAAGAAAATATAGTGAAACACCAATATAAATTACAAAGAAAACAAAGGCCAATCTAATTTATGAATATTAATGCCAGAGTGTTAATTTTAGTAAATAAAAGCAAAATAGCAAAATAATACATCATGATGATGAATAATATAGTTTATCACATTATTGTATCTAACAAAAGTTCATATGATTCTTCTTATAAGAGGTAAGCATTTGATAAAATATTTCTATTTGGGTGGGATTAATGCTTAATGATAAATAAAATAAATAATAAAATAGAGTTCAGTCCTATTTAGCTTACAAAATATGTTCATTAACTGTATAGCATTTTAAGGAAATTAAGAAATATTCATTAACATGGCTATTACTTAACATTTTACTGAGAGTGGTAGTCAGTGCAATTAGAAAAGATAAAGGAATCAGAGACATATGTAGATATGTGAATAAAATATTACTACTCTCCTATGATCTGATTTTATACTCAGAAAAATTAAAATAAACTAGAAATTTTAAGTATATACTAATTCATAGAAATAACATAGTACAAAATTAATATTTAGAAATACTAGGTGCCACATATTTCAGTAGCAATTGCTTAGAAGATATCATAGAGGAAAAGACGCCTTTTAGATTAGCAAGAAAGAATACCTAGGGATAAATGTCTGTGGAAAGAACTATATTTAAAAAGCACTGTGTAAAATTGAATTAAATAAAAACTTTTGAATTCTGCAAAGCAACAAAAATAATAAATGGAAATGCATACTGTGTTACTGCTTAAAAAAAATCACAAGAATGCCAGTATTAAGAGTCTCATGTGGATATGTTATATACCTTACATGTAGTATCTCACATCATTGGGAGAAAAGATATGCATTTAATAAATGAACAACTGAAGAACCAGTTAGAAAAATCATTTGGCATTCATACTGCATGCCAATTATGATAATATGTTTCAAATAAATGAAACACTTAAATATATACAAAAAAATATAGTGTTACTAGAGAAAATATAATTCTTTACTAACTTTGTGATACAAAAATCTAACTATAAAAAAGGAAAGATTCAGAAACTTGACAAAATAAAACATCTTTTAAAAAAAATAATCTCAGTCAAAAGATAATTGACGAATTGGAAAAAAATTATGAATTTTAAAGTAGAAAATCTGCACATAGGACATTTTTCATATAGATTTATAAAAGCCAAAAAACTATAAAATTGGCAAAGACTGAACACAAAATTTCTAGAAAAATAAGTTTTAAAAAGCTTCTAAAACATAGGAATCACCAGAAAGTTGATTACAGCAGACAGTTCAATTAAAACAGTTCAATTAAAACTGAGGTACTGGGCTTCCCTGGTGGCGCAGTGGTTGAGAGTCCACCTGCTGATGCAGGGGACATGGGTTCGTGCCCCAGTCCAGGAAGATCCCACATGCTACAGAGCGGCTGGGCCCATGAGCCATGGCCACTGAGCCTGCGCGTCTGGAGCCTGTGCTCTGCAACGGGAGAGGCCACAACAGTGAGAGGCCCGTGTACAGCAAAAAAAAAACCAACAAAAAATACTGAGGTACTATTTTTCACTTACCATATTATAAAATATTATATTATAAATATAAATATTATATATATATGTTATATATAAATATTATAAAATATTCAAATTTTTATGCTAAAACCCTATATGTATTCTTTGGGCAGTATAACATTTTTTTATTAATTTATTTTTTATAGCTTTATTGGAGTATAATAGCTTTACAATGTAGTGTTAGTTTCTGTTGTACAACAAAGTGAATCAGCTATAAGTATACATACATCCCCATATCCCCTCCCTCTTAAGCCTCTCTCCCATCCTCCCTATCCCACTCCTCTAGGTCATCACAAAGCATCGAGCTGATCTCCCTGTACTATGCAGCAGCTTCCCACTAGCCATCCATTTTACATTTGGTAGTGTACATATGTCAGTGCTACTCTCTCACTTTGTTCCAGCTTCCCCTTCCCCACCATGTCCTCAAGTCCATTCTCTATGTGTGCGTCTTTATTCCTGCCCTGCCACTAGGTTCATTAGTACCATTTTTTTAGATTCCATATGTGTGTGTTAGCATATGGTATTTGTTTTACTCTTTCTGACTTCACTCTGTATGACAGACTCTAGGTCCAACCACCTCATTACAAATAACTCAATTTCATTCCTTTTTATGGCTGAGTAATATTCCATTGTATATATGTGCCACATCTTCTTTATCCATTCATCTGTCATTGGACATTTAGGTTGCTTCCATGTCCTGGCAGTTGTAAATAATGCTGCAGTGAACATTGTGGTACAGATCTCTTTTTGAATTATGGTTTTCTCAGGGTGTATGCCCAGTATTGGGATTGCTGGGTCATATGGTAGTTCTATTTTTAGTTTTTAAACAAACCTCCATACTGTTCTCCATAGTGGCTGTATCAATTTACATTCTCACCAACAGTGCATGAGGGTTCCCTTTTCTCCACACCCTCTCCAGCATTTATTGTTTGTAGATTTTTTGATGATGGCCATTCTGACAGGTGTGAGGTGATACCTCATTATGGTGGGCAGTATAATTTGATACATTCTCTATGGAGGTCAATTTATCATCATTTAACATTTTATCAATTCATCTATCCTTTGACTCAGCAATTCCAGTCTGGGAATTTATCCTGGAGATAAACAGATACAATGCATTGAAAATGACAAATGTTCTTTGCAGTGTTGTTAGAAAACAGAAAACAAACAACCTCCACGCCCCTGCCAAAGTTGGGAAATGCGCATCCGCAGCCTAAATGTCCGTCATCTGAAAACCAGTTGAATAAATGATATTTTAATCTATAAAATGGAACATGGTAAAACTGGTAGGGGGGGAGGGAGGGAGAGAGAGGAGCCTATCTGTATTGATATGAAGCATTCCAAGATATATTTGATAAGTAATAAATCAATGTGCATGACAGTAAATTTCCATTTACAGAAAAAAAAAGGAAAAATCAGTTTACATTCAATTTGCTTACATGTGCTTTAAAATATTTCCAACAGGTGACACACAAACCCAGTAATAGGAATTTCTTATGGGGAAACTTGCTTAGAGCAGAGGTGAGAGAGAATTTCCACTGCAAATTTTATTTGACTTTTTTTGACTTTGAATCATACGAATGTATTACTTACTGAAAAAGTGAAATAGTAATAAATTAATAAATATTTTATAGCTATCATTACCTTAATTTACTAATGAGGAAGAGATTTCTCCTTAAGATTTTTAGGAATTAAAGAAGCTATTATAATGTTAATATTTTACATTGCTCTGGGCTGAGAAAAGGAAATTCAGAGTAACTTTCAGAATGTAGTTTTGGAAATGTAAAGGTTGACCTGAACAATTTGTGTGTAACTATAGTTGCTACTCTTTAAGATACAGAAGTAATATAATACTTATTTTTTTGTACTTTTGGATTGATATGGAGCAAAGACAAATGAACAGTGATGGAAACAATGGGGTTAAGTAAGAAAAATGAGGATCATGAAAATGATTTTATAGCAGTTTATGGAATGATGGGTGTGTTGAATTTCTTATACATGTGATGGAGGTTCAAGGTAATTTATGTAAAATGTGATAATCATACTTCTCTGACCCAAGCCTAGAGAACTTCTTCCCCCACACAAAAATTTACTCTTCCAGGTTAATACAGCTGTTAGCTGGTGCTCTAGGTGCAGAGACATATCCTTGCCTTTAACTCAAATGTTCTGACCCATGCTGTGTCTCCTAGTTCCTTTATGAATTAACCAGCAATGGACCCATTGTCTGTCCATACTTCAATATGTGGAAGCTACTGGGTTTCAGCCAGATGCAAAGAGTGATGCAAAGATTCCCATCTCTGATGTGTAACCACCACAGTCATTGAGTTGGTAATTTCCATTCAAAATTAACCCACTTGTTTTTGGAGAGAGCAGGTCTTCCTAGAGAGGTGTAATTTTTTGTGTGTAAACTCATGGTCAGTGATGATACCCACAGCTAGATCATCCAATACATTTACTTCTTTAGCATAAGTCTTCAGTTTTCATGTAATTTACCACTGATGAAGAAATTAGTTTCTTCATTTCAGTGCAAGGGTTGCAGCTTACCTATCCTGCCACAGGAGATAACTTTAATTTAGGAAACTTCAAATCCCTGTCTTGCTCTAATGGAAGTTCATAGGTCTTTATACACAAGAGAAATGATAGGCATTGATACCCACTGAGGAGTATGCCTGAATAAGATCAATATTTTATGTTCTTTTGAGAGTTTAAATTTAAAAAAAAAAAAGCTCTATTGACCTTTAATATATTTAATCCAAACCTATGAAGAATGATCAGAAAACTTCTAATTTATTTTTAAAAATCTTACAACTAACAAGAGTATAAATTGTTAAATACTGTGGAAAATGATTTGGCCTAGTATATATGAGGAATTGCATATCCAAAGAATCAGCAAGCCTTCTACTTGGCCCCAGATACACTGAAAGACCTCCTGCAATATATACCAGTATATAAACATACATGTATATGTATATATAGGTATGTGTATATATGTGTATATACTATGCAGATATGAAAATGAGTTATAGCTATATATACGTATGTATAAAATATTTTTAAAGTGATTAATAAAAATATATTTATTAAACAATACATACAATATGACTCCATTTTTATTAACATAAAAAATTAGGCAATATACAAAATTTGATGCAGTGAACATTTGATGAGAGGAGGATGGACTGAAAAGTGGACGGGATAAGGTAAGGGCCCAGAATGTGCTTACATATTATTATTAATGTTAAGTTATTAGGTGTTGGGTGGATAGTGTTTGCTCTATCTATTTATAATAGTAGTTTGTTTGCATAAATTAATTTATAATGTTAAAAGATATAAAATAAACATTATCTCATGGTTTGTTAGAGTTGATTTTAACTTCCATTAAAAAAAAAAAAAGTGCTACCATATGCCAGTAGTATTACACTCCAGAGAAACCTCATTCAATAAACCTAACTGAAGGAGCTGTGGCCAAAATGGTGGAATAGAAGTACCCTTACCTCACGTCCTCCCACAGGCACACCAAAATTACAGCTATTTACAGAGCAACTATTTTTGAGAATGACCTGAAGACTAGCAGAAGAGATTTTCCACAACTTAAGACATAAAGAAGGAACCACAGGGAGATGAGTAGGAGAGGCAGAGATACAGTATAATGAAAGCCCCCATCCCCCTGTAGGCAGCCCACAATAAGGAGGATAATCATAATTGCAGAGGTTCTCCGCAAGGAGTGAAGGGTTCAAGCCCCACATGAGTTTCCGCAGCCTGGGGGTTGTGGAAAGGTCAGCAGGGCTTCAAAGAGCCAGGGGGCTGTAGAAAACAGCAACTCTGTTTTTAAAGGGCACATGCAAAATCTCGTACACTCAGAGTCCCAGCACAGAGGCAGTAATTTGAAAGGAGCCTGGGTCAGGCCCACTTGCTGATCTTGAAGAGCCTCACAGAGAAGCAGGAGACAATTGGGACTCCCTGTGGAGACACAGATGCTGGTGGTAGCAATCTTTGGGAGCTTGTTCCACCACAGGTACACTGATGCTGGCAAGTGCCATTTTGGAATTCTCCTGATAGCCTATTAGAGCTGAGGACTTACCTAACCACCAGTGGGCCAGCATCAACCCTGGTTCCCCTGGGCCCCCACAGCCAGTCACTCCGGGACCAGGCCCAAACCATCAGTGGGCTGGCAGCTACTGCATGAGGCAGGGCCTGGTAATCAACTGAGTAGCCCACAAAGGGGGCACCCCTGAGCATATAGCTGTGGTGACCAGCATGGAGTGTGCTGCTGGGTTCCTTAGGATATCTCCTACATAAGGCCACTTTTTCAAGATTGGGAAATGTCACTCACCTATCTAACACATAGAAATAAAAACAGAAAATGAGGCAACAGAGGACTATGTTCCAATCAAAAGTATAAGATAGAACCCCAGAAGAAGAACTAAGTGGAGATAAGCAGTCTATCTGATAAAGAGTTCAAGGTTATGATCATACAGATTCTCAATGAAGTCAAGAGAAGATGGATGAACACAGTGGAAATTTTAATAAAGAGTTGGAAATTATAAAGAAGAACCAAACAGAGCTGAAGAATATAATAACTGAAATAAAAAACACACTAGAAGAAATCAACAGTATATTTGATCATACAGAGGAACAGATCAGTGAACTGAAAGACAGAGTAGTGGAAATCATCCAAGCTGAACAGAAAAAAGAAAAGAATTTTTAAAAAATGAGGACAGTTTAAGACACCTTTGGGCAACATCAACTGTCATAACTTTTGCATTATAGAGGTCCCAGAAAGAGAAAAGAGAGAAAGGGACAGAGAACTTATTTGAAGAAATAATAGCTGAAAACTTATGTAACCTGGGAAAGGAAAATGATATCCAGGTCCAGGAAGTACAGAGCATCCCAAACAACATGAACCCAAAGAGGACCACACTGAGATATTTTATAATTAAAATAGCAAAAATTAAAGCTAAAGAGAGGATCTTACAAGCAGCAAGAGAAAAGCAACTGGTTACATACAAGGGAACTCCCATTACACCATCAGTAGACTTTTTAGCAGAAAATTTGCAGTCCAGAAGGGAGTGGCATGATATATTCAAAGTGATGAAAGGATAAAAACCTACAACCACAAATACTCTACCCAACCAGGCTATTACTGAGACTTGATGGAGAGATAAAAAATTTTACAAAGAAGCAAAACTAAAAGTGTTCAGCACCAGTAAACTGGTGAGAACAAGAAATGTTAAAGGGACTTCTCTAAGTGAAAAAGAAAACACCACAACTAAATATGAAAATTATAAAAGCAAAAACCTCATTGGTAAAGGCAAACATACAGAAAACTTAGTGAGCCAATCACTCATAAAGGTGGTAGGAAGGTTAAAAGATAAAAGTATTAAAGTCAATGATATCCATAATAAGTAGTTAAAGGAATTCATAAAATAAAAAGATTTAAAATAAGATTTCAAAACATAAAACATTATAGGGTGTGGTTGGAGTTAAAATGAAGGCTTGTTAGAATGCCTTTGAACTTAAGAGCTCATCAACTTAAAATAATCACATATGTATATAGGTTTTATATATGAACATAATGGTAACCCAAAAATGAAAACCTATTATAAATACACACAAAAGAATAGGAATACAAACAAAACCCTAAAAATAGTCAATAAATCACAAGGAAACAGAGCAAACGAAAGGAACAAAAAAGAACTATAAACAACCAGAAAATAATTAACAAAATGGTGATATGTACATATCTATAAGTAACAGTAATTACTTTAAATGAAAATGGACTGAATGGTACACTTAAAAGACATAGACTGGCTGAATAGATTTAAACAAACAAAACACAGGTGCCTCAAGAGACTCACTTCAGATTTAAGTATACATACAGACTGAAAGTGAGAAGATGGAAAAAAGTACTCATGCAAATGGAAACAAAAAGAAAGCTGTGGTAGCCATACTTATATCAGACAAAATAGATTTTAAACAAATACTTCCAAAGAGACAAAGAAAGACATTACATAATGATAAAAGATCAATCAAGCCAGAAGTTATAAAAATTGTAAATATATAGCACCTGACATAGAAGCACCTAAATACATAAAGCAAATATTAAAAGACATAAAGGGAGAAATTAACAGTAGCAATAATAATAATAGCAAGGAACTTTAATAACCCACTTACAGTGGCCAGATCAGTCAGACAGAAAATCAGGTCAGATTTACTTCACATATATATGTGGTGGTGGAGAGGGGGAGAGAGAGAGAGAGACAGAACATTCCATCCAAGAGCAGCAGAATGCATGTTCTTTTCACGGGCATATGGAACATTCTCCAGGATAGATCACATGCTAGGCCACAAAACAAGTTTCAATAAATTTAAGAAGATAGAAATTATATCAAACATAGTTTCAGACCATGATGGTATGAGACAAGCAATCAACTACAAGACAAGAAAAACCTGCAAAAAACACAAACACATGGAGGCTAAACTATATGGTATAAAACAATAGGTCAATGAAGAAATCAAAGAGGAAATTAAAAAAATACAAGCTTACAAATGAAAAAGGAAATAACAATCCAAACTCTTGGCATGCAGCAAAAGCAGTTCTGAGAGAGACACTTATAGCTATAAAAGCCTACCTCAGGAAGCAAAAGATATCTCAAATAATCTAACCTTACACCTAAGGGAACTAGGAAAAAATAACAAACAAAACCTAAAATTAGTAGAAGGAAAATAATAAAGATCATATCAGAAGTAAATAGAGACTAAAAAAATAAAACAATAGAGAAGACCAAGGAAACTAAGAGCTGGTTCTTTGAAAAGGTAAACAAGATTGATAAACTTTCGTCAAACTCATCAAGAAAAAAAGAGAGAGGACCCAAATAAGTAAAATCAGAAGTGAAAGAGGAGAGTTAAAACTGACACTATAGAAATACAAAGGATCATAAGAGGTTACAAAGAACAATTGACCATTCATAAAATAAAGAAATGGATAAATTCCTTGAAATGTACAATCTCCCAAAAGAGAATCAGGAAGAAATAGAAAACATGAACAGACTGACTACCAGTAATGAAATTACATCCATAATTTTAAAAACTCCCAACAGAGAAAATCTAGGACCAGATGGTGAATTCTATGAAACATTTAAAGAAGAATTAACACCTATACTTCTCAAAATATTCTAAAAAATTTAAGAGGAAGAAATGCTTCTGAACTTATTCTGTGAGGCCAGCATTACCCTGATACCAAAACCAGTGGAAGGCACCACAACTAAAGAAAATTACAGGCCAATATCACTGATGAACATAGATGCAAAAATCTTAAACAAAATATTAGCAAACTGATTTCAATAATACATTAAAAGGATTATACACTATGATCAAGTGGGATTTATCCTAGGCATGCAAGTATGATTCAATACATTTGATACGCCACATTAAAAAACAAGATTAAAAATCATATGATCATCTCAATAGTTGCAGAAAAAGCTTTTGACAAAATTTGACACTGATTCATGATAAAAACTCTCAACAAAGTGGATATAGATGGAACATGCCTCAACATAATAAAGGCCATTTATAATAAACGTACAGCTGACATCATACACAATGGTTAAAAGCTGAAAGCATTTTCTGTAAGATCAGGAACAAGACAAGTATGCTGATTCTTACTGCTTTTATTTAACATGATTGGAAGTTTTAGCCATGGTAATTAGATAGGAAAAAGAAATAATCCAAATTTGACAGGAAGAAAAAAAACTGTCACTGTTTGCAGAAGTTGTGATACTATATTTAGAAAATCCTAAAGACACCACAAAAAAACGATTAAAACTTAAATTTAATAAATTTGCAGGATACAAAGTTAATATACAGAAGTTTTTTGTATTTCTATACACTAACGACAAACTATCAGAAAGAGAAATTAAGGAAACAATCCCATTTACAATTGCACAAAAAATAATAAAATACCTTGCAGTAAATCTAAGCAAGGAATAAAAGACCTGTACTCAGAAAAGTATAAAGTATAAGACACTGATGAAAGAAATTGAAGAAGGCACAAACAAATGGTAATATAAGTAATGCTCATGGAACAGAAGAATTAGTATTGTTAAAATGACAGTAGTACCCCAGGCAATCTACAGATTCATTTCAACCCCTGTCAGAATACCAATGGCATTTTTCACAGAACTGGAACAAATCATAGTACAATTTTTATGGAAACAGAAAAGACTCCAAATATCCAAATCAGTCTTGAGAAAGGAGAATGTAGCTGATCCTTGCCTTCAAACTATACTGTACTACTACAGTAATCCAAACAGTATGGCATTAGCACAAGAACAAACATACATGGAACTGAATTGAGAGCTGCGAAATAAACCCACACTTATATGGTCAATTCATCTATGACAAGGGAGGCAAGAATATGCAATGGGGAAAAGACAGCCTTTTCAAGAAATGGTGCTGGGAAACCTGGACATGCAAATGTATCAGACTGGACTTCTTTCTCACATCATATACAACAAATCAAAATGGGTTAAAGACTTACATGTATGACCTGAAACATAACACTGTGAGAAGAAAACATGGACAGTGCTCTTTTTGACTTCAGTCCTATCAATGTTTTTGGCTCTCTCTTCTCAGGCAAGGGCAAAAAAGCAAAAATAACCAAATGGTACTAATAAAACTAAAAAAAAACCTTTTCCACATTGAAGGAAGGAAACTATCAAACAAATGAAAAGGCTGTCTACTGAATGGGAGAACATATTTGCAGGCAAGCTATTTGATAAGTGGTTAATATCCAAAGTATACCAAAAACTCATACAACTCAACATAAAAAAAAAAACAAAACAAAAAAGAAAACAAAAAAACAACCCAACAACCCAACTTAAAAATGGACAGGAACCTTGAATAGACATTTTTCCAAAGAAGGCCTATAGATGGCCAACAGACCCATGAAAAGATGCTCAACATTACTAATCATCAGGGAAATGCAAATCAAAACCACAGTGATAATCACCTTCCTTCAGTCAGAATGGATATTATCAAAAAGACAACAAATAACTAGTGTGGTAGAGGATGTGGAGAAAAGGAAATTCTTGTGCACTGTTAGTGGGATTGTAAGTTGGTGCAGCCACTGTGGAAACAGTATGGAGATTCCTCAAAAAATTATATAGCTATCATAAGATCCAGCAGTTCCACTTCTGCATATTTTTCCAAAGAAAAAAAAAAAACCTAATTTGAAAAGATATATGCACCCCTCTATTCACTGCAGCATTATTTACAATATCCAAGATATTTAAGCAACCTAGTGTCCACTGAAAGACGAATGGATTAAGAAGATGTGGTGTATATACACAATGGCACTAAGGCATAAAAACTGATATCTTGCCATTTGCAGCATCACGGATGGAGGATATTATGCCTGGTGAAATAAGTCAGGCATAGACATACAAATACTGTATGATTTCACTTATATGTCAAACCTAAAAAAAAAAGAAAATAAGAAAATAGAAACAGATTCATAGACACAGAGAAGATGTGGTAGTTGCCAAAGAAGTGGGCCTGGTGGGATGAGTGAAATAGGTGAGGGAGATTAAGAGATACAGACTTACAACTATAATGTAAATAATTCATGGGGAATATAGGGAATATAATCAATAATATTGTAATAACTTTGTGTGGTGACAAATGGTAACTTGACTTATTGTGCTGATCATTTTGTAATGTATATATATGTCAAATCACTATTTTGCATACCTGGAACTAATATAATATTGTAAGTCTGTTCTGTTTCATTCTGTTCATTCATTCTGTTTCATTCCAAACTGAAGATCCTTGTGAAAAGTTGCCAAATATTTTTTTTTCATTTTCATCAAAATGTGTCATCTACCATATTTCTGGCAGATTAATTTAACTTTTACCTCAATAAGTTCTTTAGAAGGACCAACTCTGTACCCAAAACCATTTTAATCTGTATTTTTAAGTAGTCTAGAAATATATATTAACATATTCATTTTAAATAATAAAGTACCTGTGTAACATGTATTACTAGTGGAAATCAACATTTGATTTTTACCTGCATGTTTTATTCTAGCTTACAAAGTAAAAGTAGTTGAGTAATTTTTAGAATAATTCTTCACAAGAAGAAGGAAGGAAGGAAAGAATTAGGGAGGAAGTGATGAAAAATATTCCTATTTACTTAGCCTCAACCCCATACTTTTAGATAAGTACTGCTTTTTATTGCTCTTGATTTTTAGATAGGCATTAGTATTTATTGTCCTTATTTTTAGGTCATTATTGTTGAAAGAGAAATGTAAGAAGAAAATATATGAGAGTGAATGAAGAAATTCTGAAGTAGGTCCAAAGGAAGGAAAAGCTACAGTGAACTCCAATAAATGAAGTTCCCTCCCTATTAGCAGAATCAGCAAATGATAGAAAGAGAGCGTGATAGACACCAGGCACAATTGCAAGGTTATTTGGTTTCCCAAAAGGTGGCAAATAGATAATAATTGTGTTGAAGGAAATTGGAAGCATGTTTTAGACTAACTTTAATACTTGTGAATGTTGTGTTCAAGGTTAGTCCAGTGAAAACGTATACTTCTTTTTACTAGTAGGGTTGTGAGTCATCACAAACAAGTGACGTTTTAGGCATCTTTGAACTGAGAAAATCACAAAATCATACTATCTATTTCAGACAATAAATGTTTGCCTGTGAATGAATGAATTCTGAGTACTGAAGCATCTCAGAAATTTCTAGTTTGTTCATTCCACATATTTCTAATTTGCTCAAATTTCAAATAGGTTATAAACAACATTTGTTGTTGATTAAACTCAGTATAACTTGTATGTAATACTGATCACATATTTTAGATATTCTCAAGAGCTCTGATAAATGGGAATAAGACATCCAGAAATATTCTACAATACTAGTTACTCTGGGAAATAATGCCATAAATTTCTACATTAATACAAAAATTTAGAACGTAATTCCTAATTCAATGTTAAAAAGGTCTTCTTTCCTTGTATGAACTTTATTAATGATATGAAATCAATGCTTATTTTTAGTTAAATAACTTATTATCAGTTCTTTGTAAATGTTCTTAGTTTTGTTTTCTATGTTAATTTTAAATTTTATAATGAAAGTTAAACTTACATTATTTACTTTTCATAAATATAGAATTGAATATTATTCATAATTCATAAAATCCTGAATTTACTGTGATGCTCTAAAACATTTTCTTCTCTCTGAGAATATAAAGAAGTCTGAATTATGAGATCCTGCCATTTTGTCTCTAGCTAATTATCCCAGAGAGAGACATTTATCCCCAGAATGCCCACTTAAGAATACTCCTTCCTCCTATACATAATCAGCTGGTTCTCTCTTGTTCTTGAACCAACCCAGATCTATCAGAGTCCTTTACCAGGATGTTTAGACCAGGAACTGGAAAGAGAAAGTCCATTCTCTCAAGTGAGGTAGGTACATAAGTGAAACTGAGAAGTCAATGGTGACCATGTGGAAAAAGACTGCAGTGACCAAAAATAAAACCAATTCACAGAAAGACTGAGCTACAAGATTGAAAAAGAGAGCAGTCTGAGATGTTAAGTACTTTATTATGTTTCTTTTTCTTTTTGGTACGCGGGCCTCTCACTGTTGTGGCCTCTCCCATTGCGGAGCACAGGCTCCGGACGCGCAGGCTCAGCGGCCATGGCCCACGGGCCCAGCTGCTCCACGGCATGAGGGATCTTCCCGGACTGGGGCACGAACCCATGTCCCCTGCATCAGCAGGCGGACTCTCAACCACTGCGCCACCAGGGAAGCCCTATTATATTGCTTTATACTTGATCAGTATTTATATGATGCAGGTTCCAATTTAAAATTATCTTTTCCAATCCTGAACACAAAACATTCTCTTTCCTCTGTCCTCTAAGAGGCAGCATTACTTAGTATTTAAGAGCTTGAACGAAGACATTAGACAAACTTTGTCTCAAGGAATACAAATGGTGACCTTGTTTACACAAATGACATTGGGTCTTTTGGGTTGAGAGTATGCCAAGGACACTAACTTGCTCAACAGTATTTCTTCAATGGTATTTTTGGAACAGTGGGTCCTGGTTTCATTCTTAGGGGGCTGAATGGATTTGCCTAGAGGGGACTTTTCTGTCAATCCTGTCAACTTCACCCTGCAGTTGCAAAGGTAAAGAAATTGTATTCAACCAGATTAGATCCTCTTTAATCCAAAAGCCTAGTTGGAAATATGAAGCAGCAAATTTTTTTTTCTTTTTTACTACGCGGGCCTCTCACTGCTGTGGCCTCTCCTGTTGCGGAGCACAGGCTCCAGACTTGCAGGCTCAGTGGCCATGACTCATGGGCCTAGCCGCTCCGCAGCATGTGGGATCTTTGCGGACCGGGACACGAACCCATGTCCCCTGCATTGGCAGGCGGACTCTGAACCACTGCGCCACCAGGGAAGCCCAAAGCAGCAAATTTGAAAGGTGGAATTCATATTGGGTCTTCATTGCTGTGCACGGGCTTTTTCTAGTTGCGGCGAGCAGGGGCTACTCTTTGTTGTGGTGTGCGGGTGTCTCATTGAGGTGGCTTCTCTTGTTACAGAGCACGGGCTCTAGGCACGTGGGCTTCAGTAGTTGTGGCACATGGGCTCAGTAGTTGTGGCTCGTGGGCTCTAGACCGCAGGCTCAGTAGTTGTGGCACACGGGCATAGTTGCCTCATGGCATGGGGGATCGTCCCGGACAAGGGCTCTAATCCGTGTCCCCTGCATTGGCAGGCAGATTCTTAACCACTGTGCCACCAGGCAAGCACACTACTTAATTATTGCACTTAACCCCCCCCCAATTTTTTTGTTGTTATAAAAAAGAAGGCTGTGGAAATTATGAGAAAGAGTGAATGATAGGTTCTGAATTGGAGGATGAGACATGTAGCTTTATTTTTGTCATATTAACCTAGTTATTTAATATCCCTGAGTATCAGGTAAGTAGAAACAATAATATTTGCTCTACCAACAATATGGCTTTGTTGTAAAATATAATGAGAACAAATTTGGTGAAAGAATTTGGTAAGCTATAAAGGATTATAGTGGAATCTAATTTTGCATGTTTTGCTAAAATATAAATTGGAATATATTATAAAATAAAAACATATCTCCCTCAACATATGTAATTCATGCTGATATGTTATACAACCGTGCCCTAAACTCATGAGTATAAACTGTTGACTAATACAGTCTTTATAGACTTCAGTAGGAAGATTCTGCATATGCAGAATTTATTTTTCTTTCTAATTAAAAAATGATTTATAATGCCTATGTTCTTTTATCTGCTTTGCTATAAAATTTTCAAACCCAACTGTTTAGCTTATTAAAGGAATTAATTGCTTTTTCCATCTTTCATCTCTCATTTCTGCTACCAAGTAACAATTTGTAGGTTTTTGTTATTACGTTTATGGTCTCTCTTTAGCAATTGGGAAGGTTCCCAAAGACTACCTGAACCATGGCAAGTAAGAATATTTTAGGCATCCATATATTTTAGGAATGACTTTTTGAGGTTTTGCATTTATTATAGATATTGCAAAGCTAATTCAAAAAAAAAGAATCCACTTAATTTCAAATTTCTCAGAAGTTTTTAGACTATGAATCATGCAGGCAATCAAAATAATTCAAAATCTTGCCTTAAGTACTAAATATTTCTCACATTGTCCTTTTGAATGTGCAAAGCACTGCAGAACATCTGAAGGAGACCAGGGAATAAAGACCTTGGTCCAAAAGTTCTGATTATAGTTTTTGTTTTGTTATGTTTTGTTTTCTCCTGACTACAGAAGTTCAGTTCCTCACTTCCTCTTATCTGGCATGCTGTCTCTTGAATGTGCTGCTTAGAAACTCTTAGTCCTACCACTACCTCTTAGTGCCCCTTGGATTTATTCATCTTCATTTCATAGCTAGATGACTTGTACAATGTCAGCTGAGGATTGTATCACTTCCTGTATTTCTTACCAGTGAGACCCCCAGCACTTACCACAATCCAGTGTTCAGAGAAGGCCCTCAAGTAATATTTTTCAGAAAAATCAAGTTGAATGCAATTCTGATTAAGTAGAAAAGAAAAAGAAATTAATCATAATCTTAGGGGAAAATTGTCAAAAGTGACAAAAGTTAAAACAGTGTCTGGAAAACCATAAAAATTTAAAAACCCGTTGAAAGAACACAAGAATAAGTTAATAAGTATCAGGGTTAGTATTGAGCACCCACTTTAAGTTTTAAAGAGGAAGCCGACAAACCAGATTACAAGTGAATTTGGCGACATGGATATCTGGAATATTGGAAGTTATTTCACAATTTTTCTGTTTCCTACAGAAGAAGCAAATACTTTAGTATAAAGCTGACCAAAAAATAGCTCTCAGACAAATTCCTTTACATATCAATGTGCTGGTGGTCAGAGGAAGAGAAAGTGTTGGGGAAATAGTACCTCTCCAGAAATATCACTTAAGCTGAAGCCTGATTGATTTGTACAATTGTATGTTAGGAGCACTTGTTACAGATTGGAGTGTATTAAACTTATAAATATATGATCCGGGTATTGCAAAGTGGTACGAAGAATTTTTTTAAAAGAAGACTGAAAACCTCACCCTAAAACTGTCTGAAATGTCACTTAATTATTTTAAGCAATATAGCCTTAGTGAGTATCAGTATTTAGAAATGTTATTTTTATTTTACAGTGAACGGAGAGTTTCATGCAAATGTAAGGAACATGATTTCAGAGAAACCTCCCTAGAGATTCATTGAGAATGATTGAAAGGGTATACATAAAAAGTGCTCTTTACAGTGTAGTCTACAAGCAAGCCAGAAAATAAACATTTGAGAAAGATGCCGTAATAGATCATATTTCTACCAAACATATTGAACAAAACCTAATTACAATAGATCCAAGGGTCTTTTATTTTATTTTTTTAAGTACTTCAACTTTTTTTTCATACATTTATTTGTTTATTTATATTTTATTTTTGGCTGCTTTGGGTCTTTGTTGCTGTGCATAGGCTTTCTCTAGCTGCAGTGAGCGGGGACTTCGTTGCAGTGTTCAGGCTTCCCATTGCGGTGGCTTCTCTTGCTGCAGAGCATGGGCTCTAGGCACGCAAACTTCAGTAGTTGTGGCACGTGGGCTCAGTAGTTGTGGCTCGTGGGCTCTAGAGCGCAGGCTCAGTAGTTGCGGTGCACGGGCTTAGTTGCTCCGCGGCATGTGGGATCTTCCTGGACCAGGGCTCGAACCCATATCCCTTGCACTGGCAGGCGGATTCTTAACCACTGCGCCACCAGGGAAGTCCCAAGCGTCTTTTAATTTGTATTTCTAGATAAAGAAAAGTCATTGTCTTGCGCATTAATCAATGTGGGAAACTATAATCAGGAACTCATAGGATTTTGGAGAGGTGAGGAGGGGGATATAAGATATTACATGCAAAGCCTTTAGAACTGGGTCTGGCACATAATAAGTATGAGTACATATTAGCTAGTAGTAGATGTAGTAATAGCGGTGGTGGTGTTAGTAACACTACTTTGCCTCTTTTAGTTATGCCTAGCATAGCTAAAAATTCACCCAATTTATATCATAAATCAGACTATCCCATGAAAAAAGCAAGAAGAAATAGGGATATATGAAGTAGCTCTTTACTACAGAATAAAGAAAGCTTAATTAATAGAAATCTTTTCTCAAAGACAAGAAGTGTTGTCAAGGATACCATCACTATATGTATGCTTTGTGTATCATTTCTAATAATATATTTTGCTAACTGACCTTACAACATGCTGCAATTCTTGATATTTGTATCAGTTTCCATTTGTATCCAAAGTAGTACCCTGAAATAATCTGTGTACTATGGAAATCATTTTGCCTTAAGACAAAACCAAAAATGCAAATTTGATTCACTTTTACCATATGTTAACTATGTGTAGATATCTTTCATAATCTTTAGTATTCTGTTTCTAAAGTGTGATATGACCTATAACTATAGGAAGTGAGTTTTTCATTTGAGCTTCTGGGGTGGGAGGGAGCACAACTTATAAACTCTGCAAGTAAGGATGGAATTTAGATCATGGGCAATATGTTTTGGAAATACATCACAATATGAGTCTTTCTGTGATCCACCACATTCTAAAACACTACTGTCAAAGCTAAAAAGGCCAGGTAACATTATGCATTTGGGCAGAAACCTAAGCTTGGCCAATCTGATACCCTCACAAGACTTTAATGAATCAGTGTAAAAAAAAAAAAATACAGAAACAGTTTAAAATTCGTTCTTCTGATGATAAAGTAATTTCAGTAAACAAGCTATACGTAGTGTCCAGTGGTGGGGCCACAGAACCAAGTTGTTCTTGAGTTATGTTCTTTCCTGTGAATACAGTTGCCTAGATACCCTTGACTCTTGCTAGTATTCTGAGATGAATTCTCTACCATTTCCTTGTTTCTATGAGCCACCCATAGCTTTCTAATAAATTCCATTTCTATGTAAGTTAGCCAGAGTCAGTTGAGAGTACTTGCATCTAAAAGTTTGGCTGTTACAGATAATCACATCTAGATGTCGGGAGTTTAAGTGGGTTGGTTATCATGCATATTTGTAGCTAGAGGAAGCACAAATTTAATAATCAGAGTTTGCATAAAAGGACCCATAATACACAGTAGAAGAGTAACCAAATGATCATATATATTTATCTGGAAATAATTGCCCAATAAAAATAAATGGTTAAGGATAGAATTGCCAATATCATAGAACAGTATGATAGGCGGAAGGAATGTCAGGGTGAGATCGCTGCTAATATTGAACTTGGATAGCTCATAAAAAGGCAATGACCATTTCAGACAACTAATAACCTGAGGCACCAAATGAATGCTTCAAGATTTCTATTTCTATCCAAAATTGATCACTTATACTCTGGTGTTGCAAGGTGCAGTAACTGAAAACCTAATGTGAAGTTTTATTCTTCAGGTTACTGAATTTAAATGTTTCTTGTTCTGCAGTCTTTCTCTGGTTCTTTTATAAAATTTAGGGCATGTTTGTGTGGGATACCAAGAATTGGGCATTAGGTAGAGTTTAGAGATTTTTAAATCTCTCCAAATCTCTGAAATGTTACTGAAAGACCTAAGTAACCGAAGTACCCTTTCCCCTTGCTGAAGAGACTGATTTTTTCTTTATTAAATAAATTGTAATGTTCTTAATGTAGGGAATTACAAGGGGGATAAGACAAATTCCTCTCTTTTTTGGCCTCACATTTGTTCCTCTTTATCTCTGCAGTTATATCTAGAATCAAGTTCAGACATGTTGTCAGGAGTGGAGGAACAATTACAGAATACAGAATAAGTAAAAGTAACTTATTTACGTTTTTTTGTTAGCAAGATTTTTTCTAATTTATGTATGTAAAGTATGTTGAGAATATATGTGGGGATAGATTCTGGTGATGCTTGACTAAGAAGAGAAGAATTATATTTTGAATAAAGCTGAACTGATTAATATTTGGATTAGTTTTGCTAACCCTAGCAATAGGGCATTGTTCAAATTTTCATTCCCTTCTTGTTTGAAAATTGGATTCAGCAGTAAACAAAGGTCAGGTACCAAAATTTCCTTGGTTTTGTATCTGGAAACGAATCCATTGATTTAGGGAAATAGAAATGATGCAGTGAACTTTAAATATTTAACTCACCCACTACCCCTCTTATCCTAGGGAATCCCATAAACAACTGCTCTACTAAAGTCTGAAAATATATATTGGAATTGAGGGAGAGCCCAAGACCATTCCCAGATTCAGTGATTCACTAGGAAGACTCACAGGATGCAGCATGGAGTTGTACTCAGGGCTCTGATTTATTACAACAAAAGGATACAAAGCAGAATCAGCAAAGGAAAAATGTGCATTGGGGGGGATGCCCAGAGGAATCCAAGCTCAAGCTTCCAAAAGTCCTCTCCCAGTGGAGTCACACAGGACATGTTTAATTCCTCTAGTAAGGAATCGTGACAACATGTGTGAAATGTTGTTTACCAGGGAAGCTCATTAGAGATTCGATGCTCAGTATTTTTATTGGGACCTGGTCACATAGGGCTCCTTCTTCTTAGCAAGTACTGACTTTCAGTATTTCAGACTTCCAGAAGTAAAGCAGATGTTCAACATAAACCATATTCTTTATGCAAACAATCTAGGCACGGTGAGTCATTTTTATAAGTTCTAAGACTTGTGAGAACCCTTCTAAAATGTAAGTCCCCAGAAGCCATCCAAGTTCCAACCCTACAAGTAGGCCTTTCTAAGAAAAACAATTTCAGGCCTGCTGCATTCACTCTTTTTGCCCAACTGGTGAGAGGAGAACAGCACCTTTGAAAAATGCTCAAATGTCTCTGCTATGTAGCCTTGCCTTCTGATGTGAAATTCTATAGTTGAAAAAGGACCCCTGATTTTAAATGGGGATGAAAGAGTAGCAGGGTGACAGATAAGAAGACTAGGCACTTAACTTATACTTGTTCAGAGGCCAGATGAACATAGTTTATCTCGATAAGCAAAAGGGTAAACATAGTAAACAAAATAGTCTGACCCTAACGGATCTTTCATCATGGCAATTGTTCATGGTGTCCTTAAGAATAACTGAGATGAACAGACAAGGTGCTACTTGGAATTCATAATCAAAAGAAACAAACACAAATTATTCAGTTCTAGTGAATCTGGTTACTTAATCTAACCATTAAAAGAGCGAGTTACAAACCCTCACCCAGTTATCAATTTAAGGAACCAAGTTTTTGTGAATGAAGGGAGACTGGGCTCACCTAAGGAAGGAGATTGTGATCAAATAATAGATAAGTACTATGATTTTTCCCTCTAACCCTGCCCTATATTGATCTGCACCTATTGTTGCAAGTAGCAGTGTGCAACCAAAAGGAAAATATGGAGATTATGTAGGGGGTTATTGGAAACTTTTATGGTAGACTGGAAACCTAACATCCCCAGTTACTCACTTATTCATGTATATTTTAAATTCCATATTAAACCCTTATTTCTTTAAGCCTTGTAGTGGTTGTATGTGTGTATTTCATTGAACCCGGGCTGCTGAACATGTTCTGAAATTTTCATGGTTCTTTTGGTGCAAATTTATCACTGAAGCCCACCAGGAAATGTGTAAGAGGCTTATAATGGGTAAAGTAACACCATTGTTAAACTAGTTAATCAATCTTACACTAGGCCCAATGGAACCCATCCATTGAAATGTCTCCCATCTGTGAGTGAAGAGTAGGGATACATCTTCTCAGCTAGAAATATTCTAATACTTGCTTTCTTACCTTGAGGAGACTCGTGATTGTAGGAAAGACCAAATGGAAGTTCCTGGAATACTTCCCTATGTCAACATTGAATCAAAAGCAGCATTACCTTGCTAGGAGAATCACACATCATAAAACTGTAATATTTTGGCAGTAATCATCCCTAATACATCCCCATGTAACTCTTCAGTTTTGCTGAGACAAAAGAGGGATTTTTTCCTGAAGAATTATAGAGCTTTATCATGAACTTAATTAGGTGATTTTTCCAGTTGCAACTACTGTTCCAAATATGCTCTCCTTACTAAAGCAAATCAATACAGCCCCTGGCATCTGGTATGCTGTTATTGATCCAGGGATAACTTTTTCCCTCTAAAAACTTTTCCCCAATAAACAGCAAACATAAAAAGCATTCTGCTTTCACCTGGCAGGGGCAGCAGCTCAGCAGGGCACTTTCAATTTAAGCCTCCATCTATTTTTGAAATATCTTGGAAAACAGGAAGTAGAAGTTATCTCCATAAACGGTCTTGGTAAGAAAAATTCTTATCGAAGAACATGAGACAAAGTCCATGAAAATACAGAGATTTTTTTTCCCCTTGCTAAACTTTCTACAAATATAGTGATTTGCAGCATATTGGAATATGCCCTTCAAAGGGGCCGATAAATGAATGCATAATAGAACCAATTTTACTAAGAATGAGCTAAAACACCTAGTGAGTTTTAATAAGAATCTAGAGGCAAATCAAATTATATTTGAGTGTGCTATTCCAATTCATTTAGGTGTTATTGAATAGTTTTTACTTTTACATCCTTTACCTAACCTTTAGATTTTAGTTGGAGCAGTTAGGTATTCAGTTTTATGACTCAGCAGATCCAATGATACTGAGAATTCCTGTAATAGAAGTGGGTGTTTTATTTAAACCATGGCAAGATCTAATAGGCAACTCATAGTAAAGGCCCTGGTTTCTTCCTCCCTCCCTCCCTCCTTCCCTCCCTTTTTTCCTTCTTTCTTTCATTAAAGTCATTCCCTCTTTAATAAGTAGTGATTTTTCTTTTAAAGAGGGCCCTTCATCTGCTTCTAAGCCCTTATAAAGTTGGAACATCTAACCATGGGGCGACAAGTGAACATGCTTCCTACCAAGCTGTCCATCATCAAATGGATGCTATCTATCCACTTAGCCTTAAAGGCAGTTTGCTCTGCAGCACTTTATCTTAAAGTGAGTGTATGTTTTATGACACTAGACCCAAGGATGCTCTGAAAGCATAAATTAGCTGTGGGTAAAAACTTCTCATATCCTCAGTTCTTTGGTTTCATTTCTACTCTGTCCATTACTTATACTTAAGGATTCATGTAGAATGCCTTATAATTAATTGAATGAGCTGGTAAATATGAGCCTGATTTATAAAAGACTTTTCTGATTGCAACATACAGAAGCTCGTTGCTGTGCCATTAGAGCATCATTCAGAAATGTCCTGAACACTTAAAGGGAAGTCCTCCTATTGTGCAAAAATCTTCAAGCAGGAAATATTATTGCCTCTCTGTCTGGAAGATGAGATGACGTAAGACTTCAGGGATTCATGGGCACTGGGCAATACTTTGGTCTGATGATCAGAGATTTGGGAGGAGCAAAATTGGAGAATTAGTGATAAAGATGCTTCATGAAGAAGTATATGGGTGGACCTCACAGTATTTGTAAAATATGAGTTTCATATACATATTCACTAAATGTTCTGCTCTGGAAGAGGTTCTTAATGTCAGATGAAAAAGGGTATTTAGTTGTATGAATATCAGTAATCTCTAGATGAGTTAAAATCAGGCATTGATAGATATGACATATAACAGGACAAATAAAAGAGTCACAACTTTAAAAAGTTAGAAAGGTATTTTTTTCTCATAGGAAACAACTTGGACTGTACAATCCATGACTGTTATGGTAGCTTCATGTTCATAACTGAACTAGTTCCCTTCTAATTTCTACCTTACTATTTTATTATTATGTCTTTCACTTTCAAGTTCTGTTCACGATACAGAATTGTTGCTGGAGTTCCACCCATCCTTTTTGCATGCCAAGAAACAAGAATGAAGAAAGGCTGGAGTACAAAAGGATCCACATATCAGCTAAACGGGATCACTTTACACAAATGTTTTGGAAATCTTTCACAATATTTTTATTTTTGTATCACTGACCAGAACTTAGCCATGTGGTCTCACCTAGATGAGGGACAAAGAAAAACAGTCTTTTACCTAGACACATTGCTGCTCTAGATAAACTTTGGATTCTATTACTAAGGATGAAAAAGCAAAGGTATACGCAGTGGAAACTAGTCCTGCAACAACCTGTTTTACTTGCCATTGACATTTGATCAATGTCTTGATTGAAAAAAAAAAAAGAGCTATTTTGGCAGAGATAACTACTATGTGTAGAATTAACAACGTGGATATCTATGCTGCAAAGTCATGCCTGGCCTCCACCACAGCTGAGCATCTTACTGCAGTTTTGCAAGAATAGGGTGATTAGGGTGATAAGTAGTAAATATGTACTTTTATTCAGCTATTAATATATGGTTTATTTTTTTCCTTAGTGAAAGTTAGAGGTCTGGGAACCATGAGGTTGGGATAACATCTGTGACCATCATACTCCATTACCTATACCTAGGAAGATCCCAACCCATAGTATCTTTTTTTTTAACTGAAGTATAGTTAATTTACAGTGTTGTATTAGTTTCAGGTATACAGCAAAGTGATTCAGATATATATATATATATATATATATATATATATATACACATTCTTTTTCAGAGTATTTTCCATTATAGGTTATTACAAGATATTGAGTTTAGTTCTTTGTGCTATACTGTAGGTCTTTGTTGTTTATTTTATATATAGGAGTGTCCATATGTTAATTCCAGGCTCCTAATTTATCTCCCCACATGCCCCCCAACCCCGCTATCCCCTTTGGTAACCATAGTTTGTTTTCTATGTCTGTGGGTCTATTTCTGTTTTGAAAATAAGCTCATTTGTATCATTTTTTTTTTTAGATTCCACATATAAGTGATATCATATGATACTTGTCTTTCTCTGTCTGACTTTCTTCACTTAATATGATAATCTCTAGGTCCTAGTCCATACTTTCTGGAGCCTATTGATTTAGCCCAAAGAGATAAATGATTCCATCAGAGGAGGCAAAAAAGGTGTCTATTAAATTGTAGATGTTACCTCTCTATATAAAACTCTTTATATGACTGGGCTACACAGTGGACCAAGAGAGGAAAATGGGTGGAACTAAGCAGATCATTCAATGGTTTCCTTCTTCTTTTACTACCACAACCAGGGGTAAATGATAACAGAAACTACTGCAACTATTTTAAAATGAAGGGGCAAAAGGCTGTTAGGTCAGACGAGAATGAAGATTTGGTTTAACCAAAAGGTAGGCAGAGTAATGGCCCCCAAAGATGTCCATATCTTCATTCCCAGACTCTGATTACCTGCAAAAATGGACACTTGCAGGGGCTATTAAAATAGGGATTGCCCAGATGATTCCAATATAATCACAATGACCCTATAAGAGGGAGGCAGGAGGATGAGAGTTAGAGATTTGAAGATGTTACACACCTAGTTTTAAGGTTGGAGAAAGGGAACATAGGCCAAGGAATCAGGAGTTCTCTAGAAGACAGAAAAACAGAAATGAGTTCTCCCCTAAATCCTACAGAAGAAATGCAGCCCTTCTAACATCTTTAATTATAGTGAGACACATTTTAGAACTATAAAATAATATGTACGTGTAGTTGTTTTAAATCACTAAGTTACAGCAACAGTAGGAAATTAAAGCACACTGCCAGGTCAGAAACTGGTGTTGACTGAAGGCATGGAATGCTAATTAAAAAAGGAGGAAACTTTTGGAGGTGATAGATATGTTTATGCTATTATATTTATTGTGGTGATGGTTTCATGTATGTATACATATCCCACATTCAAAAAGTTGTATACATTAAATACATACAGCTTTTTGTACGTCAAAAAAAAGACCATTCAGAGGTTTTTTAAAAAAAGTATAAAATACCAGTTACGACCATGTGACCAGTAGTAGAAATGAATACTACAGCCTCTACCAAGCTTTCTTCCTTTGCTGAGTCATGCATTTATTTATTTATTTTAATTAATTTTATCTTTAGTTTCCTGTTCTTGCGCTTGTCTTTTAAATAGAGGACTTATATGGCTGTGATTTTTTTCCAGTCATCATAGTTATGGGATATGGAAACAGAAGAGTTCTGAATTAGGGAAGGAATTTGCTTTACCTGGAGATCTTGGCTTGGAAATCGTTGATTCAGTAACTCATGAGATTTTGGGTGAGGTCTTTTGGGAATGTAGATGATTACATTTTTTGTTTGAGCAATGGTCATATTATGCTGACTGAGAACAGATTACTAAGTCAATAGAGTGCAAAGACATATGAATTAAACTTGGTCAATCTGAAGCTCCCATTTGGAATTTTGAATTTGGAGTGAATGACCCCAAAAGAGCAGGGATATTTTAGGGCTCATTCATGGTGGGGAAGATAATACTACCAGAGACAGTATCTAGTCTGTGGCAGTAGTATCTTAACCAGACTGTGTCCATGATATTGACTATATTTCTGTCACCATACCGTCCCTTGATTCTATACTTATGTCAATTCTGTTTCTCCATTCTTTCCATAGATGCTGTGAATTATCTGGTATCCTTTCAGTAAAATGGGTTTTGCTTAAATTATACAAGGTTGCCTTTTACAGGGGGGAGAGAGAATTTTAATTTAAAGAACATGACAATTATTAGAAGGTTATATTTTGTCAGTGATATTTCCAAAAGTTTTACCATGGCTTGAGTGAAGTATATCATAATATAATTCAGATCATTTTGCTCTAAAACTGTGCATTTTAGATGAATGGCTAAGATCTTTCCAGATTCCTGAAAGTAGTAAAAGGAACACTTCAGATAAATGGTACAGTTAATGGACAGGGATGACCATCATAGTTTACATAAAAATTGACATTTTTTTAATTCTTCTGTTTTATGCACCTTTATAGATAAGTACATTTGTCTGACCAACAAATGCTATTCAGCTATGGATCTACTGAAAGCAGTCAGTTTCTATAAAAGCAAGAGTGAGAACCAGAGATAGGTGAAACTAGTTCAACAAGATAATGCTATCCTGGAGGGTTTTCAGACAGCCAGTTTTTTGTCTAGTCCAAATATTTGTTTTCAGACTTTAAGAATGGGAAGAATAAAATTATCAAGAATTTTTTTTTTCTGAGCTCATTATGGTTTAAAATATTATGAAACTAAATATATCCCTAGGCCACAAGTTCTCAAGCTTTTGGTCTCAGGACACTGTTATATTTTTAAATTATTGACCACCATAAGAGCTTTTGCTTGTGTGGATTACAGCTATTAATATTTAAATCAGAGAAATATTTAAAATATAATTATATACAAATAAACATTTCACTAGTTTCTAGAGTGATGGTATCACATATCATTTAACCTCTGCAACTCTCTATTGTACATGCTTAAGAGAAAGAATAGAAAAAGCAAACAATACCTTAGTATTATTATGAAAATAATTTTAACCTCATAAACCCCTGGTCTGGGGGACTCCCAAGAGTCTACAGACCATATTTTGAAAAACGCTATTCTAGGCATTTGTGAATATAACAACCCTTTTGTGTCCAATATTTTACAGAGGCTCAAATATATATATGTATATATATATATATTCTTTTTTTTCGGTACGCGGGCCTCTCACTGTTGTGACCTCTCCTACTGCAGAGCACAGGCTCCGGACGCGCAGGCCCAGAGGCCATGGCTCACAGGCCCAGCCGCTCCGCGGCATGTGGGATCCTCCCGGACCGGGGCACGAACCCGTGTCCCCTTCATCAGCAGGCAGACTCTCAACCACTGCGCCACCAGGGAAGCCCTCAAATATAATTTTATTTAAACGTTGACACAAGCCTAAGAGCACTTACCATGCCCCAGTTTTGTAATAAGTGCTTTTTGTATTATATTCACCCTTATTTTTACAGATAAGGAAATTGAAGCTCAGAGAGATGAGTAACTTGCCTGACATGACGGTTGTGGTGCATTTCTAATGCAAACCTAGTCTCTTCAATTTCTTCAAACAAAGGTGTTGCTTTTTTCACTATATCATCTTTTAACATTCCAAAATGAATAGATGACATCTACATTTAAAGTTCAACAATACATATTGGATGCTAGTTTTAAAGGAATTAAATTAATTTGAAAATATTATGTATTTACTCAGTGTAGAGTATTTGTGTTTAGCACCTCACTCTACCATTATGATATATTTTTCTATTTTTCCTTGAGAATTTTGACTTACGCCCCAAAACGTCCAATGGAAAATTTTTGGATTTATGTTGTATAGAAGGATCTTTCCATGAATGATAAAATGAACTTTCGAAGGTGTGATTTTCATTTTCTTATTTTACAATAAAATATGGAGCTTATCTTTTAAAAAGGATCATCTCTCATAAAAAAGAAGAAAGCTATTTTGTCCTTTAAATTTTTTGTACAGTTAAGAGTTATATAATCACCAAGAGTTTTGTGAAGAGAGACAATTTCATACAATTCGCCATACACAAGGTATGCTAACAGTGTGTGGGGTTTCTTGCTAAAAAATCACTTTAATTGCCTTTATTTTTTGTCAGCCCAATAAATAAATTCACACTGGAAATATCTTGAATTCAATCAGAACTTTAGTTAGAATTCCAGTTGTGTTTCTTAATGGCTAGGTTATCTTGGTTGTGTTAGTCTTTATAAAATTCAAGTCAACTCAACAAACACCTACTGGAGTGTTATCAAGCACCTGGCATTATTGTGAGCACTAGAGATAGAGACAAGCTAAGACTGTCTCTTTCTTTGTTGCTGTTATGGGTTCACGGAAAGGTTATATATAGAAAGGGTTGCACCACAATTGCCTCATAGCATATTTTCATTTAAACCTCTGTAAATGTTGCTCCCCCTCTTCCTTTAATGGCTAACACATACTTCAGTGGCTAACACAATTTGGTTTGGAGAACATTAGGTAAGAGACTAGATATGATTATCTCTAAAGTCCACTTTAACCTTACTATTTCATTTATCTCGAAAATTATTATATGAAAATTCAAGATCAAAATGGATGTTTTATGCATATAACATACCACTATGATTTTGTATATCAACCTATTAACAAAGTTTTAAATGTGAAGAAAACATGAGTGCCTCATGGCAGGTGAAACAGTTGGAAACATCTGGCTTTTTGTATTTAGTTCTGTGATAATTGTAAACATCCCTGACAAGTTGTCTTCAATTTCTGTTTTGTTACTTCTATGGTAAGATGTGTGTTAACTACTAAGGTGACATAGTAGTTTTAGAAAAATTTAAAATCTATTGTTTTGTATGATAATTATAGAATGATACTAATGGTTTCAATTTGGGAACTATAATGACTGAGAAACCATAGGTAAAAAATTACATATCATAATTTATGTATCAATAAATGCTCATATGTATTTATTACCTATGTATCTATCTATCTACCTGGGAGAAAAAAAAACTTACTCATATTTACATGTTCTGCTATTATTGTGTTTGCAGCCTGGGAACCATCTCTGCTTCTTTTACCAATGTACATCCAGTCCTTAGAAATGACACATAGTAAGGTTTCAAAAATTTGTTGTTGAAAAAATGGACAGATGGATTAATGAGTGAATGTAGCTAGGCAAAAAAAAAAAAAATGAATGTTATGGAGAGCACAGAAGAGGCAGCAATTAATTCTTGCTGGGTACTTTTTCTTAGAATAAGTGTTATTTGAACTGATCCTTAAAGAATAAGCTGGGATGAAGTGAGAAAGTGGCATGGACGTATATACATAGCTAGTGGAAAGCAGCCACATAGCACAGGGAGATCAGCTCGGGGCTTTGTGACCACCTAGAGGGGTGGGATAGGGAGGGTGGGAGGGAGATGCAAGAGGGAGGAGATATGGGGATATATGTATATGTATAGCTGATTCACTTTGTTATAAAGCAGAAACTATCACACCATTGTAAAGCAATTATACTCCAATAAAGATGTTAAAAAAATGTACAAAAACAAACAAACAAAAAGAATGAGTGGGAAGGCATACGTTAGGAAAAAATTAAGTGAAACTTTTCTTGGTAGAGGGACCAGAGCAAGCAGAATTATAAAAAGAAAGTGTGCTTTATTTTGGGGGGTAGCATGGAATCTAGTCGGGCAAGAACAGATAAAACACAAAAGGAAGAGTGATGGTTACATTTATAAAAGTAACATTGAGACATATCTGCAGGGGCCTTTGGGATCAATCCCCCACAGATACTGAGGGACGACTGTATTTAGACATGTTTCCTCATCTTTTGCCAATTTTTGTAAGGCTCTATTTTACCCTCACTATGCAGCCCTTAATGTGTTGATGTAGGAGTCTTGGATCAAACTTACTGCCTTGTAGAGACTAAGGCCTCATTTACTTTCCATATGCTATTATGATTTAGATTACAAAAATCTACAGTTGTCACCTTCTTCAATGTCTTAATGTCAGACACTGCCACAGCATCAGACCACGTGTTTTCTGCTCTAATTTTTAGTTTTGTCTTGCTTTTCAAAGCCTAGGTATTACCTATTACTTATTTTGATCACAACTTTGTAATCTTTATTTTATATAATGTTTTTAGCTATTTGGATACAAGAAGTGTGGTCAATCTTATTTTAGTATCTTGCCATAATTTGGTCTACCAAATTGTTTTGAGTTTTTTGTTATGTGCATTGGTTTTTGTTTTCTCATTTCTCTACTGGATTGATGAAATGTTATTTAATTCTCCTTTCCTCTGCCCTTTTCATTTTATTTTTAAATTTTTTAAAAAAAAATTTTATTGTAGTATGGTTGATTTATGGTGTTTTGTTAGTTTCAAGCGTACAGCAAAGTGAATTAGTTATACATATACACATATCCAATCTTTTTTAAGATTCTTTTCCCATATATGTGATTACAGAGTATTGAGTAGAGTTCCCTGGGCTATACAGTAGGTTCTTATTAGTTATCTATTTTATGTATAGTAGTGAGTATAAGTAAATCCCAATATCCCAAGTAATCTCTCCTGCCCTTATCCCCGGTAAGCATAAATCTGTTTTCTACATCTGTGACTCTACTTCTGTTTTGTAAATAAGTTCATCTGTACCCTTTTTTTAGATTCCACATATAAGCAATATCATGTGATATTTGTCTTTCTGTGTCTGACTGACTTTACTCAGTATGACAGTCTCTAGGTCCATCCATGTTGCTGCAAATGGCATTATTTTGTTCTTTTTTATGGCTGAATAATATTCCATTGTATATATGTACATCTTCTTTATCCATTCCTCTGTTGATGGACATTTAGGTTGCTTCCATGTCCTGGCTATTGTAAATAGTGCTGCAGTGAATATTGTGGTGCATGTATCTTTTTGAATTATGATTTTCTCTGGTTATATGCGTAGGAGTGGGATTTCTGGGTCATATGGTAGTTCTATTTTTAGATTTTTAAGGAACCTCCATACTTTCCTCCATAGTGGCTATACCACTTTACATTCCCACCAACAGTGTAGGAGGGTTTCGTTTTCTCTACACCCTCTTCAGCATTTATTGTTTGTAGAGTTTTTGATGATGGCCATTCTGACCAGTGTGAGGTGATACCTCATTGTAGTTTTGAGTTGCATTTCTCTAGTAATTAATGATGTTGACCATCTTTTCATTTGCTTTGTGGCCATCTGTATGTCTTCTTTGGAGAAATGTCTATTCAGATCTGCCCATTTTTCTATTAGGTTGTTTGTTTTTTTGATATTGAGCTGCATGAGCTGTTTGTATATTTTGGAGATTAACCCCTTGTCCGTTGCTTCATTTGCAACTATTTTCTCATTGTGAGGGTTGTCTTTTTGTCTTGTTTATGGTTTCCTTTGCTGTGCAAAAGCAAACCTAATTAAGTTTAATTAGGTCCCATTTGTTTAGTTCTGTTTTTATTTTCATTACCCTAGGAATCGGATTAAAAAAGATCTTGCTGCAATTTATGTGAAAGAGTGTTCTGCCTATGTTTTTCTCTAAGAGTTTTATAGTGTCTGGCCTTATATTTAGGTCTTTAATGTATACTGAGTTTATTTTTGTGTATGATGTTAGAGAGTATCCAGAGAGAAGTGAGAAATTTAGCTTTCTATCTCACTAACTAGATGACTTTAGTGGACTCAGTTAACCATTATGAGAGTCAGTTTTCTCTTCTGTAAAATAAAAATAATAATGGTACCTGATTCCTTTTTGAGAACTAAATGATGTAAGACATTGTACAAATTTTCTATTTCTGCTGTAACAAATTGCCACAAACTTAGTAGCTAAAACAACAAAAATGTATTATTTTACAATTCTGTAGGTCAGAAGTCAAGCATGGATCTCACTGGGCTAAAAGGAAGGCATTGATAGGACACTTCCTGGATAATCTAGGGGAGGGTATGTTTCCTGACCTTTTGTAGCTTGTAGAAGCTGCCTGTATTCCTTGATTGTGGCTCTATTTCACATTTTTCAAATCCAGCAATAGCAGGTTGAGTCCTTCTCGTGGTGCCGTGTCTCTGACCCTGCTTCCGTGATTACATCTCTCTCTCTCTCTCTCTGACCACATCTTGGAAAGGTTCTATATTCTTAAAGACTCATGTGATTAGACTGGACCCACTTGAATAGTCTCAGGTACCCTCCCCATCTCAAGGTCTGTAATCTGAATCACATCTGTAAAGTTCTTTTTGCCATATCATGTAGTATATGCATTCCATCTTTGGAGGGGTTCATTATTTTTCCTACCACAGTGTATAAAGTTCTTGACGTCTAGTAAGCATTCAGAAAATGTTAGCCTCTATTTCTTTTTAATAGTTTTGAGATGATAGACCATTTACTTTCTGTCTCTGAATCCCTATTAAATATAGAAATATATATGGATACCTAAGAGAATCCAGAAGATATCGGATATACTATATATTGAAATATTTATAATTCACTTACATATTTAGTTAAATTGTATTATATAACTTTTATTTTAGGAACAGCAAGGATGGTGGGTAGAGACTAGAGACAGGATGGATTTCAGTAGCCAGTTCTATGGCACACTAGTTAACTTATTGCAGAAGAGGGCTTGCTTGCTTGCTCGCTCTGTGTGTGTGTGTGTGTGTGTGTGTGTGTGTGTGTAAATACGTGTATATTCATCGTGCTCAGTTATGGCAAGAATGAGAGCAATAACTGGTAGCTGGTAACTGTATAACAGATGTCAAGAGTAAAGGGGGCTAAATACACTGGGATTCTATCTGGAACCAGTGGGTTCAATTACAAACTTGTTTGACTTCTTGACTTTGTCAGCTGTTTCTTAGCTCAATAATTAAACAGAACTTAATGCCTTTGAGGGTATTTTTCAAAGTCCAATAAAAATGGAACCCTGTATCATTTGTAACCAAATTTCAATATTTAATGTTAGTATACCTCTAATAAAGTTTGCATTTGAAAGCATGCTTTGCCTATTCACCAGGCAAAATTTAATAATAATAGCAATAAAAGCCTAAGTTTCCATAATACTTCACAATTTCTCAAAGCACTTTAACATAGTATGTTGGCAGTGGAAAGAGACAGAGCATTTGTGTTACAGAACATGAGGTTCAGATATTGGCCAACCCTGAGCCAAGCACTAGTGTGGCACAGGGGTTTGTATCCACTCTTTGATCATTTTGTGCCTGTGTCAGTCAGGTTTCAGTTAGAGAAGCAGAACCAAAACAGTCTGGATCCACAAGCACAAACTAGAGCACACAAATATGAATGAAAACACATCAGCTCTTGTTCTGACCTTGATGTTATGGGTGTTTTGTAGGAGCCAGGACTTTCTTCATCGAGCTGAACCCTGAAGAAGGCTCTGAAACTGCCTCCTGCCAAAGAAGTGAGCCAGCAGGTAAGTGACAATGTGTGTGAGCTGTTTAACAGCTATCGCTTCACTTTGCCTTCTGTAGAAATCTCTTACACACAGAAGCATACAAGAAAGTGAATTTGGGGAAACGTAGTTCAGCCTAGTCAAGTTGATACTTTACAAAGGTACCACACAGTACCTATGAGTTCTTTGGCAACTTTTAAGATTTCTTTTAGTTTACACACAGTTTACTGCTAATAAAATTAGAATGTAATTATCAGGATTAAATTTATAAAATATGCAAAGCATATACTTAAGTATTTCAATAATTGTTCCAGTAATAATAAATCTTTTCCTTGCATCTGTAGTTGACGCTAATCATTTCATTCACTGCCTTTGTAAAAGTCAAGAAAAATCATAAAACAAGAAGTTTTTAGTTAATATCAAAAATAAATGTACACAATGAGTATATTTTAAAGATGCAGTCAAGAAAGACATCTATCGAAATTAAGAATGAGAAAGAGAAAACAATTTTGAATACATAATTATGTTTCTAAAATTTAAATTATTTATTTGTGATTACACAAGTGTATATTTTAAAAATATTTAATTCTTAATTTTAGGTTCTGTACACATGAGATTAAGGTTTAAAAGTGTGTAGTATCTATCCTGAATACTATTTCTTCCCTCCTCCTTCTCCCTTCCCTGTCACACAGAAACTTGATATTACTTCTGGATGTGAATGGATGTAGTAAATAAAGTTGTTATTATTATAGTTCAGTTATTTCAATTTTGAACCAGAGTCATTGTAAGTTAAGAAAATGCTAAGAATAATAAATATATGCACTTTCACTTTTCATATCCACCTGATTTCATTTGGTTTGAATAATTTAATGCAAAATTATCAATTATCTCTATTCATCTTAACAATGAAATTTAAATGTTTATATCTTTGTTTCTGTGGTTTATTGTCTTTAGCTAATATCAAAATGATCCGCCAAACATTAATCTTTTATATGGAAATATTGAGCATTGTCTGTTATATTTTAATACCTTTATCTGTCCATCAACTTATTTATTAGGTCAAAGAAGTTAATGTTCTTATTATGTTCAAGGCTCATACAAATTGATAAGAAAAATACACCGTGTTAGGAAAAAGAACTTCAATAGAAAATTCATGGAAGAGTTTAAAATATTAAAAACTCAAAAATGTTCAACCTTTCTTACAATAACTTGAACCATATGAAATTGGCATTTTTGTGTATCAAAATCAGTCTATATTGACAGTTTAATGTGTTTGAACCTAGTAATTTAAGATATTAAAATTAAATGGAGAGAAATTTTAGTTGGTGTTTCAAAATACCCAATATAAAAATTATCAGAAGTAGTGCTGACATAGATGGGGAGTGATGTGACATTGAGAAGTCTAATCAGGAACTTTCTATCTTCCTGAGAGGAAATTTGGCAACCTGTATCAACAAATTAAAAATAATTATTTAAATAGAGAACAAGGATTTTAATAGAGAACAAGACAGAATATGGTATATATATAGGGAGATAGCCTGTATTCAGATCTTTAATTGGCTATTTATTTTCTATTTATCTTTGATAGGTTCCTTAATCTCTGTATACTTCAATTTCCTCATCTGTAAGGGAGAAATAATTGTGAAAATTAAATATGATGATGCATACGAAAAATATAGCCAACTGCCTCACATATAGTAAGTGATAAGTTATTGACAACATTCTAAATGAGCAGCAGTAAAGGAATGGTTAACTAAATTAGAGTTCTTATGCTAAATGAATTGATAAACAGCCCTCTATACTTTGATTTATAACATATTTCTAATGAAATTGGATAAACTTTTGATATGAAGCTCAGTTACAACATGATATAATATCACATATATAATATCATTTTAATATTGAAATCTTATTCTAAATAAGATTAATAATGATTTTTTAACATTTGATTAGAGTATAATTGCTTTACAATGGTATGTTAGTTTCTGCTTTATAACAAAGTGAATCAGTTATACATATACATATGTTCCCATATCTCTTCCCTATTGCGTCTCCCTCCCCCCTACCCTCCCTATCCCACCCCTCTAAGTGTTCACAAAGCACCGAGCTGACCTCCCTGTGCTATGCGGCTGCTTCCCACTAGCTATCTATTTTATGTTTGGTAGTGTATATATGTCCATGCCACTCTTTCACTTTGTCAAAGCTTACCCTTCCCCGTCCCCATATCCTCAAGTCCATTCTCTAGTAGGTCTGTCTTTATTCCCGTCTTGCTCCTAGGTTCTTCAAGACCTTTTTTTTTTCTTAGATTCCATATATATGTGTTAGCATATGGTATTTCTTTTTCTCTTTCTGACTTACTTCACTGTGTATGACAGACTCTAGGTCCACCCACCTCACTACAAATAACTCAATTTCCTTTCTTTTTTATGGCTGAGTAATATTCCATTGTATATATGTGCCACATCTTCTTTATCCATTCATCTGTTCATGGACACTTAGGTTGCTTCCATGTCCTGGCTATTGTAAATAGAGCTGCAATGAACATTTTGGTACACGACTCTTTTTGAATTCTGGTTTACTCAGGGTGTATGACCAGTAGTGGGATTGTTGGGTCGTATGGTAGTTCTATTTGTAGTTTTTTAAGGAATCTCCATACTGTTCTCCATAGTGGCTGTATCAATTTACATCCCACCAACAGTGCAAGAGTGTTCTCTTTTCTCAACACCCTCTCCAGCATTTATTGTTTATAGATTTTTGGATGATGGCCATTCTAACCGGTGTGAGATGATATCTCATTGTAGTTTTGATGTACATTTCTCTAATGATTAATGATGTTGAGCATTCTTTCATGTGTTTGTTGGCAATCTGTATATCTTCTTTGGAGAAATGTGTATTTAGGTCTTCTGCCCATTTTTGGAGTAGGTTGTTTGTTTTTTTGATATTGAGCTGCATGAGCTGCTTGTAAATTTTGAAGATTAATCCATTGTCAGCTGCTTCATTTGCAAATAATTTCTCCTATTCTGAGGGCTGTCTCTTGGTCTTGTTTATGGTTTCCTTTGCTGTGCAAAAACTTTGAAGTTTCATTAGGTCCCATTTATTTATTTTTGTTTTGATTTCCATTTCTCTAGGAGGTGGGTCAAAAAGGATCTTGCTGTGATTTATGTTATAGAGTGTTCGGCCTATGTTTTCCTCTAAAAGTTTGATAGTGTCCGGCCTTACATTTAGATCTTTAATCCATTTTGAGTTTATTTTTGTGTATGGTGTTAGGGAGTGTTCTAATTTCATACTTTTACATGTACCTGTCCAGTTTTCTCAGCACCACTTATTGAAGAGGCTGTCTTTTCTCCATTGTATATTCTTGTCTCCTTCAAAGATAAGGTGATGATATCTGTGTGGATTTATCTCTGGGCTTTTTATCCTGTTCCATTCATCTATATTTCTGTTTTTGTGCCAGTACCATACTGTCTTGATTACTGTAGCTTTGTAGTATAGTCTGAAGTCACGGAGCCTGATTCCTCCAGCTCCGTTTTTTGTTCTCAAGATTGTTTTGGCTATTCGAGGTCTTTTGTGTTTCCATACAAATTGTGAAATTTTTTGTTCTAGTTCTGAGAAAAATGCCAGTGGTAGCTTGATAGGGATTGCATTGAATCTGTAGATTGCTTTGGGTAGTAGAGTCATTTTCACAATGTTGATTCTTCCAATTCAAGTACATGGTATATCTCTCCATCTGTTTGTATCATCTTTAAATTCTTTCATCAGTGTCTTATAATTTTCTGCATACAGGTCTTTTGTCTCCTTAGGTAGGTTTATTCCTAGATATTTTATTCTTTTTGTTGCAGTGGTAAATGGGAGTGTTTTCTTAATTTCAGTTTAAGATTTTTCATCATTAGTATATAGGAACGCCAGAGATTTCTGTGCTTTTGTATCCTGCTACTTTACCAAATTCATTGATTAGCACTAATAATTTTCTGGTAGCATCTTTAGGATTCTCTATGTATAGTGTCATGTCATCTGCAAACAGTGACAGCTTTACTTCTTCTTTTCCAATTTGGATTCCCTTTATTTCTTTTTCTTGGATTGCTGTGGCTAAAACTTCCAAAACTATGTTGAATAATAGTGGTGAGAGTGGGCAACCTTGTCTTGTTCCTGATCTTAGTGGAAATGCTTTCACTTTTTCACCATTGAGGACAATGTTGGTTGTGGGTTTGTCATATATGGCCTTTATTATATTGAGGAAAGTTCCCTCTGTGCCTACTTTCTGTAGGATTTTTATCATAAATGGGTTTTGAATTTTGTCAAAAGCTTTCTCTGCATCGATTGAAATGATCATATGGTTTTTCTCCTTCAATTTGTTTATATGGTGTATCACATTGATTGATTTGAGTATATTGAAGAATCCTTGCATTCCTGGAATAAACCCCACTTGATCATGGTGTATGATCCTTTTAATGTGCTGTTGAATTCTGTTTGCTAGTATTTTGTTGAGGATTTTTGCGTCTATGTTCATTCGTGATATTGGCCTGTAGTTTTCTTTCTTTGTGACATGTTTGTCTGGTTTTGTTATCACGGTAATGGTGGCCTCATAGAATGAGTTTGGGAGTGTTCCTCCCTCTGCTATATTTTAGAAGAGTTTGAGAAGGATAAGTGTTAGCTCTTCTCTAAATGTTTCATAGAATTCGCCTGTGAAGCCATCTGGTCCTGGGCCTTTGTTTGTTGGAACATTTTTAATCACAGTTTCAATATCAGTGCTTGTGATTGGTCTGTTTATATTTTCTATTTCTTCCTGGTTCAGCCTTGGCAGGTAGTGCAATTCTAAGAATTTGTCCATTTCTTCCAGGCTGTCCATTTTATTGGCATAGAGTTGCTTGTAGTAATCTCTCATGATCCTTTGTATTTCTGCAGGTCAGTTGTTACTTCTCATTTTTCATTTCTAATTTTATTGATTTGAGTCTTCTCCCTGTTTTTCTTGATGAATTTGGCTAATGGTTTATCAATTTTGTTTATCTTCTCAAAGAACCAGCTTTTAGTTTTATTGATCTTTGCTACTGTTTCCTTCATTTCTTTTTCATTTATTTCTGATCTGATCTTTATGATTTCTTTCCTTCTGCTTACTTTGGGGTTTTTTGTTCTTCTTTCTCTAATTGCTTTAGGTGCAAGCTTAGGTTGTTTATTTGAGATGTTTCCTGTTTCTTAAGGTAGGATTATATTGCTATAAACTTCCCTATTATAAGTGCTTTTTCTGCATCCCATAGGTTTTGGGTCGTCGTATCTCTATTGTCATTTGTTTCTAGGTATTTCTTGATTTCCTCCTTGATTTCTTCAGTGATCACTTCGTTATTAAGTAGTGTATTGTTTAGCCTCCATGTGTTTGTATTTTCTACAGATCTTTTCCTGTAATTGATATGTACTCTCATAGCATTGTGGTTGGAAGATACTTGATACAATATCAATTTTCTTAAATTTACCAAGGCTTCATTTGTGACCCAAGATATGATATATCCTGGAGAATGTTCCATGAGCACTTGAGAAGAAAGTGTATTCTGTTGTTTTTGGATGGAATGTCCTATAAATATCAATGAAGTCCATCTTGTTTAATGTATCATTTAAAGCTTGTGTTTCCTTATTTATTTTCATTTTGGATGATCTGTCCATTGGTGAAAGTGGGGTGTTAAAGTCCCCTACTATGATTGTGTTACTGTCAATTTCCCCTTTTATGGCTGTTAGTATTTGCCTTATGTAATGAGGTGTTCCTATGTTAGGTGCATAAATATTTACAATTGTTATATCTTCTTCTTGGATTGATCCCTTGATCATTATGTAGTGTCCTTCTTTGTCTCTTGTAATAGTCTTTATTTTAAAGTCTATTTTGTCTGATATGAGTATTGCTACTCCAGCTTTCTTTTGATTTCCATTTGCATGGAATAGCTTTTTCCATCCCCTCACTTTCAGTCTGTATGTGTCCCTAGGTCTGAAGTGGGTTTCTTGTTGACAGCGTATATACGGGTCTTGTTTTTGTATCCATTCAGCCTATCTGTGTCTTTTGGTGGGAGCATTTAATCCATTTACATTTAAGGTAATTATCGATATGTATGTTCCTCTTCCCATTTTCCTAATTGTTTTAGGTTTGTTATTGTAGGTCTTTTCCTTCTCTTGTGTTTCCTGCCCAGAGAAGTTCCTTTAGCATTTGTTGTAAAGCTGGTTTGGTGGTGCTGAACTCTCTCAACTTTTGCTTGTCTGTAAAGGTTTTAATTTCTCCATCAAATCTGAATGAGATCCTTCCTGGGTAGAGTAGTCTTGGTTGTAGGTTTTTCTCCTTCATCACTTTAAATATGTCCTGCCAGTCCCTTCTGGCTTGCAGAGTTTCTGCTGAAAGATCAGCTGTTAACCTTATGGGGATTCTGCTGTATGTTATTTGTTGTTTTTCCCTTGCTGCTTTTAATATGTTTTCTATGTGTTTAATTTTTGATAGTTTGATTAATATGTGTCTTGGCATGTTTCTCCTTGGATTTATCCTGTAAGGGACTCTCTGTGCTTCCTGGACTTGATTAAGTATTTCCTTTCCCATATTAGGGATGTTTTCATCTATAATCTCTTCATATATTTTCTCAGTCCCTTTCTTTTTCTCTTCTTCTTATGGGACCCCTATAATTCGAATGTTGGTGTCTTTAATGTTGTCCCAGAGGTCTCTGAGACTATCCTCAGTTCTTTTCATTCTTTTTTCTTTATTCTGCTCTGTAGTAGGTATTTCCACTATTTTATCTTCCAGGTCCCTTATCCATTCTTCTGACTCAGTTATTCTGCTATTGATCCCTTCTAGAGAATTTTTAATTTCATTTATTGTGTTGTTTATCATTGTTTGCTCTTTAGTTCTTCTAGGGCCTTGTTAAACGTTTCTTGTATTTTGTCTATTCTATTTCCAAGATTTTGGATCATGTTTACTATCATTATTCTGAATTCTTTTTCAGATAGACTGCCTATTTCCTCTTCATTTATTAGGTCAGGTGGGTTTTTACCTTGCTCCTTCATCTGCTGTGTGTTTTTCTGACTTTTCATTTTGCTTTACTTACTGTGTTTGGGGTCTCCTTTTCACAGGCTGTAGGTTCGTAGTTCCCGTTGTTTTAGGTGTCTGTCCCCAGTGGCTAAGTTTGGTTCAGTGGGTTGTGTAGGCTTCCTGGTGGAGGGGACTAGTGCCTGTGTTCTGGTGGATGAGGCTGGATCTTGTCTTTCTGGTGGGCAGGTCCACGTCTGTTGGTGTGTTTTGGGGTGTCTGTGGCCTTATTATGATTTTAGGCAGCCTCTCTGCTAATGGATGGGGCTGTGTTCCTGTCTTGCTAGTTTTTTGGCAAAAGGTGTCCAGCACTGTAGCTTGCTGGTCGTTAAGTGAAGCTGGCTGTTGGTGTTGAGATGGAGATCTCTTGGAGATTTTCGCCATTTGATATTACATGGAGCTGGGAGGTCTCTTGTGGACCAGTGACCTGAAGTTGGCTCTCCCACCTCAGAGGCACAGCCCTGACTCCTGGCTGGAGTACCAAGAGCCTTTCATCCACACGGCACAGAATAAAAGGGAGAAAAAAGAGAAAGAAAGAAAGAAAGAGGATAAAATATAATAAAATAAAGTCCCTTCTGGCTCATGTGACTACAGAGGCTGAGAAGTTATAAGATCTGAAGTCAGCAAACTGGAGACCCAGGAGAGCAAATGTTATAGTTATCAGTGTGAGTCTGAAGGCCTGAGATCCAGTAAAATTGATAGTATTAGTCTAGTCCAGTCCAGGTTGTTGTTCAAAACTAGCAAGTCTGTAGGAGAAGGGGATAAGCTGTGCTCCTGGTATGTTGTCTCAGAGACTGTAGTGTATATCCTTTCCTTAGGAATAGCATGGACTAAATATCGTTAGAACTTTAAATCTCTTGACCCTATTAAAATGTGTATATATTTCACTTGGGAAAAATACCTAGCAGGGTCTATCTAGTGTTAGATTTTGAAAAAAACAAGGCATGATTTAAAGGAAAGCATAGCCTAAAAGTCTTTTGAATTTAGATTACCTGGCATTTCAATTTGTTTTTAACCCTATTCTCAAGGTTACCATATTTAGTTAGTTCTCATATATCAGATTTATAGGGAAATCTGTCATTCTTATTATATAGTAGGTGAGGTTTTTCTACCATTTTTTCTTACATTGTTTCAATAAAGAAATACACACTGAAATAATTTTTTGACAAAACACCTTGCATAATGCAGGATCATTTTATCATGTGAACAAGTTTAATTCTGTTCATTAGCATAACTGCCTGTTTTCAAGGTAAAATGAGTGATTAGTACTAATGTATGAAAAATAATGTCTTAGGCCAGGAGTCCCCAACCCTCGGGCCACGGACCGGTACTGGTCCTGGCCTGTTAGGAGCCTGGCTGCACAGGAGGAGGTGAGTGGCCGGTGAGCAAGGGAAGCTTCATCTGTATTTATAGCTGCTCCCCATCACTCTCATTACTGCCTGAGCCCCACCTCCTGTCAGATCAGCAATGGCATTAGATTCTCATAGGAGCGCGAACCCTACTGTGAACTGCACATGTGAGGGATCTAGGTTGCACACTCCTTATGAGAATCTAATGCCTGATGATCTGAGGTGGAGCTGAGGCGGTGATGCTAGCTAGCACTGGGGAGTGGCTGCAAATACAGATTAGCCTTAGCAGAGAGGTTTGACTGCACAGAGACCATAATAAATCAGTTGCTTGCAGGCTCATATCAAAACCCTGTCAGTGAGTGGCAAGTGAAAACATGCCTAGGACTCCCACTAGATTGCATTATGGTGAGTTGTGTAATTATTTCATTATACATTACAATGTAATAATAATAGAAATAAAGTGCACAATAAATGTAATGCACTTGAATCATCCCAAAACCATCTCCCACCCTGGTCTGCTGAAAAATTGTCTTCCACGAAACTGGTCCCGGGTGCCAGAAAGGTTGGGAACTGCTGTCTTAGGCCATTCAGGCAGCTATAACAAAATGCCATAGACTGCGTAGCTCATAAACAGCAGAAATTTTTTGCTCACTGTTTTGGAGACAGGAAGTCCAAGATCAGGGTGCCAGCATGGTCAGGTTCTGGGGAGGACTTTCTTCCAGGTTGCAGACTACCAACTTCTCATTGTGTCTTCACATGGTAGAAGTTGGTGAGGTAGTCTTAGACCTGTTTTATAAGGCTGCTATCCTCATTTATGAGTTTTCTTCCTCATGACCTAATGACCTTCCAAAGGCTCCACCTCCAATACCATCATCTTGGGAATTAGTATTTCAACATATGAATTTGGGGAGAATGCAACGTTCAGTATATAGCAACTGGTATGTTAATGTGTTCTCACATAATTATCTAAATAAATTGTTCTTGAACATAGAGACATTCCTATAGGCAGCCATGAAATCACCTGTTATTTTATGCAAACTTGAAGAGTTGAAAAAGAAACAATTTTTATTGTAGATACATCTTGTTTCATTTAAAACATTTTTCTTTTAAGACAGTGAAATCATTAGCTTACTACTAAAGCTAAGTCTGCCTTAGAAAATATGCCTTGTGGCTATTTAATTTGTGGTAAAGTCTCTAATTTGTGGTAAAAATGCATATTCAAAATATAATTTTTGAGGTGCCTGTTTATTTTGCAATACAGAATACAGACATATCTTGTTTTAAGAGTAGTTCTTCCAGTAAAATAGTTGAACAGAATTTGAACCTTACTTAGCCCCAATCATTACCCCCTTCTGTAGCATAGAGTTGTTACTGGATGGCTGCCCATTATGTATTTCTTTTGTACTTAGGAATTGTCATGTGACTGAGTTATAGTCAGTGGAATATAAATAGTAGTGATGTGCATCAATTATAGGACTACAACATTGAAATTCCTTTTTATTCTCCCATGGTCTTTTCCCTTCTGGCCAACTTCAGTGTGAACTCCCAGGCTGATCTTAAAATCCATGCATTGAAAATGGCAGAGTCTATCAACTTAGATCCCTGAATTAATCCGTGAATGTGGGTTGTCCAAAACTTGGTTATTTTCCAAGTCAGTTTTTGTTATCAAGAAATGATTTTGTGTGCCTGTACATATGTAGATGTTAAGGCACTGAAATTCAGTGACTATACAAATTCTGCTTGTATTTCACAGGCCTCAATTAAACAATATTTACTGCTATTGATTAACTGAGCAAAAGACCTCTCCATTATGAGTATTTCTAATGGTGTGTGTGTGTGTGTGTGTGTGTGTGTGTGTGTGTGCATGCATGTGCACCTGGGTACTTGAAATGGAAAATAAACAACAGAGTTGTTTCAAATCCCACCAAATCTGACTGAGAAAAAATTAGTTGTAAAAGCTAGGTAAATCTGCTGTAGAAGCAAATCCCGGAGACTTAGGCAGAGTAAGCATATGTTACCTGGTAGCCAGAGAATTAAGCACTTGACTGTCTAGAATTTTAATTGTTATGTTATAGTGTATTATATTATAATAAGCACTGGAGATACAACTAAGAATTCATCTCTGTGTGATGGAGAAATGAATACCATGTGGGAAAGGCTAAATAATATAGGAACCAAAATATGGTGGCTAGTATTCTCAATAACAAAGATAGAGTGCAAGTTGTTTCGTAAACGGAGATTAGAACAAAGAAAGATAAGGAGACAGCCAAATGTGTGTTATGTTCATAGAATATTGCTTAGATGCCTTTGCAAATGTAAGCAGATTGGGTAAGGCCAATCTTGAAAGGGTAATTCCCATAAAATTATGGAGAACATTCTCCTTAAAAAAAATAGGTCTTTGACTAGATTTCATGTTATGAACATGCAAATTATCCTTTAGGAAACAGTTTTTAAAGTAAGATACACCACATTCTTGAGAGGTAAAGATGAATGTAGTTTAGGAGCAGAAATTACAGGAAGCATAACAAATTTATAAAGGAAACAACAGACAAGGAGTCCCTGTAATTCATAAGGATTTGAAGATACCTTGGTTTAAAGGACACATATTTTTGTAGATTCTTTTTTAAATTTAAAATAACTGTTCTGCAGTAGTTAAAATTAGCATTTTAATGAATTACATAATATATAAGTGACAATAGTTTCTTAGTCCCTGTCAAATAAATCCTAGATCCAAATATAGATTTACAGAGAACAGAAAATACACAAGTGAGAGATTGTCTTTTCCAAAAAGTCTAAAGAAATATTTATGGTCCCACTTGTTTTTTAAAAATATTGCAGGCCCCCACCAGTGGATTGAGTCTATTTTCCTTCCTCATGAACTGGGTAGGCTTGTGACTGTTCTAAACAATGGAGCATGGTGAAAGTTATGTTATGTGACTTACAAGGCTACGTTTTAAAAAGAACATAGCATGCAGCTTCTCCCTGGCATGATTCTGTTCTCCCTCATGCTCTCACACTCATACTCTCTTGATATTCACACTTGGAACCCAGCCATCAGATCCCGAAGAAGCCCATAGTAGGCTATGTGGAGAGACAACCTGGAAAAACCCATGTGTAAAAGAACTGAGGCCACCCATCTGATGTCCAGCATCATCTTTCCGTCAAGTAAAGGAATGAGTCTTCATGTTATTACAGCTCCTACCTTTTGAGACTTTTGAGTCTTTTGTCTGAGTCTGCAGGCATTCTGAAGCAGAGTCAAGCCATCCCCGCTGTACCCAGTTTAAATGGCAGACCCTTAGAATTCATAAATATAATATATGGTGTTTTTACTCCACTAAAGTTCAGTAGGAATGCAGATGTCTCACTTTCTTCCTCTATTATGTGATCTGAAAGTTATAAATTAGACTTTCCTCTTTCCTTTCTTTCTCCATCAGACTTTTAAATTAATAGAGGATTTGAGGGTTCAACAGCGACCTCATGAATCCAAGCTTTTGTTTTTTAACTTAGCACATTCATTTATATACTTCAAATGCATAAAACTTTTATAATTATAAATCTTGAAAATTATAAAAATGCTCCTTTTCTTTCTCAACCCTGCCTTTCATTCATTATTATTTATTTACATAGGTACATTAGTTATCTATGGCTATGTAACAATAACTACAAATTTCAGAGCTTGAAATTACACCTATTTATTATCTCACATATTCTGTAGGTTAGAAATCTGGGTGCAGACTTATGTGGGTTTTCTTCTAAGAGTATCACAAGGCTGAAACCAAGACATCGACCAGGCTGCATATTCATCTGGGAGCTTGACCAGGGAAAAATCTACTTCCAAGCATCCTAAGAGTATAGGAAGAATCTATTTCTTTGCAGCTTGTTTATTCTAAGCCAGCAGCAAAGATAGTGTATCTCTGCTTAGTTGAGTCTCTGATTCCTATACCCTGTTTTAAAGGGCTTCTCTGATTAGGTCAGGCCCACCAGGGACAGTCTCCATTTTGGATAACTAGTTACATGTCCTACCTAAACTCAAGTGGAGGAGATTACACAAAGTCATGGATTCTAGGGTGTGTGAATCATGGGGACCACCCTAGAGTGTGTCTTCCATAATAGGTATATGAATTAATTCTCACCAATTCAATATTTTATTCTCAGCCAAGATGAATATCTTGATTTATTTGACTGAATATATAAAACTTTACTATGACCGTTTTCAATATTCTTTAACACTGTATCATCATCACGAAAAGTACTACTTTTAAGTTTCATGAGTGCCAGAACTTGCCATTCACTCTATGAAATTCAACAAACATTTAATAAAAATAATTGCATGATAGACACTTCTCTAGCTCTAGAGGCAAAATAATCTGATTTCAAAGTCTAGCTTTAGTCCTACCTCCTGGGTTCTTTGTACAAAATATTTTACCTATCAGAAACTCAGATTTCTTATCTGCAATTAGCAAATTTTATTTCTCTGTTGGGTATGGGTGGATTCAAAATAATCTAAATTATAATTGTTGTCTTTAGTGTTTGAAATATCTTTTTAAATATATAATGTATGGATGTATTATATATGTGGACATATATTATACATACGTGTATGTTTGTATGCATGTAAGAATATACTGTGTGTTATGGGACCTATGCATATATAACTGGAAAATCAGAAAAGGTTTCCAGCTTTATATGATATCATTATACTGTTCTGCCAAAATGACATCACATTCTGTCTTCAGTTTTTATCACCAATACATACTGAAAAGTATAAACATAGACAATAAATCTTGTTGTCAGGCAGAACAAAATCACTTTTTCTTTTTAAAATTTTCCTCTCTAAAGATCAAAGCAAATTAGAAATTTTATAACTTCCAAGGGCCCCTTGTCTACTTCATTATAATACAAAGATTGAGAAATCATAGATTCAGTGACCAATTCAGTATGAGTAAATACTATATTTTGAAATACACTTATACAATGGACATAACCTATAATTTGTATTGAAAAAGTGGTGTGCTTTTTAATAATGATATCAGCCTATAATTACAAAGGAATTTGCTTTGCTATTCCAAGAAGCAATCAGAGAGAAATCATAGGAAATGAAATTTGCACAGAGAGATGTAATACCTTAGAAAAGCAAAAGGAATTATTGAGTGAAAATAAAATTTTCTTTTTATTAGATCTATTGTAACTGAGTACCAAAACTTGTGATTGAATCAAAGGTGAGGAGGATGACTGAGCAGAGGGGGTAATTTGTTACTTCACAGTACTCTCTCTAGTAATGAAAGATGTTAACAGTGGCTTGATGTATACTTCTGAGTTCAAGTCACTGTTACTTGTTTAGCTTTTATCAGTAGAGACATGGCAGCTAAGTGGAAGGTTGATATCCTCATCCACAGGATTTGACTTCTTGAAGAGGATGGTTAACCCAAGGCAGAAGTAGAAGAAGAAAGGATTTAAGGATGAGAATATAGGAATAACCAATGGGCTATCACTTTTTCTTTGAGATCACATTAGAAATTGGAAATCTTTGATTTCATAAGAAATAAATTCCTTCTAAGCAAATATTTAGGTGTATATCATCTTCCATATCTCCCCCCATCTGCATTTTTTAACAAATTCACTAGAATTTAGTGAAGTCCTGCTTGACACTTTGAGCCTTGTATTTACTGCAATAATTACTAATAGTACTTACTTTGTTCATACTTTTGTAAAAATAACAAAGGGGAGAGATTTCTATTATCTACTGATGTGGACAACTTTATCAGGTTTTTATATTTCTTTCTGTGTAAATTAAAATAGACAATTTCAATGAACTCTGGGGAAACCTTATTTTTTGGGGAACAATTCTGCTCTCTTCATCATTGACCTTAGTTGTGATGAGTAGATACACTTTTTTCCTTAAAGCATAGCATCATTTTATTTGACCTTGCTTCTATGAGCAAAAGAGACAGAAATATATACCCCATAAAAATGCCCCAGGAATGTATAGAGCTGGTCTTAGGGTGCATGTGGTAAAACTTAATTAGAAGTCCAGAAAATTCCTAAGAGGAAAGGATGGAGAAATGGTAACAGGCAGATTTCAGGTTAAAATAAGGAAGAACTTTCTGACAATGAAATATGCCTGATCCTAGTAATCTAGAAAAGTTTCTAGGCCACCTTATGTTATGATAAAAATCCTATCATTGGTATCTTGGGGAAACAGTTGTTTCTATCCCAGAGTTCCTGGTTGTTTCTAAGATCTTTCATAAGTCAGAAAGCCAAGTTTCCTTTAGCCCTTTTGATAAGAATAAATCTTGTACTACCTTTTAAAAGAACAATCTACATAATTCAGAAAGCCTGCCTTAGTGTGTATTTTGTTCATCTCTAATAACTCTGACTTACATTCAGCCTACCATGGATGGTTTATAGAAACAAGCTATGAATGATATATGAAAGTTCATTATATATGCTTTGTATTGCCAATGTTATTTATTTATTTATTTGGTGTACTGTGGTAGTGTTCTATTATTTTATTCGATGCTCTTATCATTGCTGGTTCTGAAGTCAAAAGTAGCTCTGGGGACTTCAGCTCAGCAGTTTGAAAACTTTCATTCTTGTGTTCTGCCACTGACATGATTCAGCTGTACTTTCTGGCATGCTGCCAACAAGCAAGTCGTATCTCAACTCCCAGGTCAAATCCTGGAGAACATATTTCATTGTCTCAGCTAGTAAGTATTAGCTGGGTATTGCCTTTTATTCCAGGACACATCTTAGGTCATGGATCATCCTATAGCTCAATCACCCTTGGTCTACTCAGCTGACATGGTCCAATGTCAATGTCCCCTTCCATACACTGATTTCTTCAGAAGGTGAGTAAAGCATTTTACCCGAGAAAATCATATAATAAATCATGAGATATGTTTAGTTGAGTGAACTATCCTTTACCTTACATGATAATCACTCATTTAATAAGCACTGACTCCTACTGGTGCCAAGATCCATGTACGTGTCCCCTAAAATCTGTTTTACGCTTTAATATCATAGTAATGGAAATTTTATTCAATAAGCATATGACAGATATGACTCAGAGATAGATGAAGTACCTACAGTCTGTTTCAGTTCTCAGTTGTATCCTAAATATGTGTCTCAAAGTACTGGCCATAATTTCAGCAAGTAAAATAACATATTCCCTCTTTCTTATACTTGAACTCCATAAATAAATGTGATTTGACTCAACAAGTGGAAAGGAAAATACTTGAGTTACATGCATAAAGAGGTAGTATGTTAATGTCCTTATTGTGCATTCTTTTTTTGCGGTACGAGGGCCTCTCACTGTTTTGGCCTCTCCCGTTGTGGAACACAGGCTCCGGACGTGCAGGCTCAGCGGCCATGGCTCACAGGCCCAGCCGCTCCGCTGCATGTGGGATCTTCCTGGACCGGGGCACGAACCCGTGTCCCCTGCATCGGCAGGTGGACTCTCAACCACTGCGCCACCAGGGAAGCCCAGTAGAAAAACTTTTTAAAGGCATTTTATAGAAAGCATGGTTCACAAAATAAAATATTGATATATTTTGCTATATCAAAAGCAATTTTGGGGGGTGAAAGATACAATATAACAAGGCTAAAGGACAAGTCATAGAGTAGGACATGATATTATGTATATGTGGAGATATATATATATCCACATATATATGTATGAAATGGATGTATATTCAGAATTTTTTAAAAAAACTACATGATAAAAATAAGCTAATAGAAAAAGGAAAAGTATAAGAATTGCCACTGAGTAAGAGGAAATCAGAAGAGTCAATATGCATTTTTAAAAAATACTCAACTTTGCATTAAATAAATACAAGGAAAATTAAAACACAAAAATCTATTTCAAATCTATCAGAGGGCAAAAATTAGTAAGTTTGGCAATACCAACTGAGGAACAAAAAGCAATTCCCATGAGTGCCTATATTGGAAAAACCAGCTGAAGAGCAATTAACAATATTTTGTGAAGCTGAAAGTATAAATTATTAATAACCCAATAAATCCACTTTTAGTTGGATACCATAGAGAAAGTCTTATACATATGCACCAGGATCCATTGCAGAACTAAATATCAAGAGTAATGGAAATCACCTATACACCATGGATAGTGAATTGAATAAAGATATTATGGAATTTTTGCAAATGGAACATTGCATAAAGTTAAAATGAATTACATAATATCAAGTGACTGAGGCATGTTGGAAAATGTTACATTATCATTCAAAATGATATATTTTTCATGACTATATATTTAGTAGAAAAATTATGAAAATATAGACAGGAAAAAAATACTTTGGAGAAGGGACAGTAATAGGAAGGTAAAATAGAACACAGGAGGCTTTCATTGTATCTGTCATGTTGGTGGTGGTGGCGGTGGTGTGTTTGTGATGTGAAGCACATGTGATAGCACTGAAACATTTGTTATTAGTGGTCTAACCATAGGTCATTTGGGATTTTCTCCCCTTTGTTGTCTCTAATTTCTGTATATTCAATTTAAAAAATTTCAAGAAATCATCTTTGTTCCAGGAAGAATTAAGTGGCCCTTCCCAGTTATAAAATGTAGGGGAGACAGGTATTATCCCTCCTTGAATAAGTATACACAGGGTCTTTATATCCTCGTAAAGATGGTCCAGTAGTATACAGAGATCACCTTTAGGCAGCATATAGTCAAATTTATTTGGCGGTTAGGAAACTTCCTAGGAGGAAAAGACATAAGCAAACAATTTTTCCTTTTCTCAAAGGGTTTATGTTCGTCCTAAAATAATTTCCACTGGTTAAAAGAAAAAGAAAAAAAATAGCAAAAGAAAGAAAAAAGAAATGTCACTATATTACTTAGGAATGTACAATGTAGGGATTGGGAGACTAGACTGATGTCTGTACTCAACTGTTGGAGTGGAGCTGTTCTGACCCAGCCTGTGGCTGACTACGTTGCTCCACAAAAGAAGCATCTTGTATGTTGTCATACGTTTGGAAAACTAGCTGGTTTATGAGGGTAAATATTACAGAGCTTTAAAAAATAAACTAAAACTAAGAAGAAGCATAAATATGAGGCAGTTCTGCAACCAGCGTGGAGAGATTGAGATTGATTTAACCACTTTTTTACACCAAAATTGATGATATTCATTCTATTAGAGTTATACTGCTCTTCAGTTTACAGAAGAAATCTACTACTGTGAAACTATTTTAAATTCTTCACTGTCACGATCAGCTCATTTTAAAGACGTATGTGCTGTTTCTTAATCTAAGATTTGGAAATTTGATCACACATTCAAAGCAAAATAGGAATCTTATATTCATTTTGTTTGCCCTTTTACACTGAGTATTAATACAGGTTTTACAGTCACCCTGGTTATAGATAATATTAACCATTTTTTTTAAAGTAATGAAACAAAAGCTTAGAGAAGTTAAACAGTCTGCCTGTAGTTTTGCAGCACAGTGCTTGAAGGTGGGGCATATTTGTTGAATAAATGAACAAACGTATATGAGCCAAAATTGTGATTTAAAGCAAGGCCCAACTCTATACAATTCATTCTCTTCAACATAACTTACAGTTGACATTTTATATTCTAAAAAAATTGGCTGTTTCCTTAAGACTGATAATTAGCATTAGGATTGTTCTTCCATTTAATTCATAGGATCTTCAGATGTTGGTATTTTTTCTTAGAAGGTTTCTCCTCATATACAGTATGGGGAATTTTGCATGCATGAATAATGTCATGAATTTTGTTTCAAAACTGCTGCTAAAATTCTCAAGAATGTCTGAATGTTCAAAGTGCCAGAGAACATTTAGGATGAATATCAAAGTAAGCCTTTTGGAGCAATAACTTCATGAATAAGGAAAATATTTAAAAGCTTACTCTCTAATTTATGTATTATTAGAATTATCATGTGCTTCTCAAACTTGTTTTGCATATTATATAGCTATTTGAACAGAGCACTAATCATATCAAACAACTGGAGGTAATAGTGGGAATATTTGCTTTTGCTTTTGGTTCTGTACCTACTAATCTTTAGAGTTTATCTCTTGAATTAGTGATATTGAAATCACCTTGACATTCGCAGAGATTAGAAACTGCAAGAGAGTTTTGTGCAAATTAATACACTAAAAATGTTTGTGTGATGATCAATATAGCCATATATCATCTCCCCTTTCTTGGCTGCACTTGAAGTTGGGATCCCAGACCCATTATGTCTGTGCAGCAGCAAAAGAGGAACTTCTCAGAGGGCCCTTCTTGCGTGCTGACTGGAGTCTGGCATTCTTTTTGCTAAGACCAAGCAGTATTTTTGTGTGTGTGTGTGGTTCTTTTTTATTTTGAAGCATTTTTTTCACTGTTGTTAAGAGCAGAAAGATCTCCAATTTTGTAATGGTGGTTTCTTTCCTTCCAACAAGTCAATAAGAGTAAAATTGAACCCACATATACAAGAGAAAAAAAAGACAATTAAGATTTAATACTAAAACCAAATTCTTTGATATTTGGGCAGAAAGTGGGAGATTATACTTGATGGGCACCCCCCCGCACACACACATACCCCATGATAGATTCAGTTCTCAGTGAATATGTTACCAATTAGTTTACTAGACGATCACCAGTCATTGTTCATATTCCTTGTGGGATTATAGCTAGTCTACGTTTATCATTTATCTTCCTTTCTTACATTTAAGAGGGACTATATGATTGGATTTCATCCAATGGAATATGAGTTGTCCTGACCAACAAAATGGATTTTAGAAGAGTAGGAAGTGGAAAAGATCCTAGGGGGTCCTCATTACTGAACAGATATGTCATAAATATCACTAAAATTTGATTCTTCTGTTGGTAGTGGATAAAAAGAAGGAGACCCACTGTACGTAAAAGGGAATAGAAAGAACCAAGGCTCCATGTAGTTGAACTTGAGCTCAGATATGGGCACTATTGCTCCTCAGATTAAAGAGATGGTTTTCCATTATCTGAAGTGAAATCTGCCTCAAGCAACTAGGCATTGAGAAAACACATTCCCAGCCCAGAGTTCTGGTCCCTTATCCCAGGGCTTTGAAACAATCACAAAGCGTCCTTGAAGGTTAGAGATGAGGCAAATAAGAAGGTGAATCTTTTCCTCCACCATCTTGCCAATAATTTTCTTCCACCAGCACCTTTCCCTCCATTCTCTAATTCTCTCCTCTTTTCCCTGTGCCTTTTTGCTAAATCTACCCTTTCATTATGTCACAGATATAATTTTATTGTAGCTTTCTGTTTATTTCGTTCTAGTGCAGCACTATCCGGCAGCCACTCTACTGATTCAACAGTTTTATAGCTTTTGAAAATGTATATTTTTCTCCGAAGTTTTTGCTGAAACTGTTGATTTTCACCCGAAGCTGCTCTCAACTCTAGCTTCCCTGTATAATGCTTTCTTTTGATATGCCTCAGCTTAGATCAGTTTCTCAACATTGTCACTGTTGACATTTTGTGTCATATATTTCTTTTTGGTGCAGGGCTGTTTTGTGAATGTAGTATGTTTAGCATTATCTCTGGCTTCTACTCACTAGGTGACAGTCATACCTCCCTTCTATCTTTTGACAACCAAAGGCCTCAAAATATTGTCACATGTTCCCTGGGTAGCAAAATCATGCTGCTTCAGAATCACTGACTTAGATACAGACACCTGCCCTCTCTGCAATTCTCCCAAATAATTTATTTACACAACAATAATGTGAATTGTAGCTTTAAACAATTCTAAAATTGGTACTCTCTAGGCTGCTTTGTTTACTGCTGGCTTTCACCTGGCTTAACCGGTTAGACAGCCTGGCTTGACTACATGAACTCAGGGCCATTAAAGACCCCATGAAAAGGTAATCCTGCTCTGAGGTCTCCTGAAGCCAAGGTTCATTTCATAGATCTTGGTGGTTCGACCTGGAGAAAAGAGAAAAGAGATGCAAGGAGGAAGGTTAAGAGAATAAATGAGTGAAAATAAATATTGCAGCACTGCATACCCAAACCAGGAGACTAAAATTGTACCTATTTTCTGGTTTAGAAATTAGTAATAGAAGTAGTAGTAATAGCAGCAGCAACAGTAGCAGCAACAGCTGTATCAACTGATAGTAATAATAATAATAGGTTAAATTTCATTGTTTTTATTTATTTATTTTTTATGTTCCAGGCACTTGGCTAAGCATTTACATGGATGATATAATTTAATCCTTACAGCAACCTTATTATATAGAAGAGGTAACTGATATTAAAAGAAATTAAAATATTTGCCCAAGTACAAGGAAGAATCCAATACAAATTCCAGACCGGATTAACTGAGAATGGGTACAGGCTCAGGTTGTAGACACCTGCATGAGTCAAATTTTGGGAGATAATTGGAGAGAAGAAATGATACAAGAATATAATTCCCTAACACTTTTTTGTATGTTTGAAGCTTAGCTAATTGACTGTATTGTTCAGATAAGTTTGGAACTGATATAAAATAGATAATAAATACACTGGAATCTAACAAACTTATATCTAAAACTTTGGAATTCCTTGACACATTAAGATGGAACATTTAATGGAAAAGATGGTTCAAGTAAAAGTTTGGTACCAGAAAATTAGTGCAGTAAAATCTTTGCTAATTTCCATGTTCTATCACTCTTCCCTTATCTATCAAAGCATCTTACAATCAAATTTCAAGTGTTTCTTCAGAAGGCTTTTAGTGCTGATGCCATTCTTTGCACTGTGCTATGTTCTTGATACCTGTGAGGGTGGTGCCTCATTAAACAAAATGAGGCCCGTCACCTACTGATCCATTGAAGGAGCCAAGCTTACATACAAATAATTACCATACAGAAACATAGAGAACATACATTTGAATGTTGTAACATAAGAGAGAAAAAAATGTATGAATTCTATCTTAGGAACTACAAGTATTGTCAGAAGATTTTTCCAGGTGAATGTGATTTACTCTGTCCAAATTGTACAGCTATACTCTATGCAGAAGGCAGGTATAAGAGAGCAATAATAAATTTGCACTCCCAGGGACTGTCCCGGTGGTCCAGTGGTAAAGAATCTGCCTTCCAATGCAGGGGATGTGGGTTTGATCCTTGGTCAGGGAACTAAGATCCCACATGCAGTGGGGCAACTAATCCCACATGCCACAGCTACTGAGCTCACGCGCTTCAACAGGAGAGTCCGCGTGCCACAAACTACAGAGTCCTCGTGCTCTGGAGCCTGCGCACCACAACTACAACGTCCACATGACCTGGAGCCCCCACCCCACAACTAGAGAGAGAAAGCCCGAATGCCACAACTAGAGAGAAGCCTGCGCGCCTGTGCACCACAATGAAGAGCCCACACACTGCAATGAAAAAGATCCTGCATGCCTCAACGAAGATCCCGTGTGCCGCAACTAAGACCCGATGCAGCCAAAACAACAACAACAAAACAACAAAAAAACTTGCACTCCCGCTACTTTTAATAAATATATTTTCAACACCCTCTAAATATACTTTTTTCTCACTTAAATATCTTTAGGACATAGATGTGAGACTATACTTATTGATCAATTATAAGATTTAATTCCCTACAAGAAAGAGAAAACTTCCCTCATATGATTTATCAGCACAAAAGGCCCGATCTACCTTTCTGGTCTTTCTTTTGTCAATGTCCCGATTTTCCTTCCCTTGTACTTTATCCCCTACTACCACCACCACCATTCTAAAAATAAATAAATAAACAATATATAGAAGTCACCAATGGGGCAGGCTATGTAACCTATGTATTCTCTTTGAGATTTTCAAATCATTCCCTCTTACTTGGGTGGCAGCTGCCTCCCAAGATTTTGGCTTTTTCTTTTTATCATCATCCTTATCTGTGTACCAAAATCTCTGTAGTTTTGAATGGGAGAGGAAAGCTGTGGTACTGTCCTGGCCTTAATGGATTAAAAGTTTTTATGAAAATTCCTCTGCTTTCATTGTTATATACAGAAACTATTCTAGAATCTTAACTGTTTTTCCTTAAAATTATATTTGTTACAACTGTCATTCATTATAATCAAGTATTCAATTCATGCTTCCGAAAGGTGGTTTAAGTAGGTAACCTTCAATGCTCCTTCCAACCCCAACACTATTTAATTCCATATGATTTTCTCTGAAAAGGAAGAACTCCAGGGGATTGGTGTGTGTGTGTGGTGGTGGGGGGGGCGGGGGCAGGGGGTGTTGGTGGGCAGGAAAGCTTTTACATTTAATTCCCCATAATTTTCTCTGGGTAAGTGCAATGTCAAAATATGATGACCGAACTATCTGTATCCTAAAGGAAGGAAAAAGAAGTAATGCTTTCATGCCTCAGTGAAAAATTATGACCCAGTTTTAAAATGGATATAATAGAATGTTACCAAGATAATCACAGTGTTTACAGTCAAAGTTCCCTTGTAAATATCTTATTTGCATATATAGTTTTTTCCAAGACAGACTAATGTTAACTACTCACATGCTTTCTTGAATGCATATAAGTAATTTATTACTTAGGGAAAGTGCAACAATTTAGGATTTGACCTGCTTTTAATGTAAAAGCAAACCATTGACTGAGATTGAAGATTTAGTATTGGTTCATTTGCTTCTGAGATCTGAGGAAAGCTATTTCCTTCCACCTACACCTTCTTCAATTTCCTAATCTTAAAAAATGGATAATAATTAGAATGTTTATATTTCTCAGAAATGTTTGAAGGTTAGAGAGCTAGGTGTCCTTTCACATTCCATACACACAGACACACACAGACACACACACACACACACACACACCCCTAAAACTGTATATTGGGGTCAATTTTTTAAATTGTGTGAAAGCATCAAAGAAAAAAGGTGCATTAAAATCTGATGTCATGTTCTTAAATCATTTGCATTTGAGAGAATTTGAGGAGCAAGACATAGTTCAGGTTTCTTGACAGAGAGTTCTTTAATAAGGCTCTTGCATCTTCTGGGGCCTTGCTAACATGGACCAGCAGCCTAGGAATAGATAAACATAGATATATCCATCTCCACTGTCTCAATACAAATTCTGATTAAGCTCTGGAAAACAAGTTACCATTTTTTTCCACACCATTGTAAGAATCACTGCTGTAATGCTATGTTTTTGGTTTCACAGACAGTGCCCTCAGAAATTTTAAAAGGAGTCTTATTAGTACAAATGTTTTTCTATGGAGTATAGCTTTTGTCAGATCCTTATGTCATCTTGAAAACTCTTAAATATTTAAAAATCACTCCTCTAGTGAAAATTATATGGAATAGAGATCATTCTTAGCTGGATTTATTTCCAGGACCTGCCATTTACTAACTACGCAGGTTTAGGAAAGTTATTTAATGCACCTATGAGTGTTTTTCATTAGACTGTGGTATAAACTAGATGGCAGAGCCTATGTAAAACCCACATACAACACCTTCCTCGTCTGCCAGTTCCCCCATTTCAATTCTGCCCTTCTTCTATAGGTACAAAATGTATGTCTTTTACCTGAGCATGTAGTTGTCTGGAATAAAGACTTTATTTCCCAGGTTTCTTGATTGTGGTCATAGAAAAATGGGAACATTGTATATAGCATGGGGGAAGTTTCATTAATGCAAATAGCATTGTTCTCCTCTCTTCTTTTTCCCTTTCTCTTACCTTCTGACTATAGTATGGATATGATAGCTGGGGCTTGAGTAGGAATCCTGAATCACAAGTTGAAAAGGTTCTTGATGAGAATCACAAGAGTGACAAGATGAAAGAAACTTGGCAGTCTTTTCATTGTTCTCTCTCACTTCAGTCCTGGGGCAAATTTCTGACTTTATTTGTAATTTTTTAAAGCTGTTATTTTGGGGCTTCCCTGGTGGCGCAGTGGTTGGGAGTCTGCCTGCCGATGCAGGGGACGCGGGTTTGTGCCTCGGTCCGGGAGGATCCCACGTGCCGCAGAGCGGCTGGGTCCGTGAGCCATGGCCGCTGGGCCTGCGCGTCCGGAGCCTGTGCTCCGCAACGGGGGAGGCCGCAACAGTGAGAGGCCCGCGTACCGCAAAAAATAAATAAAAAATAAAGCTGTTATTTTGTGATTTGGATCATTTAGAGCTGATATTAATCTTGACTAATATAACCACTTGATGAAGAGACTAATAAATATAATGGTTAGCAAGTCAAGAAAATATGGTTACAAATTCTAGATCTACTTTTTATTACCTGAATAACATTTTGCTCAATCAATCTATTCCTCAGTTTACTTATTTTAAATGAGGAATAAAAATATCTACTTCCTGTAGGTGTGAAAATTAAGTGAGATAATGCACATGTAGTATCTAGTACCTGGGCCAGCAAACCAAGGTACCTGGACCATATCCAGCCTGAGAGTCATATCCCTCTCTCTGCTTGTTTATGTAAATACACTTTTATTGAAACACATTCATATTTACTTGTTTATGCATTGTCTTTGGCAGCTTTTAGTCTAGAATAATAGAGTTGATCAGCTACAATGGTTTCCTTTTGACTAAGCCTAAAATATTTATTTTATTATGTGACTGTTTACTGAAAATAAATGTTTGCTGACTCCTTATTAAGAATATAGGAACTCATGCTATCATTATGTATTTCCTCTCTATGAAACCATTGTAGTAAAGTACTGTTTTGCTTGTAAAGCAATTACTTCACTGAATAAGCTTCAATTATGTGTGTGATTAGGAATGGTTTTTGAGTGATGAGTATGGTACTTTGCCAAGCTAGCTGTGTTTATTTATCTAGTCTTTTTGAGGCATATGGCCTACATCTACCTCTAAGGGAAGATATGGATTACATCCTTAGTCTGAAACCTTAGAGCAGAGAATAACAGATTGGTCAATACAAGATGAAAACTATGATTCATGCATTGCTGCTGGTGCTTGGGGCCCATCTCAGCCACTCAGATTCCAGTCATATCCCCTCTCTGCTAACATCCACAACTCCAGCAAAAATAACCCTCTTATCATAAATTACATTAACAGAATAAATTTATTTGGTTAACTAGGTACAGCTTGTCTCAAGCCCTCAAGCTTATAGAAAAACATTCTTATCAAGTAGAATAATTCAAGGGCTCAGAGATTATCTCATAAGAGCTGATCAAAGGATGGCCCAGCTTTTAAATGTTCAAAGTTTGAGCAACCCAGGCATGCTGAGGCAACTGTTTCCTCCCCACCTCTAAATCTACAAATATACTTGTATCTACCCACCGTTTTTTTTTTCCTTATGGTACAGTGGATGTGATGCTTCTTGAGTTATCATCCAATTCTCCATCTATATCCTCTCTTGCTTTTACCTCATCGCTGACTTCATTCATCTATGATATCTCTGTTTAAAACTTAGGAAAAGAAAAACAGTAATAACAAAATTCTATGTCTCTTCCTTCAGTTACAGTCCTATTTCTGTCCTCCTTTTTTTTGATCAAATAGCTTGAAATGTATTTCTATACTGGGTATATATAGTGCTTCATTTCTCATTCATTCCTACTCACCTATTGCTCAACTGATGATTTTCTATAGACACCACCAGTAACTTACTTGTTTCTTAATCCAAGAAAATAATATTTCAGGATTGTTCTTATATGGATGCATTTAAAAGTCTTAGCCACCCTCTGTATCAGAAGTTTCTTTCCTTGGATTCTGTGATAATAATTTGAGTAAGAACATTCATTTATTCGGAAACACTAATTAATAACTTACTATGTGTCAGGTACTATTCTAAGAACTAAGGAGGCCATGACTAATAGACAAGGCCCCCATGCGTAGATAGCTCATAACAACAACCATCACCACTTTTATTCATCTAGTACTTATTCTGAGCAAGAAGCTGAGCATGAATTATATAATTCCCTTTAATTCCTGCAGTGCCCCAGGAGAAAGCAACTATTATTATCTCCATTTTACAGAGGAAAAAAATTAAGTTAATTAACTTGATTAAGGCTTAACAATTAATTATTAAGTCTTAGGATTTGGACCATGATCTATCGAATACCAAAGCCCATGCATTTAATTTTCTTTTTGAAAAAGTACTCTACATTCTTTTTTTTTTTTTTTTTTTTTTTTTTGCTGTACACGCCTCTCACTGTTGTGGCTTCTCCCTTTGTGGAGCACAGGCTCCAGACGTGCAGGCTCAGCAGCCATGGCTCACGGGCCCAGCCACTCCGCGTCATGTGGGATCTTCCCAGACAAGGGCACGAACCCGTGTCCCCTGCATCGGCAAGCGGACTCTCAACCACTGCGCCACCAGGGAAGCCCTCTACATTCTTTATTCTCAGTTTTCTGGCATATAGAAAGATTTGCATGCAGCATGGTCATTGTTAGTTTCTATACTTTGCACATGCTGTTTCTGCTATTTTGAATAATGTTTCCCAGCTATTTTAATGAGCTTAATCATAACTTCCTTTATAACTTCTAAATGCCTTACAATGGTGACTCTCCTATGTGTTCCTATGTCCTTCAAAAAACTTACCCTTAATGTAGAATTTACTAGAGTACAATTTAATGGTCTGTTTATTAATCCATATTCCCCAATAAACTGTAGTTTATTTGATAACTGCAATGACTGGCACTTATTGAAATACCTATTTTTTCAGTGAGTGAATGAATGATTATAATTTTGTTTGTTTGTTTTTCCCCAAATAATACCATCCTCTCATATTTTCAAAATAACTTATTAGTTGACTTACGTTTCTTTCTAATTATTTCTTCAATAATATTCAAATATGTCTATGTTCCTACATACATAACACAGTGCTTTCTTTTTTCCCTTCCGCAAAATGTTCTTCCCATACCTAGTCCAGCTCTTGAAATTCTTATCCTTCAAGACTTCTCTCAGACATGAACTCTGCTATGAATCCTTCAGTAACTCTCCATTGCTTATGCAGGAGATAACAATGTTGTTAAGTCTTATATTTTATTTCCTCTGGTTCCTTTTCTGAAGAGTGAGGTCTTATATCCACCCTTAAGTAATAACCAAAGTCCTTGGCATAACCACTGAAATACTTTCTTAATAAATCATAGCTACTGTTATCTCTCAGAGCCTTTAAGACATAGATGGGTATAATCTACATATTATTTAATTTATCTTTTAAAATGTATTTGTTAAGTATACTTAACAATTTATCAAGGACTACATTTTAAAAAGTTAAATACAAAACCAAGTAGACCTGAGATGCTTTTAATAAACCTAATTGCCTCCTACTATATGTTTCATATATATCTCTGTAGCTCATTGAGGAGTCAACAACGTTTATATCCCTGAGATGTTTCCTTTGACAATCACACTCATATTATATGCTTATGCAGCTATTTCTTATTTCATCAACCACAGGAATTAATTATTTACTTATTATTTGATAGTTGAGGATTTGAAACACTTTTACAAACTTAATTTTGTTGAAAAAAATATTTTCCCAAATATTCTTCAACACTCTCAGGCTCTAGCTTGCAAACCTACCAAAAATGTTTGTGATGGTTATTTTACTCTGTGTGTTATTAAAGGGATGTTTTAAATTACTTATAGACACATGGTAGAAAGACAATTTATCATGTTGCAGAAACCCATCACTAATTAGTAAAAATTAGCCACTTTTTCTGAGATTGATGCATTATTTCCAGTTGTTTACAGAGAAACAATACAGGTAGTTATGTCTGGGCAAATGAAATAAATGACCTGTATATATAAATGTTGTTTTCAGTTGTGGAAGATGTGGTCACTTCCAGCACAGGTGCACATACACTGAAATATTTTATAAAGAATTTTAAGTGTATTAAAAAAAGGAAAAGATAAATTCAAAATTAGGATCAAGGATAACCTGCTTGAACCACTTTTCTCTTTTAAGATCCATTATATAGAAAGTAGGCAATATTTAGTACCCACTGGATCACATTCTGCATTCATTTTACTCATTTAAAATCCTTACTATTCAGTATTATGATATTATAATACTTTCACAAGTTATAAAAATAAACACAGCCAAAAATAAAATTAATTAAAAATAAATAAAATTTTAGTTCACTTTCTTCTTGTTCGCAGAAGAGTAATTTAGGAAGTTTGGGGGGTTGGCACAAGGGAAAAAGTAAGCATAAATTTGTGGCTATAGCATAATGGTTTTTAGAATCAGATAGTTTTGTTTCAAATCCCACTTCTGTAGTGTACTAGCTGTATGTTGCTCAAGTTATTTAATCTGTGTGTCAGTTTATGTATAAAATAAAGATTCCAAAAGCTAAATCTTTATACTGTTAAGAGACTCAAATGAAGAAATGCATATAAAATATATATCTGGTAACAAGTAAATTCTCAAAAAGTTAGGTGTAATTATTATTAGCACTATTGTTATTTTTTATTACCATTATTACAAATGTTACAGTTTGCACTTATACTTTAATTAATGGCCACTGATTATATTTTGTCTTAGCTAATTTAAGACCCTTAATACAATGGCATAAATAAATTATATTCAGTAATTGATTGAATAATTGCACTAAAATGTATGAAAACAGAGTTACCTGCTGATTATTCATATAAATACCTTAAGAATGGTGTCATTGTTCCATGGCAGAGTGAGGCTGAAGTACATCCTTGCATAGGTAGATGTATAAGCAAAGCTATATCTGTAGATTTAATTTATTTTCAGAAATTCTAATTATACAAATCAGTAATAAAATGAACTTTAATAATGATATAACAATAATGGTTTATTAATTGTATCAAATGTACTATATCAATGCAAGATGATATTAGTAGGGGAAATGTGTATGAGGGAGAGATAGTCTCTGTACTATCTGCTCAATTTTTCTGTGAATTTAAAACTGTTCTAAATATAAAGTCTATTAATTCATTATAAAAAGATTGTTAAAAAGAAAAGATTGTTTCAGAAGTGTATGTTTAAATTTGATTATGTAAATGAAGAACCCTAAATGTATCCATATACTTCAAGACAAATAGACTTTTAATGAACCCTTCTTTTAGAAAATACTCAAAAATATGAAGAAAAATAATTCAGAATATTTATTATGTAATAATTTTAATAGATGTAAATGGAAAATATGTGGTCATTTGTATATTTAAGTACATTATTTTTGAAATAGAGACTGTTAGCCAGACAACCAAATCATGTTTAAATGAAGTTTTTAATTGTCTGGGATGATACCTATGATGAAAAGATAAGTAAAGAGCCATTTTTTGCTATAATAATAAATATATAATGCATTATGAAATAAGTTTAAGAGAAAAAACAAAACCCTTCAGATAAATGGGTAGTCAGTAAGAATAGCTGTGATCTGCTATGAACCTGATGTTTGCTGGCTATTGTTCTAAAGCCCACTTAATATCCAATATTTCTTCTTTTTCTCAAATAATTCTTTGTGTATAAAATATAATATCCCTTATTTACAAATTGGATATTAAATAAAAATAAATTGATATTCAAAATCAGCACTTTTAAGGGCCAGAACCAGGATTTAATCCTCTTGAATTACAATGCCCATGTTCTTAAAAACCATTAAATAATATAATTAAAATGTCTAGGTTGCACTATTATTAGAAATTTAAAAAATTTTGAAAACAGGATACATTGAAATTTCTACAATAAGGAGATATTTAATACATACAGAAAAAGGGGATATCACAGAAGATGTACAGTTGATCTTCATTTCTCCTGTGTATGGTTGTTCCTGACAGAAATCCTTCAAATTTCATAAAAATATATCCTAAATTTTCTGATAGTGTTTAGATTTTATAATTTCTACTCATTGATACAAATTCTGATTTCTGGGACTTCCCTGGTGGCCCAGTGGTAAAGAATCTGCCTTCCAATGCACGGACTATGGGTTTGACTCCTGGTTAGGGAACTAAGATCCCACATGCCATAGGGCAAGTAAGCCCGCGCGCCACAGCTACTGAGCCCGTACACCTCAACTAGAGAGCTCACTTGCCACAAACTACAGAGCCCACGCACTCTGGAGCCCGCATGCCACAACTAGAGAGAGAAAACGCACAGGCCACAACTAGAGAGAAGCCCACGTGCCACAGTGAAGAGCCCACACGCTGAAACTAAAGATCCTGTGTGCCAAAACGAAGATCCTGCATGCAGGCCAAAAAAAAATAAGAAAGAAATTCTGATTTCTTTTCTAATTATCTCTGGTTTTGGAAAGAAATTCTGATTTCTTTTCTAATTACCTCTGGTTTTGGAAAAATATACTCACCAAACTGACAGGCAAATATAAGGTTCATTACCTAATTAATTATTACTAGGAACCCACAATTTCTAGTGTTTTAAATCTATGACTTTTTAGATTTTTTTTATTTCATTACCTTTCATTCATCAACCTTCATTTTTATCACATACCCATCCATCTATCACAAGTCTCCTGCTGTCAGAAGTAAAGTTTATGTCTACTACAAAGTTTCCAAAAATAAGTGGATAATAACAAGTGTTGATAAGGATGTAGATAAATTGGAACCCTCAGGCATTGCCAGTGGGGATGCATTACAAATTGGCACAGGTGCTGTGGAATACAGTATGGCAGTTCTTCAAAAGTTATACCTAGAGTCACTCTATGGCCCAGCAATTCCAATTCTAGGTATATACCCAAAAGAATTGAAAAGATATGTCTCCACAAAAATATGTTCATTACAGCATTATTCATAATAGTCAAAAAGTGGAAATAACACAAATGTTCATCATCTGATGAATGAATAAATACAATATGATATATGCATATAATGGAATATTAGTCAGAAATAAAAAAGGAGTAAAATACTGATACATGCTAAATATGATTGAACTTTGAAAACATTATGCTAAGTAAAAGAAATCACGTAATTTATTGAATGATTCCAACTGATGAAATCTCCAGAATAGGTAAATTAATGGAGACAGAAAGTATATTAGTAGTTAGCAAGGGATGAAGAAATGGGGAAATGGGAAGTGACTGTTAATGGATGCAAGGTTTCTTTTTGGAGTGATGAAAAATACTCTGGAATTTAATAGTGGTGATGGTTGCACAACTTTGTGAGTGTACTGAAAAAGCAAAATAAAATAAAACAAAATTTGCATTGTACATGTTAACATGGTGAATTTGCTGGTATATTAATTGTATCTCAATTAAAATTTAAAAAATTTCCATTTAGGACTAGTTTTTTGGGGATGTATATACTGTAATTTTTCAAGAATGTTGAGTTGAAACTTTTTTATCTTCTGTAATACAAACCTAATAGTTGATCACAGTTCAGTGAAAACAATAGACCCATTCTAGATATTTTAAATAAAATCAGTGGAATGATTATAGAACCAGTTTATATTCTGGGCTTTTCATATGAGTCCCATGACAAACTGATCTTGAAATTCAGGGAAGCTCATAAGTCTGGGGCAACCACTGGATCTATTCTGATGTAGGAATAATGTTACCACCATCCCTGGCCACCTAGAAATAGTAGAACACATTATCATAACCCTTGTAACCAGTGGTAATAGCTAGAAAACAGGAAGATTACCTTCTCATTTCTTCTAAATCTCAAGAGTTCTTCCATTAGAGGAATATTCAGATTATTAATTTCAAGGGAATCTGGGAAATGTAGTTTATAATGTTCTAAACTCTCCAACTAGATGCTACACTGGAATTTGAGTCTACTGAAGTGTCTAATATTAGCTATTAAAGAATTTTGAAACTTCAAAATTGAAATATTGAAATAATTCTTGAAATAGGAGTTGTGCCTATCACAATATCAAATAATAATAATATTAATAACAATAATTATAGTTTGAATTGATATTTTTATGAAGTTATGCTTGATAAAATGATATGAAAATTAGGACCTGATATTAATTACCAAACTTTTGGAAAATTCTTCTCCCTGTTTCATTCTAAAATTCTATTTATGAAAGTTCTTTGATCCATCCAGTCATCTGAATTCTAACTACTGCAATTTTATTAAGATTATTGTGAGAGTCTCCTAATTAATTTACTTCCTTCAGTTTCTCCTCTGCTATCAGTTTTGCAGGTTAAGTCACTTGCATCAAGACCCTAAAATTCCCCAGTGGGAAAAGGTCAAAATACTATAATATCCACACTAATCTCGCATTATTTGATGCAAACCTAATTCTCCTCCATCAAATCTATCAGATTATATTTGTTTCTTCACAAAATTTATGTAGACTGTGCCTTCTTCTGTAACCACAGGGTAAATTTTTCAACTTCCACATTTTTCTTCTGCCTGGCATTCTTTCCCTTACTTCAGAAATGTTAATCTACCCATTTTTCAAGACCACCTAAAACATGTGCTTAATGATGAATCTCTCTCTCATGCCTCCAGAGAGTTGGTCCTCCCCATTTTCTGATTCTGTAGAACTATTTTACCAGCATTTCTAAAATGTCTTTAAGGCAAACATAACATAGTACTTATATTTTTATTTCTACTACCAATATTTAGCCTGGTACTCAACAGATACTCAATAAATTGTTTTAATAAAAGTATGTAAACATAATAAATAAATGGTCGTGTAATGTAACTGTCCCTTCATAAGTTTATAAGTAAATCTATTTTTGAACTTTAGAGTGCAATCCAATGTCATGCTTTCCATTTATAAATTTTGATAAAGTTCAAGTCCCAGTTTTCAAAGTTTATTTTAAGAGCACTAGATTGTCAGTTCTACTTAATTTGATTTGGATTTCAACCTAATTAAAAATAACAATACTACAATAATCAAGTTTCAACGAGATCTATACACAGTGGTAGAAATATCAATAAAGGTACATTTAAAATATTGTGAGGGGTAATTAGCTTCTGAATTATATTATTCCAAATCAGTAGGTGATGTGAAATGGAAGGCAATTGACTGACACTGAAGATCATTTTTTTCCTCATGTAACTTCTCTGACTTACTATTAGACATAAAAGGTAAAAAACTATTTCTTATTTAAAGAAACTTTACTAAATGAAAAATGCACACACATTCAAACATATATGCACAGGAACTCACTTGGCATTACTTAACTATTTATTTTCACCTCAGAAATGAGTCTTTATGCCATACATGCTCTTGGTGATTTTACATCATCTTAAATGAGACCATAAAGAAGGTGCCTATAGCAGGAGCCTATAAATTAGTTCCAGGAGAGCCTGGAAGCTCCGACTTTAAACATATTAAACTAGCAAACTCAGACTTCATTAAGTTTCTGGTTATTATCTGCTAGTATTAACAAAAAAATGGAATCAAAATCCCATTATGCATCTTCAAGTTTTAACTGAGAAACTCCATAACAGAGCTATTTTATGCTGAAAAATACAATATCTTTACAGTAAAAATTACTACAACTAGTAGCCTATATTAGAAATGGTCAGCCATACTAGTAAGTTGAGTTACTCAGAACTAAAGTCCCAGTTAAGCAATTTATGTAATGATCTCTATAAAGGATTATCTCTTTTGACTTATTTACATGTATTTGGGACTTTTTCCTAAACAAAAGTTTTAAAGTAGAAGAATAAATAATCCATGTGCATGAAAAATAAATGTGATGAATTTGTAATAGCAAAAATAAAAAATACCCAAATATTCGTCAATAGAGCAACAGTTAAGAAAATTCCACTCAATGGAATATTACACCTATACTTTTTTTAAAGATAATTTTTAAATAAGTAAAAATTACTATTCAAATATAAAATGAACTAATTTCAATTATTTGGTTTGACCTATTAATTAACAAGGGACACAATAAGTTATTAAAAAGTGATTCAAAAGCAAATCCATAGAACCGGCACCTACATAGGTACAAATGCTGAAATGACTTTGTTAATAGATACAAAATTGGCTTCTTCCAAGGTGGTTAGAGTGGAATTGAATAAGTTGTACCTCTACCAGAAAAAAAATTTCTTTTTGCATCTGTAGGGTTGTACAGGCTTCCTGATTTGGGGTGGGGGTTGGGGGTGGGGTGATTTCTAGCTTACATTGTAGAGATAAGGCCTGGTAGAATCCAGTGGACTCCTTAAGTTAAGGTAACAGTTGGGAATGCAAAGAAGTCATGGCAGTTAGAAACTGCAAGGCAGAGTACCTGAGAGGAGAAAGCTTCTCAGAGAGAGAACTACAGAGACCTATGAGGAAGGGCCCCTTCTAAGTGTTCAGCTGAATATGAATTAGCATATTAATGAGGCTGGGAAAAGAAGTGGGCAAAAGGAACAGACAAAACAATCCCGGGAGCTCAAACAGATCTTGGAAAACTTGATGTCCTACAAGCAAGGGTGGAAAACACCATTATTCATGGGACACTGGGTGGAATAATTGGAAGGATTTTATTTTAAATTAATCAAAAACTACTGGTCTCATCTAAGAAATCTTAAAAGCAAAACCTGAAAAGTATTTCTGAGAAATTTAACTGAATCCCAAAATAAAGTTAATGAATATTTATAAAAGTATGACATATCCAAGCATCAGGCATCCAATTTAAAAAAAGCCAAAAATGCAAATAAGCAGGAAAATATGACCTATGATAATAAATGTTAACAAACTTTACAAGTATATTAATAATAGAACTAGTATACAAGGACACTAAAATGTTATAAAATCATATCCTCTATGTTTTCAAAGATTGAGAGAGGATTGTATATAAATTATAGATATGGGAGAAATAAAAAAATCTCCTAGAGATGAAAACTACAATATTTGATATAAAACAATAAAGTGACTGGAATTAGCAGCAGATTAAACATTGTAAAGGAAAAGTAAGTTAATTTGAATGTGTAGCAATAGCAACTACCCAAATTGAAACACAGAGAAAAAAAAGCTCCAACAACCACAAAAATGAACTGAGTATCTGTGAGTTGTTGGACAATTTCAGATTATCTATTATTAGTGTTCCTGGAGTTTATAAAGAGAGGAAAGGAGACAAAAATTGAATAAATGATGAAAAACTTTACCCAGTTTTATTAAAACCGTAAAGTTACATCTATACAAAGGACAAAATACTCCAAGTACAAGAAACAGAAAGATTATTTAAATTTGTATTTAAAGGGTCTTTTAAATATTAATGAGAATACTACCTCAAGCATAAAAAGGCTTTAAGATCTCATCATCAGCAACACCTTTTTTATCTCTTAATCTGTTGATGGGCATTTGGGTTATTTCCATATTTTGGCTATTGTGAATAATGCTTTGATAAACATGGAAGTGCATATATCTAGTCAAAATCCTGTTTTCTTTTCCTTTTGATATATACCCAGAAGTGGAATTGCTGGATGGTATGGTGGATCTATTTTTAATATTTTGTGGAACTTCCATATTGTTTTCCATACTGGTCACACCAATTTGCATTCCCACCAATAATGTATGATGGTTCCCTTTTCACAACATCCTTGATAGCACCTTTTATCTCTTGTCTTCTTGATGGTAGCCATTCATCATGTGTGAGGGGGATATCTCATTGTAGTTTTGATTTGAATTTTCCTGATGATTAGTGATGTTGAACATCTTCTTTTCATGTCTCTTGGCCATTTTGAAGTCCTTTATGAAGAAATGTCTATTTAATTCTTATGCCTATTTTTTAATTGGATTGTTTGTTTTTTTGTTATTGAGTTGATTGAGTTCTTTATATATTTTGGATATTAACTCCTTATCCAATATATGGTTTGCAAAAATTTTCTCCAATCACTAGATTGTCCTTTCGTTTTGTTAATTGTTTCATTTGCTGCACAGAAGTTATGAAGTTGATGTCCCATTTGTTGATTTTTTTTTTCATTATTTGTACTTTTGGCATTGTGCCCCAAAATTTATTACCAAGACCAATATTGATTAACTTTTCCCCACGGTTTTCTTCTAAGAACTTTGTGGTATCAGGTCTTATGCTTAAGTCTTTGATCCATTTCCAGTTAATTTTTGTGAGTAGTGTGAGATAGGGCTCCAATTTCATTGTTTGCAGGTGTTTCTCCAGTTTTCTGAACACCATTCCTAGAAGAGACTATCCTTTCCCCATTGGTTATTCTTGGATCCCTTGTCAAAGGGACTGTGTATGCCTGAGTTTAATTTTCAGCTCTCTATTCTGCTCCAGTAGTTGATGTGTCTATTTTTGTGCCAATACTATACTATTTTTATTATTATGGCTTTGTAGTGTAGTTTAAAATCTAGAAATGTGATACCTCCAGCTTTGTTCTTTCTTCCTCAGGATTGCTTTGGCTATTTGGGATCTTTGATGTTTCATACAAATTTTAGGATTGCTTCTTCTATTTCTATGAATAATGCCTTTGATATTTTGATAGGGATTGCATTGAATCTGTAGATGGCTTTGGGTAGGATGGCCATTTTAACAATATTAATTCTTATGATCCATAAACATGGAGTATCTTTACATTTGTTTATGTCTTCAGTTTCTTTCAGCAAAGTTTTGTAGTTTTTTTGGTCATTATTTACTGATCATATGACCCTGTATATAGAAAATCCCAAACAATCAGTCAAAGAACTGTTGGAATTAATCAATTTTAGTAAAGTGGCAGGATAAAAAGTCAACATACAGAAATCATTTGCATTCCATTACACTAATGATAAAGCACCTGAAAAAGAAATCAAGAAAACCATCTCATTTATAATAGCATCAACAACAATAAAATACTTCAGAATAAATTTAACCATGGAAGTGAAAAATCTGTACCATGGAAACTACAAAAACATGTAAATCTTTTTAAAAAGCTTTCCAGAGACTCTGGATTTCACTACTAAACCATAATGAGCTCCTACCGTGGGTAAACATCTTAGCTTGATCTCTTCCTGCTCGGAGATGACATTCTCATAGCAACAGCTGTCTTTCTCCAGGACCTGAGAACCATCTCTTTGAAATGCATTCATCAAGGAAGATAGTGCACCTATCTCTCAGTTTCTGTGGGAGGTTAGGAACCTAACTTAGGCAGGCACCTCACCCCAAGTTGCAAAACTGCTTCCTGTCATAAAAATATGAGCAGTTTATTTTTTCTTTAAATAAAGCCAGTTGGCAAACACAGGTGACCATCCCAATTGGTGAAATTAGGATGAACCATGTGTGATATATAGTGCTGTCAAGCCCTCTTGCCTGAGGACTAGTTATCATGTATTTTGAGAACATGTATGAAATGGGTTGAATCTGGTTGAGTATAAAAAAGAGTGAGATTTGTGACTTCCCTGGTGGCGCAGTAGTTAAGACTCTGTGCTCCTAATGCAGGGGGCCCAGGTCCAATCCCTTGTCAGGGAACTAGATCCCACATGCATGCCACAGCTAAGAGTTTGCATATCACAACCAAGGAGCCAGTGAGCTGCAACTAAGGCGCACACCTGCTGCAACTAAGACCCGGCACAACCAAATAAATCTACATGTAATAAAAAATAAAAATAAAAAAGGGTGAGATTTATTTCTGTCTTTGCAATCTCTTAGCAGATTGCCTGTGTTGTATATCACATTCTACTTTAATGTTAACTGAAAAATAAAACTGGGGGAAGGGATAAATTAGGAGTATTGGATTAACAGATTCACACTACTATATATAAAATTGATAAACTACAAAGATTTACTATATGACACAGGGAACTATAGTCATTATATTATCATAACCTATAATGGAAAATGATCTGAAAAAGAATATATATATTTATATGTAACAGAATATATATATACATATGTGTGTGTGTGTGTGTGTGTGTATGTATATATATATATATATTCTTGGATAGGCAAAGATTTCTTAGGTACAAGACCAAGTACATGACTCATAAAAGAGAAAAATAATGATAAATAGAACATCATCAAAGTTAAAACTTTCTGCTCTTTGAAAGTCACCATTAGAGAATGAAAGACAAGCAACAGGCTAGAAGATATTTACAAATCATATATAGACGTACCTCATTTTATTGTATTTTGCTTTATTGAGTTTCATTAAATATTTCATTTTTTTACAAATTAAAGGTTTGTGGCAACCGTGTAGCCAGCAAGTCTATTGGCGCCGTTTTTTCCAATAGTATTTACTCCCCTCGTGTCTCTGTGTCACGTTTTGGTAATGCTTATACTATTTTAAAGTTTTTCATTATTATTATATTTGTTATAGTGATCTGTGATCAGTGATGTTTGATGTTACTACTGAAAAAAATTAGAGCTTTCTGAAGGCTAGATGATGTTAATCCTTTTTAGCAATAAACTATTTTTAATTAAGGTATGTACAGTGCTTGTTAGATGTGAAACTACTGTACACTTAATAGGCTACAGTATAGTGTGAACATGAATTTTATATGCACTGGGAACCAAAACATTTCTGACTCATTTTATTGTGATATTTGCTTTATTGCGGTGGTGTAGAACTGAAGCCACAATATCTCCAAGGTATGCCTATGTTGAAATTAGGCTAATTAATAACCCCACTGTGGCCTCTAAGTGTCCAAGCGAAAAGAAGAGTTGCACATCTCTCTCTTTAAGTCAAAATCTAGAAATTATAAGCTTAGTGAGGAAGGTATATTGAAAACTGAAATAGGCTGAAAGCTGAGCCTCTTGTGCCTAACAAGTTAGCCAAGTTGTGGACGCAAAGGAAAAGTTACTGAAGGAAATTAGAAGTGAAACAGCCTAATTGCTGATATGGAGAAAGTTTTAACGGTCTGAATAGAAGATCAAACCAGACACAGAATTCCCTTAAGCCAAAGTCTAATCCAGAGCAAGGCCCTAACTCCCTTCGATTTTGTGAAGGCTGAGAGAGGTGAGGAAACAGCAGAAGAAAAGTTTGAAGCTAGCAGAGGTTGATTCATGAGGTTTAGGGAAAGAAGCTGTCTCCATAATGTAAAAGTGCAGTGAGAAGCAGCAAGTGCTGAGGCAGAAGTTCAGCAAGTTATCCAGAATATCCAGCCAAGATAATTAATGAAAGTGGCTACTCTAAACAACAGATTTTCAATGCAGATGAAGCGACCTTATATTGGAAGAAGATTCCATCTAGGACTTTCATAGTAAGAGAAGTCAATGCCTGGCTTCAAAGCTTCAAAGGACAGGCAGACTCTATTTTAGGGGCTAATTCAGCTGGTGACTTTTAGTTGAGGCCAGTCCTCATTTACCATTCTGAAAATCCTAGGACCATTAAGATCTATGCTAAATCTATTCTGCCTGTGATCTATAAAAAGAACAACAAAGCCTGGATGACAGCACATCTCTTTACAACATGGTTTACTGAATGTTTGAAGCCCACTGCTGAGAACTACTGCTCAGGAAAAAAAAAAAAAAGGTTCCTGTTGAAATATTACCATTCATTGATAACATACCTGGTTACCCAAGAACTCAGATGGAGACGTACAATGAGATCAGTGTTGTTTTCATGCGTGCTGACACAATATCTGTTCTGCAGTCCGTTGTTCAAGGAGTAATTTTGGCTTTCAAGCCTTATTAGTTCATAAATATATTTCGTAAGGTTATAGCTGCCATCTAGATAGTAATTCCTCCGATGGATCTGGGCAAAGTCAATTGAAAACCTTCTGGAAAGGATTCACCATTCTAGACATCAATAAGAACAATCATGATTAATGGGAAGAGGTCAAAATATCAACATAAACAGTAGTTTGGAAAAAGTTGATTCCTACCCTCATGGATGATGTTAAGGGGTTCAAGTAAATGCAGATGTGGTGGAAATAGCAAGAGACCTCGAATTAAAAGTGGAGCCTGAAGGTGTGACTTAATTGCTACAATCTCATGATAAGACTTAAATGGATAAGTAGTTGCTTCTTATGCATGAGCAAAGAAGTTGGTTAATTGAGATGGAATCTATTCCTAGTGAAGCTGCTATGAAGATTGTTGAAATCACAACAAAGTATTTAGAATATTACATAAACTTAGTTGATAAATCAGCGGTAGTTTTTGAGAGGATTGACTCCAGTTTTGAAAGAAGTTCTACTGTGGCTAACATACTATCAAATAGCATTGCATGCTACAAGGCAACTGTTCATGAAAGGAAGGGTCCATTGATATGGCAAACTTTACTGTTGTCTTATTTTATGAAATTGCCACAGCCACCCCAACCTTCAGCAACACCACCCTGATCATGGTCAGTAGTAATCAGTATGAAGGCAAAACTCTCCACCAGCAAAAAGATCATGGCCTCTGAAACCTCAGATGATGTTTAGTCTGTTTTAGCAATAAAGTGTTTTTTAATGAAGGTATGTACATGTTTTTAGACATAGTGCTTTTGCACACTTAGCCTACAGTATGGTGGAAACGTAACTTTCATATGCATTGGAAAATAGGGAGGAGATTCAAGGTGTGCAGTTTATGAGAACTTTCTGAATCATCTTTGCGATTTTTGTGTATTTCTAAAACTGTTTATTTTTTTAAAGGTCTTTATATACCTTCCATATGATCCAACTATTTTACTCCTAGATAACACATTCAGTATAAATGAAAGCATATGCATATACCAAAAATTGTATACATATTTTAGCAGCTTTATTTGAAATAGGCAAAAATTGAAAACTACACACATGTCCATTAACAAGTGAATAGATAAACAGTGTGGTCTATCCATACAATACAATACAACTCAGCCACACAAAGGAATAAACTATTAATACATACAACAATATAAATGAAACAAATTAATTATGCTGAAAGAGAGTTCAAAAAATATATATACTGTTTTGGGGAAATTCTGTAAAATGCACACTAATCTCTAGAGACAAAGCAGATTAGTAGATACCAGAGGCCTGTGCATAGGGATAGGAAGTAAGAGGAGCAAATTGCAAAAGGGTGAGTGGAAGTTTTGGGAGGTGGTAAATACGTTGTTTGTAGTAATGATTTCACAGGTGTGTAGACATATCAAACCTTATCAAACTATATCCTTTAAATATGTGAAATTTATTGCATGTCAATTATGCCCCCAATAAGTCTATAAAAGGTGAAACTAAGGAGCTGATAGAACTCAAAATTAGGGCTGAAAATATAATTGTGTAAATAACTAATAATGTCATCTCAACTACAAATTGCTTAAAGTTTTATTCTCCCAAATTTTTACTTGTATGTTATTTTACCTAGATTAAATGGATAGTTTTTGCCTAGTTTTTTGGACCAACATTTTTATTAAAATGACTACACAAAGGAACTGATTTCCCTAAACATGTTTTTGAAATAATTGTCAGTAACATTTTCCATTCAACAAACACAATCATACCTTTCCAGGGAACTTCATTTAAAGTGCATTAATATTCATAATCTATGTGAAATTGTGATGGTAGTCATTCCTTCTACTAAGACATCTTATTTTCCTATTAAATGCAAATATATTTTCTGGGAGGATGAGCACATTAAGTCATTAGCAACCATTAGAAATATGGTTCAATTAGCTCAGTAGTCTCCCTCTACTCCTGAAAAAATTAGGATGGTAGAGTTGTTAGTCAGGACAAGAAGTAATTAACTTAGAAGAATAAGCTCACCTTAAGTATCTCAGTAAACAGCCAAATGGCAGGCATCAAAGAACCTGATTATTTACCAGGATGGGTACCAAAGGAATTAGGAACTAATCAAAATCTTATATGAAGCATTATAGTCCTTGGTCTTAAATTGCTTTTGGTGTGTGAAGATATTTAGACATTCAGGCAGTTTCATGCTTAACCTTTTTAAAAGTATACATTTTCTTTAAACGATAGAATTTTTAAACAGCTGAAAGCATAGTTGTTACATCAAATCTGTAAAGTTTACACCAGTGACATTCATTTTTGGTCCTCTACCTGTGAATGTAAATGTTACAGTTGCCAGGCTAGAAACATTTGGAATTTTTATATTATAGAGCTTAAAAAATTATCTTATGACATTTTGGATTTGAGGCAATACCATCATTCACTTTTTTAGTCAATATACTTATGGAATTCCTATTCTGATCCAGGACTAGGGTAATAATGGGGAAATAAATTTAAAGCACTAAGTTTCTGTTTCAACTGTTATTTGATTTGGGGGTGTACAGTTTAGGAATTTTAATCACATGTCAGACCTGGATCACAAAATAACCTTAAATTGGATTTGTTATTGACATTTGAGATGTGTTATTATGTTTTATTATATTTTTAACCAATGTTATATTTGATATAGGAAAGTATAGTTTCTGATCACAAGATCCACAAAAACTGACAGAAGCAGTAAGGATTAAAACCTCTAGCAAAAGAAATGTATTATTCTTTTTTTCTACCTCAATTTTCTGTTCTTACTCTGGAATAGAAAATTGTGTCTTGAAAAACCTAAGAAACTGGTTTGTAGGAAGTGATTTGCATTTCATTCATAAACAACAGATGACTCTCTTGGACACAGTTCCTGCCAAGTATCGATATATTTCTAGTGAGATTTTTAAGATAGGGGTCTCAGAGATCACTAAGTTTATGTGTAAATTTCAAATAATTGCAGCAGAAGGGTTTATTTTAAATTGAATTAAGATGTTTTCTTAAAATTCCTAAATATTTTTTTATGATAGCATGGGCCGAATTTATTTAGCCACTTAATTAATATGTAATTGCATAAGCTGAGCCACTAACAGCAGCGTATTTCATTTGAAGCAAAGGAAGAAAAAATCTATACACATCTTGGTAATAAAGTGTGGAAAACAGGAATGGTTAACCAAGCTGAAGAATGTGTGTAATATATATATATGAATATGCATCTAAAAATACATGTATGTGGATATACATTTGAATTTTGGTAAGAACAAATACGAGAGTAAGCGACTTAATTCTGCCTGTTGAAAACAAATTCATTTAGTTTTATTTCATCACTGTAGATTATTTTCACTGGATATAGAATTCTGGTTTACCAGTTCTTTTCTTTCAGTATTTAAAACATATGGTGCCTCTTTATTCTGGCCTCCATGGTTTCCTATGAGAAATCCACTGTCTTTTAAATTGGTTCCAGGTTAGGTGTCAATTCTCTGGCTGCTTTCAAAGTATTTCCTTTACCTTTCATTTTCCCATCTGTAACTATGATGTGCCTTGCAGTGAATCTTATTGTGTTTACTCTATTTAAGGTTTAACTTCTTGAATCTGTAGATTTACCTCTTTTGACAAATTTGGGAAGTTTTACCCCTTCTTTCCTTCAAGTACCTTTTCAGCTTCACTCTCTTTCTCTTATTGTTGCTGGAATCCAATAAAATAAGCATTAGGTCTTTTGTTATACTTCCCACAGGTCCTTGAGACTCTGTTTGTTTATTTTTTCAATCGATTTCCTGACTCTTGTTAGGATTGGGTAATTCATTGTTCTCTTTTTCCAGGTCTCTGATTTGTTCCTCTGCATGCCCCATTCTGCTGTTAAAGCCAACATTTAATTTGTATGAGTATGTGTTGAAGGGTATTGTATTTTTCAGTTTTAAAATTTCTAATTGGCTCTTCATTATGTATTATATTTCTCTACTGACACTGTTTCTTTGCTGAAACTTTATATTTTTCATTTGTTTCACATATGTTCATAATTGCTTGCTGAGCACTTCTGTGATGGCTTTTTAAAAAAAAAAATTTGTTAGGTAATTCTAACATTTCTATTATCTAGGTCTTGGGTCTTTTTCGTTGAAGTTATAATTTTCCTTAATTTCAGTAACATGGGTGATTTTCTTTTTGCACTGTGGTTATTATGCCATAAGACTCTGGAATTTATTTAAGTATTCTGTTTAATCTGGCTTTGTCTGACACTGTTTTGTCAGGGAGTCGGGGAGAAGTCCAGGTTCCTCATTCTGTCTCTGTTGACACTTGTTGAGTGTGAGGGAATCCTCATTACTGCTGTGCTGGGCAAGGGTGGAAGTTCTGGCTCATTCTTAGACCTCTGCGGATACTACTGTGACTGGGAAGGATAGGAATGTCTTGTTACTTCTCCCCTTACAGCCTTTTCTGACACCACAGGGACCTTGTGACTGCTTGGTGGTGGTGAAGATTCTTACCTCCCAATAGGCCTCCTCTGATGCCAAGTCAGCATGAAAGTGGAGGGGCATCTCCTTACTGCTGGGTGACAGTCGAAATCCAAGCTCTCTACATGGTAGCAACTGAAACGGGGCAGGGGGGCAGGGAGGAGGTTATTATTTTCCAGTGACAATAAAAATTCCAGCTTCCTATCGGGCCTTCTCTGATACTACCCCAGTGGGGAAGTGGGTGGCTCAATATAGCTGGGCAAAGGTGGAAGAAGTCCAGGCTCCCCATTTGGGCTTTACTGGCATTGGTGGAGTGGTGCCACGTTTGGTAGGTGTAGAGAAGTTATGGTCTAAACATTTTCTGTCTTGCTAGGTTATCTCTCTCCTGGTCTTTTAGCTAGAGAGAGAAGATTTTTACTGTTTTGTGTGTGTGTGTGTGTGTGTGTGTGTGTGTGTGTGCCCACTGGTGTTTCTGGTTTGCCAGCCAGCTTCTTCAGGTCTAAACCTAGGATAAATGAGGCAAAATAAAAATCCAGAGAACTCACCATTGTATTGTTTCTTATGTCCCAAGGTTCTTAGCTAGCCTTCCTTCTTCTTTCCAACTTTCAGGTCCTTATTATTATTGTTTTATTTATAATATGCAAAGGTTTTAGTTGTCCTTAACTTGAAAAATAGAGGAACAGAAGTCAACTTCACCTTTCTGTCAGAGGAAGTTGATTGTATTTTTTTGAAATAGAATTTGTACAAGCGTTCGGTGTTTTTATATATGCTGGCAGTTATTTCAATGCAGTTGACATTTACTCCCAATATAAACCTTTTCATAAATTTTAGAGTCCTTTGCCTGTGTGTATGTGTATGTGCTGATGAGAAATAGAATCCAAATTTCTGACCAAATTACTTGCTGCCATCTAAAGACTATTTGATTCATCTAGAGAATTTATTTTTTCTTAACTATAAATGTACTACCATTATGTCAACTTTCAAAATCATATTGAACTGATGTCTAGATAAATATCTTTTTGATCAATATTTCTTTTAGACTGTGAGTTGAGATCATCTGAGTTAATTTTAATTTCGTTAATTTTATCATACTTTTTCTATTCTTTTGTTCTTTTTGACACATTTGGCGTACCAGTTACAGTGTAGAAACTCCCTGAAAGAGACTTGTTTTATTTGCTAGCTAACTGGATGCCTCAGATGGTACAAGGTCATTCCCATTTATTTTTTTTAAGAATCAATATATGGTTTATGGTGCTTTTAATAGAGAGCAAATAAACTGAATGAGATTTTATATTATTATAGTGTTATGGTATTTTCAATATTTTATATCAGAAAATTTCATTGGTTATGTCTTTGAGTTGTAACTCAAATAAAGTAAGTGTTTTCTGGATTATTTTTAAAGTTACTTCACTAAAAAAAAAAAAATTAAATATATGAACCATCTTTGAATAAAGCTAGTTCTCCACAAGAGACATGCTTGCGCAGTGACCAAAAGTTTTCTCATTCAACCACTAATTCATTCAAAAAGGCATTTGCTGAGCACCAGGAATACACTCACTGTTAAGTTAAACGTGGATAAACTGTTGGAAGTTACAGGGTGATCTGTGCACTGTTCAAACATGAAAAGGGAGTCATGGCATCTTAAACAAAATAAGGAATAGCATTCATCTAACCACTGGTATTACACTTGATATCCCTATTTTAAAGATGTACAAAAATCTCAAGTAAATGCTTGGTACCATGAAGTTAAATTTCAGTTGCATTCTAAAAGATGAAATAAGAGGATTTTCTTTTTTAACTTTCATCCTTCTTATTTAATGGAACTGTTGTACTCTGAAATTCACTGTTTGCATGATTCTGTAATGAATTTAAAGTGCTATTATTGACTCTGTAGGAAGATGATTTAAAAAATAATTAAATGTGTTTAATGATTTTATGATATAATAAAATATGTTCTGATTTAATAACACACATTTCTTGATCATTTTAATATATCAGTCATTTTCCTAAATGTCTTAAATGTATTATCTCACTTAATTCTTATAACAATCCCATAGTATAAGACTATTGGTTGTCTCAGTTTTACAGAAAATACATCAGATTTCTATAGATTAAGTAACTTGCCCAATATTAAACAACTAATAAGTATCTAAACAGCCCAACCCATGTTTGTCTTATCCCAGAGTTTAAGGTTTTAAAAACCATAATATACTGCCTAAGTACCAATCCAAAGGAAATACCACAGGACTTTGTTAAGGCACTTATAAGGTATTCACTTCAGAGTGGGAAAATGAAGTTCTGGGATATTAGACATAGTTATAGTTTGTCCTTCAGCACAGGTTAGAGTCTAATTTACTATGGGTCATGTAAAATATCTAGATATAAAAACCAACCTAGAGCTATAAAGTAAAAAGTGACCTTTAAAATCCAATATTACAGACGAACAACTTTTGCTTCTAGAGGCTGTTGAAGGACAAAATAGGGATAGGAAAATTCACTCTTATATCTTCGTATACATATCACTTTTTCTAGCCAGGGCAGCAGCCCCTAGAATTAAGGGATTAGAGCTGCTGAAATTGGAATGCATTTTCTCCATTTCTGAGGCTTTGGAAAACCACCTAAACTTCTATACCTTGGAGCAAACAAACAGAAACCAGCAGCTTCTAAAACTGGTCTCACAATGAAGAAGGTCAGTAGAAGATTCCCTAATACACTCTTTGTACATTCTTTCTGCAATCCTTCCACCCTCTGAAATAAAACAAAACAAAACACTAGGTTTCAAGAATAAAACCATTAGCATTACAAGAAGTCTAATTGGAGTACCTATTGATAGCAGCAAAATTAGGACACACAGAGAAGCTGCTGCCTGTACTTTAAATCCTAATTTAATTAATGCAGTTAATGGCATTTCCCATACAACCATTGAGATAAGAGAGGAACCAATACATATTTCCGTAAGTTATCTCAGCATACTTACAACATTTCCAAATCGTCTTGCTCAGAAACTATCACATTAATGGGCCTTTGGAAATTATTGTACATGCAAATTTCAGGCATATATCTTGAAAAGTTTAGGTTCAGAAAGTCTGGGGTGAGGCCCAAGAATGAGAATTTTTTACAAGTATAATAGCTGGTTCTTATGCAGATGTTAGAGTACCATACTTTGAGAAACATTTTCCTGGAGCAGGGACTAAGAAGATCACTTTCCTTTGATTGGTTACACATAGTCAGATATATTTCCATAAGTGTAACATTTGAATTTTTAAGATTAGGGTTTTTTTTGCAATTAAATACAATTTTATGTCATAATTATAAAACCCCATCTAGAGACCATCAGTATTACTTTCACCAAAATGGCCACCCTATGAACCAGGCTGGTCAGACAATTAAGTTAAATAATCATAGACCCACTTGATAATTTCAACTAACTACATATATGTTTACAGAGTGTAGATGATAGAAAAGGGCTAGAAATTACTCCCCACACCCCTCATTAAAATGGAATACCAATATTACAGACATGTGATTAATGTGTTCACCATACAAACATATAAACATTGTTCACCAAACAGTGTTTGTGAAATATTTAAATATTCTACCATTTCTCCTGAAATACAGTGAAACTCTGCTCTAAAACACCTGACCACAGCCAAGCTTTCATCATAAGACTTATTTGCACTGTTTCCTTCTGAAATAGTGCCTGCTTATTTAACAACTATAACTGTAACCAGTTTTCTCTATCAAAACAATTGTAACTGATTTTATTTTGAGAGTATTTTGACATCCATTACTGTTGGCAAATGTCACAAACATAATATTTAGCAAAGCAGGCAAGTTAAAGAAGAATACATAGAGTATACAAAACCGAATCTTATGTTAATTATGGACAGTCGATTCTTATTTATTCATGGTACTTGCAAATAGGGAATTAGTGACTGCTGAACCATTGTTCCTAGGGGAAATACGGAGTTAGTTTTCAATGAGTCTCTGGCCACAACATTTTGTCAGTCAATCAATATGTAACCTTGTTTTATGTGTGCTTCTCCTTAAAAGCACCTTATTTAATGTATATTGTTGATTCATTAACATTGAGCTCATTGTTAACAGCGCTATAACTCATGTAGACAGAAGCTTATCTAACACACGTATTTTCTCCATAAGACACATCACCACCTTCTTATGCTTCGGAACGGCAAAAAGCACTTCAGTGCTATTCTTGGGGGCTATTTTAAAAATTGAAATCACCAAGAGAAACCACAAAAATTTGAAAAAATGATACTAAGTAGATGGTGAAGAGGACTCATTTACAGTGTCCCCCTTTGGAACCCAAAGGCAGAAATCACCTTGCTCGACTTCACGTGGGAACACGTGCATCAGGAGACTCAAAATTTTTGCCACTCTGCGTTTTTCTGTGATTGACCACAAAAGTGCTGTGATATTTGATTTGGGGATTAAAAATAAATCTTAGCAATTAGGTAAATTTGCAAATATGGAATCTGTGAATAATGAGAATCAAACTGTCGAGGAATGCAAGGGAATCATTATTAGAAAGTTAGAGATGTCTTTTCTCTAAGGAGGCTGTGAGATTTGAAAAGGCATTCAAGGGGCTGAGGTTATGGCAATACACTATTAAGCTGTGGGAAGTTATACAATTTCTTCTTTAGTATTATGTAAACTGTGTAAATATATTTTATACATCGGTTTATATGAGTTTCATAATAGAAAAGAATAAATCAAGTACATAAACATATATAGGCAAAATTTTATTTTCCTTTGTATTTTCTAAGCTTGTAAATTATCGCTATTATTGAAGTTTAAACAATTTCTATTTCTGTTTTTATATTTGATATGCTTGATATGAAGATATTTTAGCTGTTTAATTAATCTTCAGCATATCTTAGTGAAAGTTAAGGTGTAAGACTCTAAATGAAGTTCTATTTGCAAGCTGTTAACTACTTACCCCAACACATTTTAGGGAATAACTCTTCCTTTTCCAGTTGGTTTATAATGCTTTCTTTTTTAGACTTAAAATCCTTACATATATCTTAGTTCTGTTTTTGTGTTCTCTGTGTCTAGAACACTGTAGCCACTTGTTTTAATATTTCTGTTTCACAATTTTTAATAGTGATTTTACTCCCACTATTGTACAATTGTTGTTCCCTTTCTGAGAAATATTTTCTAATTTGCTTTTTAACTATATTTGTATACCCTATCATATGGGATACTGTAATTTACAATACAAGATTTTATATTATACAAAACTGAGAAAAAATCTTATCATCTAAACTATGACATTATATCAACTGTAAAACACAGTCCAATTTTAGACTTGTTCCGATATGAAAAGTATGCATCTTAAAATCAATAAAATACAATCTTTTTTACATGGACTTTAGAGTAAATTTGTGAGCTCTAAAATATATCCTATTAAGGATTGCTTAGATATGCATAAAACCTAGGAAAAAAGATAACAATTTTTAGGCTTCCTATCTTGAAATATAGTGTGCAACTCAATATATTCTAGTCATTCCTCTCACTAAATTTCTTAGAAATTCATCTAGGTTTAGCACATTTTTATTAAGATTATTCCTATGTATTTATATAACTTTCCCCCAGTACTGTGTTTTCACTATATTTTTCAAAATGTTTTTTTCTGGTGTATAAGGATACTATTGATTTTCTAATTTTCTTTTATTGTACTCCAATTCCTTGTGTTGTTTTGTAATTCTATTATGTTTCTGTTTATTCTCTTGGTTTTTATAAGTATATGATGCTATTATCTGAAAGTATTGATAATCTTATCTTTTTTCTACATTTATGATCTTATTTTGTAACTTAGTGCATTTATTACCAGATAAATTCATTTAATTTTTTTCCTCTAAGAATCATTAGTTATTCTCTGGTGTTTATAAAATCAAGTGCTAGCACTTTCTGACACTTAGAAACGCTCAGATTTAGAATTATCAACTAGAAGAGATGGTGTATTTTTCATTGATATGTTTGCATTCTCTTACCCAATTCTATAGTGATAAAATATGTACTTTTGAAAGATATAGCCTATATTCTTCAAAAAAGTATATTTCAAAATTGTTAGAGGCTTGTGAGAATTCCTAAGAAACCTTGGCATTATCTTATAGCCACTGTTACTAATTCACTCTAAATTTGATTCTTTATAATCACTAAAGAAATAATGAGTACCTGAAAAATTGGATAAAAATCAATAGGAATCATAAAGTTTGGGTACTAACTTTATAGACTACACTCTTCTTCCTTGGTGATATTTTTACTAGGTAGAAGGAATAGCTATAAAATCACGTTTATTGACATAGGTGGGAATTTTGCATTGAAATGAGTTTTACGTAAGAAAAGGCCCAGCTAAGTAAGTGGACCAAAATTCTGAGTGAACAGCACAGCTCGATCTTTAAATTTATGTACATCCACACATTCCCCTAAAATGTTGTATCAAAATCATTATGAAATCATTTTTAAATTTTTCTACTAATGGTTTTTTTTATTTCAAAATTTGAAATTAAGAAATAATTCTGGGCCCAGAATCCAGCAAAAGTAATTAAAGGACCTGTAGTAATATTCACTTATGTTGTTCAGTATCTGTGATAACAGACAATAAATTTAGAAGTTGAAACATAAAATAATTCTTTATACCATATTGAAATGCTCTCTTTTGAGTCAAAGAATCATAGTGTGGTGTTGTTTTTGGCATTCTTTTTTTTCGTACTTCTCTTTTATTCTAAAAATTTTAATGTTTAATTAAGTAATAAATACCTCTCAAAAGTTTGATATGAATTACCCCACAGCCCTTCCATTATATTTTTGGCTATTTTATCTTTAGTGCCATGTTTCAAGTTTTTATTTAAATCCAGTTTAAAATTTGAAACATTTTTTACTGGGTAGAAAATTTTTTATTTAAATTCAGTTTATAATGTTTATTGAAATTCAGTTTTATTTTAAAGTGCAAGACCTTGATTTATTGGTTCTTGCTCTCAGCTAGTTACCTAACATTCCTCGATGTTCCCCAGGGAAGAATATGCATATAAATAATGTTTAGATAAGGGACCACTTTGAAATCTTAAGGGATTTGATTTCAAACTCTGACCAATCCCTCCTGAACTCTTGGACTACCATGAAGTACTAATGCTTCAAAACTATTTTTTGTTGGGCTCATTTAATGGTATGTTATGGCAGAGAGATCAGCTGTGAAATTCCCCTTATTAGCTGTCTTCTGTTTTTTGTTAGTGCTTTCCTTGAAGTGGTTGCTTCTCTTCACTGTCCAAAGAAGTTAACAGCCCATTCACAGTCAACCATGGATCCTTCTTTCTCTATTAAGTGAAGGGTATCCAGGGGTTTCCCTGGTGGCACAGTGGTTGAGAGTCCGCCTGCCGATGCAGGGCACACGGGTTCGTGCCCCGGTCCGGGAAGATCCCACATGCCGCGGAGCAGCTGGGCCCGTGAGCCATGGCCGCTGAGCCTGCGCATCCGGAGCCTGTGCTCCGCAACGGGAGAGACCACAACAGTGAAAGGCCCGCGTACCGCAAAAAAAAAAAAAAAAAAAAAAAACTGAAGGGTATCCAAAGAATTAGAGAATCTCTTCCCACATCTTTTCAAGCCATTACTACAGTCTTTAGTCATGTTCCAGCTCATCCACATGGGACTACTGATGTAAATTGTTTAAAAAATATTGCCTGAAAGCTTTTACAGAGGAACTTTGATGTTTCCCTCAGAGTTACTGAAACTTGAAAACCATGCATTAATTCAGTGAAGACACATTATACCCTTGGTTGAGAATATTCAAACTAATTTATTACCCTTATTGATTGTACTCAGTTTTGGTGAGTACAAATTTGGTGTCTGAACAAATTCAAGTGAATTTACATAATGTGCATTAGAAACCAAAAACTACAACAAAAACACCAAAATAAGAGATGGTGAAACGTCCTATGACTCAGTAATGAGTAGCATACAAACATCTTTCCATTTCCACATAGAGAAATTTAAAAACTTCAAAGCAATCCCCATCCACTTCATAAGTGAAATACCATAGCCCTAAAACAAATACCTGACATCTTCTCTATACTTTACATTATTATGTTTAATAACAACAAAGAAATTTCAGCTTCTTATTTGGAGTCTAAGTTTTCTTTTTATCAGTTGTGGTTGTCCTCCAATAGAAATTGTGTAGTTCTTTCAATGATTTTCATATTAGAATATTCTAGAAGAACAAGACACATAATATCAGAGCACAAGCTATATATCCATAAAATTTTGGAAGTACAACATATACCCAGAATCAAAATGGCCACTGTAGCTGTCTGTACATAAGGACCAAGTTTCTCATAAAATACTATTTCTTAAGTAAATATGTTTCCCTAGGGAAAACATATGAACGATAATCTAGGTTCACATTTCTTTTAACAATTAGGATTGATAATAAGGACTTTGCAAAATTTGGGGGGAAGATAGAGAAAATGGAAACTAAAAGATAAAATTTTCTTGTTTTGTGATTTCGTTAGAATGCCTGCCAATTGCTGCTAGCTGTCTGGATTTTATAACCTGCGAAATTAAAAGTAAATTGAGTTTGGGAGTTGGTGAGTTGTACTATTTAAAAGTTTAAAAAATACACATGCATTGTTTTTATTTAAAACTATTCTACCTTTTAGAAGAATTTGTATTAGTGGGAATTGGACTATGTCACTGTGTCTTAACCAAACTGACACAAACGACAACTGTATCAGTTAAGAGAATTACTGAGCACTTTTGGGTCTTCATTCCTCACGATAGTATCTTACTAGCCTAAAGATAAGGCATCAGCCCAGATATTCTCTTAATGACACTTCAAACTCTAAATTTAAAGGTTTAATAGAAGCATTGTTTATTCAGTAAAAATGGTATAGGTCAAGTGTTTTCAAAAATGAATTAATTTAATAACTCATGTCAATGTAGTTATCAAAGTGAATGAACTTACTGTTATATATTGTTTAAATATCAGGAAGAAAACACTTCAAATTATTAATACTAGTTACCATTTAAGAGTGAGATTAGTTAGGAATGAGAAGGAGTTTTTCTTTATAATTCTGGGTACTGTGCACATACTTTAATAAAATGCATGTTGTAAAATGTAAGATTGTATAATTAAAACATATGGTGAAATGATATAACATAAATGTAAAAGTTCAGTTGGAGGAACCTTACATTATCTTTATTGTGCTTCTCTCCTAAGAACTTTATCATGAATGAAATGATGCTTTCATATAGCTTTTCCCATCATTTTGCCCTCAAAGAAAAACAAACTTACAAACAAACAGTAGGCACGTGTTTCCATTCATACCTTGCTTTTTCTTAGATTTTGCATATAAGAAACTTCAGATTTGCCAGCCCCCACAATCACATAAGCCAATTCCTTCAAATAAATCTCTCTTCTATCTCCCACCAGCTGGAGGACCCTGACTGGTACAATAATGTTACATCTTCAGAATGCTGTTAACCTTAAACTGTGAGATATTTTAAAGATTCTACTAGACTCACCTTGAAGTATTCTGTAGGGCCTCAAAGAAGGATATTCATAAGTGATAATCTTTGGGAAAACTCCTTTTTCTGCTAATGTGAAGTAAGTTTTATAGGGGTGAACCTACAAAAGATAAAAAGTTTTGCATCTCCTGGCATTTAGCTAACCATCATAATTTCAAAATAAGATGGCTTTGTTTAACTATTTTCCTGCTGCACTTGAAATTCACTGAGAAATATTTGTCAAATATGGTCGAGAAACAGATTAAAGAGAAAAAAAGAATCAGGGTAGGAAATATTTTTCTCACCTACCATGATTGACATCATTAAGGAAAGTCTGTAAGTCAAAGCTTTACCTATTTGGAGCAACTTCTATCCCAGTGCCCTGTCAAAAAAAAAAAAAAAAAAAAAAGGGCACTGAAATCTCTCTAACAAGGAAAAGGAGTGATCAAGATTCAAGAGCTTTTTCCTCTAGGCACGGGCTTTTGCCCATCAAAGTATACCTGACTGTGCAGTCTGAGATTTTTCTAGGTAGCCTGTACTGAGAAATCCTGAAACCAATATGACTAGTGTTGCCTACAGATCATTAACCATGTAATAGTAGCCTTGCTCTTTCATAAGACTTCACAAATCTAAATTTAGCTGTTCTAGTAGTCTGACAAGCCTTCTGTGGTCCTTAGGATTTATCATCAATCCCACTGATAGCAGCTGTACTTGCAGATGTAGGTATAAGCGACGTTGTTCTAAGTGCCTTTCTTCTCTCTAGCTCCTGATGGGCTTTCTAAGGGTCTGCAGAAATGAGGAAACTTCTTAAGTAAGAAAGAGTCACTGAAAGAAAGAAAAAGACAGAAGAGTGCCAGATAGAGATTGATTGGCCTTCTTGGCTGTGGCCTATTTTACCTTTACTAAGTTACTAAAAGGAAGTGAAATTCATTTCAGTACCCTTTATAACGTCTCCCATTCTGCTCTATTTTCTCAAAACATATCCTGATTAACATATTTTAGTTATAAACCCAGGACAACTCTAATCTTCTTTGAAAGTGGAAGTCCAAAGTTATTTAATTTATTTTTTTCTTTATTAAGTTAATATTTATTAAGGACCAAAACAATATGCCAAATATTATTTTAGGTAATGGGGAATAAGAGAGGAGCTGAACCTCTGCTCACAAATAACTTAATTTCCAAGAACAAGTCATGATATTAACATGATTTCTCGGTTGTATTTCCACTGATTTGTTTGGATACCTGATTTTACTTTCCATCTAATTGTGTGGCAGATAACTCTTAAATTATAAGGAATTGTAATGTTTGTGTTCTTCTATAATTTAGTTTCTGGGTGAAGCGTTTTAAAACGATTATTTTGAGATGTGAAAGAGAAAACTTGGTATTAGGTTTTTATAATATTTCTGAAGATTTAAAAGCCCTTTAAAGTAAAGCTTCTTCAAATATTAGTTTTAGCATAAATTAAAAGCTTTCCTAAAATGACTTTGAATTAGTAGAGACTGACAGATAAGAAGAACGTTGAATAAGGACATGTACCATTTTATGGTAATTTAAAATGAGTGGCACTAAAAATAGTTGTTTAAAAATACCAGTGTGGCCATGATTTGACACCTGATTAATTTACCTTTGAATTGTAAGGTACAATTTTAACAAGAATAAGTGATGATGACTTAACGTGAGAGATTATCAGTCTTTTAATATGATGGATTTTACCTTATAGTTTTAGAAACAACTCTGGATTATTTATTTTCTCTGAAGAGATAGATGCAGTTTGAAATTAATGAGTTGTCCAATATCTGACCTATTTGTCGGCACCAGGGGAGATGTATATTTGTCCCTTAGAAAAGAGCTGATTTTAAAGGGCTATATTTTAAGATTTGTCATTGGCTGGGGTTGGTTGGCAGATGCAAGAACCTAATCTTCAGTTCAAATTTTCATATGTGCAATTGCTTAGGTAATAACAATAGAAATTTATAGTTTACAAGGTACTTTTTTATACATTATATTTTATCCTCACTATAACTGTGTGAGATAAGTGTCATTACTACCATGCAAATTAAGAAATGAGAAAAATGAGTATCATAAAGGTTAAATGACTTACCAAAGCACAGATAGATTGGTCTCAAGTATATGATTCAAAATCAGCTATTCTGACTCCAAATTCCAACTCTCTTTCTGTGAATGTGTGTGTGTGAGTTTTGCACAATAAATCACATCTTAGTTGTTCCTGTTCACCTGCTCAGCAGCAGTAAACACACATTTTGTGAAAATATGAAATATGGTGTTATTAAAATAATTTTATATGTCAATCAGAATATAATTAAGATCATTTTGGAAAATTAATGACTTTTTAAAATAGAATTTAATATTTATATAATAACATTTTAAAAACCACATTTGAGAAAATTGATTTATTGTTTGTCTAAACTGTACATAGTGGATGATACCAAAGAAGCATAATCTTTGCTAATAGGAAACTGAAAATGTAGTCAAGAATGTTAAAGCTAAACACATAAAAGACTGATATAAACATTATTTAACAAAATGGTTTCATTTTTTTCATAGAAGGAAGAAAATGCAGACTGTAGAAATCAGAAATTTTTGTTTGTTCTTTATTTTTGTCTCCCTTCCCATTCTATTTAACCATGTGTTAGAATGTCTTAAGAGAGAACCAAAGGGATATGTAGATATCCTTCTTAAGAATCTTGGATTTATATTTCTTTATTGCATTAGGCTGATTCGTATTACAGCTGTCCAGCTTGTGTTTTCTTACCTTTAAGCCTCCACCATGTCATGGTCTTCATACCATTTTCATAATTTCATTTCCCATTTCCAGTTTCTGCTTTAGGGTTTCCATAATGTCAACACTTTTCTGGACATTGGTGATAGGTACAAAGATCCAGATGTCATTTAAGTCCATATTCCTATGCACTCCTTAATAATTGTTGAAGATAATAAGACTACTGGGAGTATTTTACCAGAAAAGAAGGTAAAAATATGCTTATTTATTTCATCTTATCTGATAGGTTTTCCTTTTCCACCTCCTTCTGATGCTCATCCCTCCCTACATCCATTCATCCTCTATCCCCCTGGTAAAGAGATGTGGATAATTATGAGGAAGCATTATAAGGGAGATAAAATTGGATGTCAAATGTATCTGGACTATGAGAAAAGTTTTTATGAGATAAAGGCATATAATTATGAGAATAAGTTACATAAGTTTTGTTATTAGTTTAAGATATTAATTGTAACCCCCAAGGTAACCACTAAGAAAACAGCTAAAAAGTAGACTCTAAAGGAAATGACAGGGAATCAAAACTGTACACTAAAAACTAAACACAAAAGGAAACAATAGTAGAAGTGAGTAACAAAAATGATGTAATATATGTAGAAAACAAATATCAAAATGGCAGGAGAAAATTTCAGAGTATTTACAGTGCCTTGGGGCAGAGAATTGAGCATAGAGGCTTTTTCCCCTTCAGACTCCCTTTAATATTTTCTTTATTTTTTTTTAAAATGAGCTAGATTTTGTTCATTATGAGAATAATGTAGGTTTATATAAATAAATTAAAATGTTGGTAGGCTAAATACCAGTCTTGGTATCATGTATAGGTCTAAATGGGCAAAAGTATTAAACTGTTTACTCCTTCTCCAGCTATTACAAAACTACCCCCAGCAGAATTTTCTTTCATTTTTTCTAATTACAGTTGATCCTTGAACAACATGTGTTTAAACTGCAAAGGTCCACTTATATGCAGAGTTTTTTCAATAAATACTTACTGTAGTACTAGTCAATAGGAAGTTGGTTGAATCTGTGGATGGGAAACCAAAGATATGGAGGGTTATAAAGTTATACGTGGAATTTTTTACTACACAGTAGTAATTTTTTACCCTAACCCCCACATTGTTCAAGGGTCAACTGTACTAAGTAAAAATAAATCTTGATATAGAAATGAAATTTTACACAGAGTGATAAAACTAAGGCACACTGATATCTTTTCTAATAAAGGAAACTAATCACTTAGGTCCCAGAATACAAAGCTATTGTTTTTCCAATGAAGATAGATTTTTAAAAAATTGATTAGAATTGTATCACTTATTTATTGTTTTTACAAATTCTAGAACATTAATGATATCTCTAATCATCTGCTAAGAAAATTTGTAAATAAAATTTAAACAGTGCTTAGAATAAAAATGAACAAAACTGTTTTATTACAGTAGTGTCTGAGTATATTGTGTTTACTTACTAATAAGAAACTTAATTGTTTTCCAAAGTTTAAATACCCATTATTAGGGATGATTGAGAATCTGTTAAAATGAGGAAACTAACCAAATATGTTTACATATCAAAATGGATTTGCTGACATCCAGCAACTGAGTGAGCATCTCTTATTGGCTTTAGAGGTAAAGCAGTACCGTGTTTAATCTCCTTATTCACAGATATGTTTGTATCTGTGTACAAAAACTAAAAATAGAACTACCATATGACCCAGAAATCCCACTACTGGGCATATACCCTGAGAAAACCATAATTCAAAAAGAGACATGTACCACAATGTTCATTGCAGCACTATTTACAATAGCCAGGACATGGAATCAACCTAAATGTCCATTGACAGTGAATGGATAAAGAAGATGTGGCACATATATACAATGCAATATTACGAAGCCATAAAAAGAAATGAAATTGAGTTGTTTGTAGTGAGGTGGATGGACCTAGAGTCTGTCATACAGAGTGAATAAGTCAGAAAGAGAAAAACAAATACTGCATGCTAACGCATATATATGGAGTCTAAAAAAAAAAAATGGTACTGATGAACCTAGTTGCAGGGCAGGAAGAAAGAGTTAGACATAGAGAATGGACTTGAGGACATGGGGTGGGAGGGCAAAGCTGGGGCAAAATGAGAGTAGCATCAACATATATACACTACAGAATGTAAAATAGTTGGCTGGTGGGAAGCAGCAGCATAACATAGGGAGATTGGCTTGGTGCTTTGCGTTGATCTAGAGGGGTGGGATAGGGAGGATGGGAGGGAGGCTCAAGAGGGAGGGCATATGGGGATATGTGTATGCATATGGCTGATTTGCTTTGTTGTGCAACAAAAACTAACACAGTATTGTGAAGCAATTATACTCCAATAAAGATCTGTTAAAACATAATTTAAAAATTAAAAAATATATATATAAAAAATAAAAAAGTAAACTATTTGTTGTTTTTGCTCAAGATGTCTAATTTTGAAGTGATGCATGTGTTCAGAGCCAGTTAGATATAAAATATGAAAGCTGAATTTAGCATCTAGACTTATGTAGACAAACGTTCATTGTCAGTGGGTCTCCAGATATTGACAGTGTTGACTTGCCATTGTATCAGATATGGTAGTCCCATGTAAATAGTTTCAATGTGTCTTACCTCCTTGATTCTCACTAGAAGTTGATTTTTAAAATCTATTTATTTGATTATGTGAGTTAGTTGATACTCTTCTAACAATGGTGATATATTAATTGGTGAGATCAGTAATTGTTGGTTTAAAATCAAGTGACATGCATAGTTTAATGCCTATATAAAATTATTTTTTAGTTGCAAAAAGCAGAAACATATTCTAGTTAAGCGGTAAAATTGAATAAAAGAGTTTGCATTCTGAGAGTAGAAACAATCGTAAAAACAAATAATTAAATTAATAATATAAAAGAAAATGATTTCAGTCAATAAAAAGAACTATGAGGAAAATGTATGAGTAATGGGATAGAATAACTGGGAATGATTCAGGTGATAAATTATTCAACTTCTGTGGTCAAGAATTTAAGCAGTAAAGGTCCAAGTAAAGGTATAGTTATTGAACAGGGCTTTGAAGGAGTAAGAGGCATTTCCTCTTGGCTAGAGAATAATATGTGTAAGCCTTTAGATAATTAGATAGTAATGAATACAGGGTTATAAATATTTTTCCTGACTGTAAAATTAAACTGCATTTCTCTTTGTTTCCTTGTCAGATTGTGCACTTGAGCAGTTATACTGCTACTCACACAGTTGTTTATAAAAATGCCCATGTCCATGTAATTGCAGTATTTGGAATAACTTTTTTGTTGTGGTTTTAATCTTTGTTAGTCTCATGAGTGAAAATTTTTATTTTAGCATATTTAAAGCTGTTTGTTTTTCTCACTTGGAGAGTACTGTTTTCTTGTCCTTAACCCAGTTTCTCTTTTACATAGAGTTTTATTTTACTGATGAGTTTATGTGTGTATAATGAGACTAACTTCTTTTCACACTCTACATGTATGCCCCACCCGCCAATATTTATTCAGCCTCCGCTCACTTTCACCCTCCAGCCCCCTTGTGTGTAAACTTGCCTTCAAACCTGTAGTTGAAGTAACTGTCTTAATGTTTGTCTGTCGTTGTTGGAGAGTGTCCTATCCTTCAAATATTTCCAAGGTACTAATAGGTAATTCTGTATAATCTTAAATTTGCTTCTAAGCAAGTTTGTGAACTTAAAGTCAGTTATGCATTCTTTAACTAAGATAAAGTGAACTCAGAGAATGGTGTCATGAAATTCTTCATTTTCTTTTCGTGGAAATGATGAACTTAAAGCACTGAAACATGAATTCTTGATATTTTAGTATTATATATTTCCCTTAGTTTGTTTATGGATCAGAATTCCATCTGGAAAGTAAAAGTTACACCATATCAATTTTTTTTCCTGAAAATGTAGACATCCAGAGAATGATAATATCCTAAGATTTGGAATCTAGGAGGGTTGGAGGTTCCACTTAAATCTTGAATCTTAAGTTGCTTCTTCTAAATCAGTCTTTCTCAAAAAACACTGAATTGGAGTTTCAGGCCTGGTGCAACCTTAAATAAGACTCTTCAAATATCACCATGCTCATCGTTCCTTGTAGATATAGCTTCCCTGGGAACCCCTCAGGAGAAGAGATGATTGACAAAACAGCAATCTGACATTCTTGAGTCTGTGTCTATCAAAATTATGTCAACTTAATTCCCAAAAATATTCAGCTAAGGAGTTTCAAAATGATACAAGTTTATAAATACTCCTTTGTCTTGATTCAGACAGGATAATCAGGCAACTTGAGACTTCTGGAGAAATATAAAAGTGCCAGTCAGAATCTGACCTGTAGAACAGTTTCAAATGTTGGAGTGGCCCGTGAATGAGGTATACAAACAATACTGTAACTTACAGCATCTGTATGTCTTTGTATAACTCAGACTCAGTCTGATTTAACATCCATCTTCATAGTGCTTGGAGAAGACCTAGAATGGGAAGAACAGATCCTGCTGAGTGGATCAGAACCTTCTTAATTTATTTTATGACTGTATATATATCAGCCATCAAGATGATTTCTATCAGTCCTTCCTGTTTTGCTAATTTAAGATCTCATTTATCTTATCTTGGAAATGTATTTCTTATTCGTATTCTTCATCAGTTTTGCACCAGTCTTTCTTTCCTAGTTGTCTGAGGTTTGGGTCTGTCTTACCACACTGCTAATTCCAGCTTAAATTTGCCTGTATTCGTTCTTGCTTCTTATGGCCTGGATGCCTGACTCCAAATTCTAGCTGTAGAGTTACCTCCTACTATGCTTGTCAGGAGATCCCTGCATTGGGGAGACGTTAATAGATTGAACTATCACTACTAGACAGAATTAGTTGATGCTCTGTGTGAAGAGTGGTCTATTTAGACCTCATTCTGTTGGTCACAGCCTTCACCCAGCATTAAACTATGGAGATCTGTTCAATACTGTTTCATCACATCTGCTTTCCAACATGCCCTTATAGAATTGGCTATATTTATTATATTGTTAGGATTATACATAAACTTTTTTTCTGAGTTCCAATCACAAAATTTAATGTATAGACAACATTCTTAGGAATAGAAGGCTAAACTGAGTCTGAGTAGTTTCCACTTGGTATGGTTAGTCACATTGTTTTTCAGTAACTTTTTTCCTTATTTATCCTCCAAACAATTATTTTCTTTACTAGGCTATTATTCACTAGCATTCACTAGCATATCTGACATAATGTTAGCCGTTATGCTTATGAAATAGGTGGTACAATATCTGAAACTTGATAAACTTTATAAAATCAAGTCAGCCGTACTCTTCTTTTTTTTTGGTAATAATCTACTTTTATTTACAGTGTATCTATTGTGTTATTTATGATTTAAAAATCTGTGAAGATTATTCTTAAGATATTGTAATGATTGATATAAAACCTAATGTCTTTTTTCTTAAAAAATTGTACTTACTACTCCATGAAGACATCCTTTACAAAAGAGTAATTCTTGCAATATTTTAACACCTATCTGGTAAAGTGTATAAAATAATAAACTTCTGTTTAAATTAATTTAGGATCAGCTTTTCAAATAGATAAAAGTGACCATAAAATAATTGGCAGATTTTAAGAATATAATAAAAAAAATTTTCTTCTTCATCTATTGTTTTCAAAGCAAAAGACAAAGGAAAGTGCTGCTCAGTATAGATGAACATTTGGTTATACTTCAGTTTTCCTGTGGACCTGCCTTTCCCAGATCCTGTCTTGTTTGTCTTCATGAGTGTTCTTCCCAGCCTTCTTTTCTTTTTCATAGCTTCCTTTTTCATATATTTCAATTCAAGTAAAATCTCCCCAAATCTTCATTATTTCATGTCATAACATCTAACTAATTTCTTTTGTGGGACTCCTCATTATTTTATTTACCAGCCTGTTCATTTTCCCTTATTAGTCTTAGGTTCAGTGAAGTCACAAACTATGTCTCGCATATTACCAGTAGTATATAGGAGCTCATAACATATTCTGAATGAGTCCTTTGTCAAATATATTTATTACAGTTATCTTCTATCACCTTCTGGCTTGCTTTTTTACTCCCATTAATGTGTCCTTTAATGAATATAAATTCTTAGTTTTAATGAAGTCCAGTTAAATCAATCTTTATTTGTATGGTTATTGTCTTTTATGCCCTTTTAATACATTGTCCTTACCCCCAAATCATGATAACATGTTTCTGTATTTTCCTGTAGAAAATTAATTGCTTTACCCTTAAGGTTTAAATCTACAATTCATCTTGGATTAAGTTGTATTTATAGTACATTTTAGAGGTTGAGGTTTATATTATTTACCTTATTTTTATAATAATCCTGTCTAATAAGACATATAAAAACTCAGTGTCTTAAATAAATTAGCATTTATTTAGTTCATGAACCTAGGGGTTATTGACTGCTTCATTCATATATCTAGAAGTTAGATAAATACCTGTTTATCTAAGACAATATCCTTCTGGGATGACTGAGATGACCTGGATTGACTTAATATATCTTTCTTTTTCTAGCAGACTAGCCTAAGAATAATTTCATGGAAAAGTCAGAAATGCAAGAGTGACTGCCTGCCCAAACACATACATGATTTTTAAGACATCTTGCATCACTTTAGCTAACTTGCTATTGGACAAAGCTAAACGCATGACAAATCCAGAGTCAGAGTAGGAAGGTACTATAAAGTTTCATCTGAAAGTTATGGATAGATGGAAAAGGGATTACTAGAGTCTATCAATACAATCGATTTGCCAAACTCTGCCCAATAACCATTATTATTTATATCCTGCCTATATGTAAAATATGCTCAGTCTTATCCTAGGACCCTGATTATCTCACCTGATTAAGAAGCAAGTTAGAAAACTAGTATTTTGTGATTTACATTTGGTCTAGAGATTACATCTTTAGATCCATACACATATGAAATAAAAAAGCAAGTTACTTGTGCCACATATTCATAACATAAAATGGTGCAATAGAGATAGGACAATCACAATAAACATTCAAAAATATAAATAATTGAATACACACTGCAGTCACTGTTTCATACCAATTCTGAAATATTGCTGGACAAATGTGTCCCTTACACAATTCAAAATATATAAAATTATATCCCAGTATGCTGTCTTGGAATGGTTTCCCAGTTAATCACTTTCCATAACATGATTCTGACCTGTAAGATGCCAATTTTTACCTCAGTACTCTTCTTGGCTACCTTTGACGTAGCAGTTGAAATATAGGCCTCTAGAGAACAGCGTTGAGATTCATTCCTGCCTAGAGAAAGTTGGATACCTAGGGTTATTTTTATAAATTTAATCATCTGTCACGAAAGCGATCCTATGGTAAGTACGATTTCCTAAAATACATAGTGGACTTCATATATATATATCTGATTAGTACTTTGAATGAAACATTAACATTGCTTTCCAGATGTAATTCTCTTAGTAAATTTGTTTACTGCTACCGTGGAATCAGGCTTCTGTGAGACCATACACTGAAGCTAAATAGGTACTTTTTATCCAGCTGAGTATGCATCACCTTAAATTCCTTCAGAACTTATTTCATAGAGATTATTGGCCACATACTTGATTTGATCCACATCTCTAGACCATGTCCTATTTTGAGAATCTACTGCCTGCTGGTGAGTTTGAGAATGAAAACCAGCCTGCAGTTAAGATAGTCGTTGCCTCTGTTTGGCTTGCTTATTTGTCATGGGGGAGTTGGCTGGCCTTTAGCTCATGGAGGAGCAACTGAAGTATTCTGCCTCCACTTCACATACCTCTCATCTCAAGCAGAACAGCTCAGGCATGTTCTCGTGCAAAGACAGAGATGCAATAATCAAGATCCATTTATATAATGCCCTTTGAAGTCTCTCCTTGTTTATATTTTCTAACTTTCTATTGGCCAACGCAAGTCATGTAGTCGAGCCTATGGTCAGACTTATATGGTGGTATAAACAGGACATGGATACAAGGAGGAGTGAAGAATTGGGGCAATAAAGGCAGATATTCCAAAACAAAGAACTCTTTCATGAACAGTATTCTTCTACATATATCCTTGTATTATTAGAGATTCTTCCTTTTATAGTTTCCCTCAAATGTTTTATTTCCAGAATAGACATCTAACACATTGGTTAGACTTATTTCCATTTTTTTTGATGTTATTGTCTAATGATATTCTAAAGGACATTTTCTAATATAATTTTGTACTTATTTGTTGGAAGAATTTAGAGTAAGAATTGAGTTTCATATTTGACCTGGTATTGTTTGATCCTGCTGAAATCATTTATTATTTCTAATATTGTATCTGCATATTCTTCTGGATTTTCTATCTACATCATATTGTCATCTACAAATAATTATTTTATTTCTTCTTTCAAATCTTTACAACTTTTATTTATTTTGCTTTCCTTACTTCAAACACTAGAAAATTCAGTGGAATATGAATAGAAAAGACTTATGCTTGTCATACATGTCTTGTTCCTAGCATTAGGGCAAAAGCCTTCAGTCTTGTACCATTAATGCAGTGTTTGCTTTGGGGTGTGTGTGTGTGTGTGTGTGTGTGTGTGTGTGCGCGCGCGTGTGTGTATGTGTGTGTGTCTTGCTTGTTTGCTTTGTCGATACCACTGATCAGATTTTAAAATTTATCTTTTATTGCTATATTGCTGAGAATTTTAATCATGAAACTTTAATTTTATCAAGTTATTATGTTCTGCATCTAATGAGATTATATATTTTCTTTTATGATTTAAATATGATGATAACATAGTTTTATTTCTAAATGTTAAACAAATCTTGAAATAAGCCCAATTTTTTGTGATATAACATCCTTTTTATATGCACCTAGATTCAAGCAGTTAATATTTTGTTCAGGATTTTTGCATCTAAGATCATGAAGGATATTGGCGAATAACATTATTTCTTTGTACATGTATCAAGGGTCTGCTGTTTTCATTAAAATTTAAGAAAGAGTCCAGTCTTATTTTATGTTTTCTGTTTTTAAATAATGACGTTACTTTTTAAAATGCTTAGAAAAATTCACAAGTGAAGTCATTTAGGTCCGTTATTTCTTGTATGGGAAGATTCTTGATTCTTGATTCTATTCATTTTACAGATAAGTATTATGTTTTCTATTTCTTCTTGTAGTTGTTTTGATAATGTGTGACTTCCAAGGATTTTTCCAGTTTATTTAAACTGAGTAATTGATTGGCATAAAATTGTTTTCAATATCCTTTTATCATTAATGCCTCCAATATCTTTTTTTTTCCTTAATTGATCTTGCTGTGAATTTATCAATTTATTTGTCTTTTTCAAAGCCAACTTTTGATTTTATTGGCTTTCTATATTGTGCTTTATTATTTGCTTTATATTTGATTGGTTTCTGCTGTTACATTTTATGTCCTTTCTTCACCTCTTCTTGAATTCAGTTTTCTGTTCTTTCTTTAGCTTATGAGATGAAAGCTTAGGTAATAGATTTTTAGCCTTTCTTCTTTTCTAATATATGTATTGAGACAATACATTTTCTTTTTAGCACATTTTTAGCTGAATCACGTAAGTTTTGAGATATTATCTTATAATTTAAAATATTTTCTAATTTTAATTATGCTTTATTATTTTACCTACATGCTATTTATGATTGTACTGATTAATTTTAAATTCTTTTTTTTTTTTTGCGGTACGCAGGCCTCTCACTGTTGTGGCCTCTCTTGTTGCGGAGCACAGGCTCCAGAAGCGCAGGCTCAGTAGTTGTGGCTCATGGGCCTAGTTGCTCCGTGGCATGTGGGATCTTCCCAGACCAGGGCTCAAACCCGTGTCCCCTGCATTAGCAGGCAGATTCTCAACCACTGCACCACCAGGGAAACCCAATTTTAAATTCTTGAAGACTTTCTATTACTCTTTTTTCCTTGCTCAATTCTGTTGTGGCCAGAGAAAATGCTCCATATGATTTCAACCCTTTGAAATTTATCAAAAAATACATTTCAAGTAAACAATCCCTATTTACTTAAAAAATGTGTGTAGTATGCATTTGGGTTTTGTGTACCGAATTATACCAGTGCTACTAAAAGCGTGGAACATAGACTAGTGGTGCCCTACACACTATTATTGATACTCAAATAAGATAACTATATTAATTGAAAAAAGCATTTAGAAACGTTCATAGTTTCTGTAGTTCACCCATGCACGTGATCAATGGATTGTTGTTGTGCAATGGATACATGTTGTGCACATGTAGACATGTTTGTGTGGTAGTCAATTCACATGGTAAGTTACATGTAGGGAGTGTTGTGAACCAGTCTTTTTCAGGAGGACATATCATAAGTGATATATTAAGGCTGTTTATCAGCTTTATCAGCTTTATCCCCAAAGTTTATTAAAATCTGAGAAAATAAAAGCTTTTGTTTATTTTTACAACTAAATGTGAATATTAAGCTATTTCCTTATTTTGCTACTATAAAAATAAAATTCATTTGTAATCAAGACAGTTTGTGGTTTATAGTCAAATATTATTACTCAAATTTGGTAAGCAATTTTAATCTTTATCCTCAGTCCTACTTTACTAATCATGAAACAAAATTACCTGTCGTTTATGTCAAAAACACACATGCACACTGACTTTTCTGAATGCAGCTATGCTAATCAAACAATAATCGTACAAATAATTTGGAATTAATGGCATTCAAAATAGTTTGTGCTAGTTTTACTTAGAAGTATATTCCCTCATATCGAGTTTGGTTATGCAGCCATATTTAATAGTGAAGTGCTCAAATCACAGCACTTATTTGCGGAGATGTATTGGTTAATGAAGCAATAAAACCATCAGCTATATATTAAGCAGCAGCATTTATATATAAAATCTAAAGTTATAAATTCAAATAAAAAGAATGCTTTGAAAGAAAGTGTATTGTCTTTAAATGCCACTACAAGCAGATGTTCAGAATTTAGCATAGAAACAGAAAACATTTTGTGAGGTTCTAATAAGGTATAACTTTTGGTTACTAGGACTAAGAAAATAAAAAATGAAATAAAAATAGGACTTGGAATAAACAAATAAACATAAATGAATGTCTGATCATGTTAGACTGAAGAAAAATATGAATATACAGTTTGAATAATTCCATCCAATACTAAACAAATAAATTCTTATGTCTTGAATTCCTTTGTTTATATATATTTAGAATTTAGGCTCTTTGATCTTTTAGTAGGAACAAGAGGTTTTTTGTTATGAGGTACCAATTATGTAAGGATAAAGTAAGATCTTATTGTATAAAATTGTAGATATTGAAGTAGCATGTCTAAATCCTATAAACTTTGCTCCACTACTTACCACAGTGGACACAGGAAGTTAAATGATATTAGGGTTTGAAGTGATAGGGGATTTGAAATTTAGAGCTCTTATAGTATTTGTGAAAGTCTTTCAATAGAAATATAGGCCAGGTATCCCTTTCCCTCTCCCAAGATATTTCCTCTTTTTGTGCACCAAATGAAATTCTGCTACTCTATTATATTTTTGGAAATATTTTGGACTTAGAAATCTTGGGTTGATTTCTGATCATCCTAAAAGTCTATTAAGCTCTTATTTACTTATTGGGTACTCTAGTATATTGTGAATGAAAACAGATTTCATTACATTGTTCAATAGTCAGAGCATAAAATAATAATATAAATAATTGCATTACTTTTTGATATATAAATTATTCTGTTTAGAGTTTAATAATCACTGATTTTAGAGAAATTTATGCAATTTTTTTCATATTTACATACCTGAAGACCTGGATTGTGGTTAGCTACACAATTATCTATTACCTAGCCTTTAAATCTCTGTCTAGCTGTTAGCTGAGACCTTCTAAAATGTAACAGACACATAACATAGTAATAGTAAAGTCAAGTGTATAGTTGATTTTTACTATAATCAGTTATTCATAATCACATAAAAACAAAACTTAATTTTAAATACCTAAAAGTTAGATAGCCATTATTTTTTCAAAGTCCTTATTATTCATAGGTTAGAAATTCAAATTTCTGTGATATTCTGTCATCTAATATTCAGTGCTTCATCTTATTCTCACTGCTTCCTATATATTTATTCTGATATGTTATCTTAAAGAGATTCTCAGCTATGGAATTTCCATGTGGAAATGTGCACTGCCTGTGTGATTGCTTCACTGTTATAAATATTTCTCTAGCTCTGGATTTCTCTATTTGAAAGAGGTGCAATTGAGAATAAACCTTTATGCTTATTAAGGTTTTTACCTTTCTACACATATTAATCAGAGAAAGCTTTATCCCATTTAGCTGCCAGTGAAAGTATCACTAATTCAAGATAAGGGTCATTTACAGAATCTATTAAGCAATTGACATATATCTTGTTTCAGAAGATATGTCAGAACTATTTCCAAGAGAGTTTCAGAAATCCAGAGACATTGCAGAATTTGCAATTGGCAGGGCATGAGAACTCAGCAGTCTCAGTCTTCTGGTTGAATATGATGACAGCTGCCTTGACAAATATACCCAAGCCCATAACAAAAATACAGTAATCAGAGCTTTCTCTCATGCTGTAAGTAGAGTGCAAATTTAAATTGTATATAGTATAAGGTTGGGCTATCTCATTGTTGATGAAAAACTGTATTTGTAGTTGATCTTTGTTGTCACATGAAGTTCAAAAGTATAAATTCTAGAACACAACTAGCAAACACTAAGCTGAGAAATTCTGGAATGATGAGATCGTTATTTTGTGACTTCTCACTGATGTAGAAGCAAAGAGTTTTAGCCCTCACTCTGGAGAACAGGGCTAGTATACTCACTGATCAAAATCTAACTTTACATCATTGCTGAGGAATTTTATTCTAGGATTTCATTGTGTCCATAAAGATATATGGACAAATAAAATAGAAAACCTGGCACTGGTGCTATAAACAACAGATGAAAGAAAACTATATTTCAAAATATAGGCTCCCAAGTTGGAGGGAATGTACAGTCACTATGAAAAACATATGGTGGTTCCTCAAAAATTAAAAATAGAATTATCATATGATCCAGAAATGCCTCTTCTGGATATATATACATATATATATGTATATATGAGAATTAAAAGCAGTGTCTCCAAGAGATATTTGTATACCCTTGTTTATAGTAGCACTGTTCATGATAGCCAAGAGGTGGAAGCAACTAAAGTGTTCCTCAGTAGATGATTGAATGAACAAAATGTGGTATATACACACATGCAATATTATTCAGACTTAAAAAGGAAGGACATTCTGACACATGCTACAACATGGATGAAACTTGAAGACATTACACTAAATGAAATAAGCCAGTCACAAAAAGACAAATACCGTATTATTCCATTTATATGAGCTCTCTACGGTAGTCAAATTCATAAAAAAAAAGAAGGTAGAAGGGTGGTTTCCAGGAGCTGGGGGGAGAGGGAAATGGGGAGTTGTTTAATGAGTGTAGACTTTCAGTTTTGCAAAATGAAAAAGTTCTGGAGATTGTTTGCACAACAGTGTGAATATATTTAACATTACTGAATGGTATACTTTAAAATGGTTAAGCTGATAAATATTATGTGTATTTTGCCACAACTGAAAAAAGTATAGACTCAGTTCTGCTAATCACGTTTTTGACAGTAATAAACAAAGAAGGGTATCCTTGACCTAAAAAATATGTGCTAATATTTTCTGAACCAGTATTTGAGAGGTAGCTTCATGTAAGTGTAAAAATACTGACTGATTCTCAATTTGTAGGTATAACTGTAGGATATACTGTCTGCAATGATAAGAAAAGCAGAATGTCATTCCTCTGAAGTATGGAAACAATTTTCTGAGCCAGACTCCTGACTCTAGATCTTATTAGTTTCTCTTTTTCTCTACAGCCATTCTGAGATTGCAACACCAGGAATGTAACACAGTAGGTAGCATTTAGAGGGGAAAAAAATTAAGTAGATCTCCACTTTTCCCATACACCAACACAAATTACAATTAGACTAAATATTTTAATATCAAACCAAGAACAAGCATTTCTGGATGTTTTTGAATACTTAAATATTTCTAATAAAAGGAAGGGAAATTCAAAAGTTCAATAGATCAGAACACCTAGAAAATAAGCCTTCTCTAAGTTTAAAAAAAAGAAAAGGAAAAACAATTAGGAAAGACATTTACACATAATAAGACAAAACTTCAATATTCTTAATATACTAGGAAGAAAAAATGAATAAGAAAACACTCTTCAGTGAGGAAAATAAAGACTATAAATTATTCACAGAAGTAGAAATTGTCAGTAATCAAATTACAATATAAAGAAGGGTAAGCAGATGAAAATAGAAATGATTTTTTTTTTGCTTATCAAATTTGAAGATATTTAAAAACAAAGTAATATTAAGTGCTAATATTATATGGTGAGATCATTATTCTTCTACATTGTTGGAAGGATTTTTAGCTGTATTGCAAAACTCAAAATCACTACATTATTTATTGGTGTATTTTTTATGCTACATGGTATCTGTGCAAGGAAAAAAATCAGAATGATGAGAATATATTTATATATTGATATAATGAAATTTAACATATTATAATTTATAATTGGAAAAATTACAAAATAACTTAAAAAGTGGGGTAGTTACTTTCTATACCAGTGAAATGAAATTTCATGCAAGCTAAATGAATAAGGTATTTGGAGACATTTTATTTTAAAAAAATATTATAATTATAAGGGTGCATATATTGAAAACAATAGATAAATATAGAAAATGTTTTAAATTATTATAAAACACTTTAATGATTTTAATAGATTGTCAGATTATGGTGAATGTTTTCCTCTTTTGATAACTTTTATATTTTTCTAATGTATTATATACACATTTTTATTATCATAAAATATATTTAAAAATTTATGAAGCAGCTGTAGAACTCAGAATTAGAACATGCATTATATACTAAAAAGTCTAAGTAAGTTTTTGTATTCTCTCTGTATATAATACATGAATTCCAAGAAAATGTTCCATTTTCTATTTTGTCTTATATTGATTGTTGTTTCCCAGGTACCCAAAAGCCCTTGTTGGTACATTTAGTTTTCATGAAACTTCCTATTTTCTCATCTTTCAAGATGAGGAATTGAAAACTTGATAATTGATTTAAGAAAAGTAGAAAGGAATTAGGGGGATACTGTGCTTGGAATTCTAAGCAGTGCAATCAACTGTTATCTATAAGTATTTATGGGGAAGGGCCCCAGTTAGAATCAAGGAGACCAGATGGCATGGAAGGAAAAAGAGATACAAATAATATTTTTTGTTGAAAATGAAGCATTAAGGTAGATTCTAGGATTCCTGTCTCTAATTGAGACTGGTCTAAAAATTGAAGCAAGGCTGAGACTTCAATTTGATATCAGTAAAAACTGATAAAGCATTCCAAGTTATTTATCTCCTTTTTTATTCCCATACAAAGTAGTGTTCTCTTCCTCTAGTGTGCTATAGAACCTGTTATGCCTTCCTGTAATTATTGGTTCACTTTCTTTCTCCTCTGATGACTGTGGCCTTCTGTAAAATAGAATCTATGTCTTTTACATGTCTTCTGGTTCTATCCTAGGTCAAAATAGATGCCCAGTCAATGTGTATTCCTAAACTTCCTTTTCTTCTCCCATTACCCCTCATTCTCCTCCTAACTAATATTACTGAGAAATTCTGTGTGCTACCCCTTGTGATAAATACTTAATGTAAAGTATCTCATGTAATTCTCATGTTGAACCTATAAGATAGTTCTGTAGCCCCCTCATCCCAAGTTTGTAAAGAAGAAAACAAGAGATCAGCTTGGGCAAGAAGCTTGCACAATCTCACACTTAGAAGCAAAAATATGAATAGGGATTCAAGTCTTGCTAAAGTGAACTTTGAAGGAATGGAGTAGATAAAAATTAGGGGGTGAATGATACCTTGCAGTGTTTTGAAGAATATTTTGACATTTTATCTAAATTGGTGGTTATTAGATAAATTTACTTTGAAGGTATTTGGCATCTTATGTAAACTGAGTCATTATTTAAATTTTGGGAAAATTGGGATAAATTTAGGTAAATTCATAAGAAGTTAAAATGTCTGTGCTCTACCAGTATGGTTTACAATTTAAATAAAAAATGATCAGACTCCCCTCAGTGAATAACTCTAGTTTTTTTCTTGATGCTTTAGATTTTATAATTCACATGAAATAATTTAGATGAAAGTAATATGCAAATGATGCTACTGTGTTAGATTTTCAAACAAAATTAATACTCTTAGTTTTAGTTAAAATTTTAAAACACCTTATTTTATGGCATCCAGTAAATAAAATAACATCAAATATCTTTTTCCCCAAATAATATAATTGGCTTCATTGATCTTAAGCTCTAGAAATTCAGATTCACAGGGCATTGTTAAAATGCCGTAGCTTACAATTTGATTCTATCCAAAAAATGCTTTCAACACATTTTTTTTTTCATAAATCAAAACCTGTGCTCTGAGACACATTTGTAACTTTGGATCAGCTTGTACAGCTGAGCAAGCATTTTATCTAATGAATGTCATTAAGAGTTCAAATCTGCATTAGAGATGAACTAAATGGCAAATGTAGCCTTTAAAGAAATAAGATTAGAGTGTTTCTTTTCTCTCTTATCTTCATGAAGCTTACTCTGTAAAGAGTTTCCTGGGCAAAATGCCTTCTGGCTTAAGGGTCAATCCAACTGAGCTCTACATTTATGCTATAGCTCAAAATCTTAGAATGATGAGAGGTTTCTAGAAGGAATGCTAACTCAGAATTCAGAGATGCATTCATGGCTTCTTGCTTGTGGGACAAATGAGAGATAGAAGGTCTAAAATTATACCTGCCTTGACTATACTTTATCTTCTAATATTAGATCTGAATATAGCCTTCAAATGACATTGCCTTTATTCATTTAATAAATAAAACCAAAATCTTAGAATATTTTCTTTTCCATTATCTTTGTTATGTGTTTATATGTAGTTTGTTCCTGTTTTATAACAATTTTAGATTTACAGAACTATTGTAAATATAGCACAGAATTCCCATATCATCTATACCCAATTTCCCCTGTCATTAACACCTTACCTTAGAATTGGTCACAATTCATGAACTGATATTGATACATTATAATTAACTAAAATTCACACTTTTTCAGAGTTTCTAAATTTTTCCTTAATGTCCTTTTCTGGTTTGACGATTGCATCCAGGTTATCACATTATGTTTAGTAGTCATATCTCCATAAGATCCTCGTGACTATGACAGTTTCTTAGACTTTCCTTGTTTTTGATGACCTTGATGACTTTTTAGGTTTGGTCAGGTATTTTATAGACAGAACACTGTATAGACGGTCCCCACCTTACAATGATTCAGCTTATGATTTTTCAACATTACAATGGTGTGAAACAATATGAATTCAAGAGAATCCATACTTCAAACTTTGAATTTTCATCTTTGCCCAGGCTAGTGATATGTGGTACTTACTATACTCTCTCTTGTGCTGGGCAGTGGCAGTGAGCTGCAGCTCCCAGTCATACACTTGATCACAAGGGTAAACAATAGATACACTTGCAAGCATTCTGTACCCATACAACCATTCTTTTTTTCACTTTTAGTACAACATTCAATAAATTGCATGACATATTCAACAGTTTGTTATAAAATCGGCTTTGTATTAGGTGATTTTAAGGTTTTTTGTTTTTGTTTTTAATCTTATATATTGGTCCACTCTGAATGCTATCTTCTGGTGGAATATTCTGTAATAATCTCCAGGAAACATATTAATATCATAGCCACCTTTTGATGGAATATGATCTACCAAGTGATGGGCAGGTTGGGGGCAGGGGAGGAGAGACAGAAGCCTAAAATGCTATATTTTATTTACTTGTAAAGGGAACAACACATCATTGAGCTGAAATCAGTGAGGGTGCCACTAGAAATGACTTTTCTGATAGTCTATATGAAGATGAACTTTTTGTCAATAAGGAAATTAATTTAAAGATGAATCAAAATTTAATTAGGTAAAATGACAGATACTGAGAAACAAAATTATTGAATCTCAGAACTAAATATACATGTAAGAGTTCTAATAGGATTCAAAATAATTGTGTGTATTAGGTAATCTATGTAAACTAATACAATAATAATTGCTATACTGAAAATAAAAGAGAATAAATAGAAAAAACTGAGTCAAAATTTAGCCATCCCAAATTTAACCAAACAGCAACTTAATGCAGGAGGAAGTATGGAATAGGAGTGTACTACTGTGAAAATTTCTTTATTTTGCCAGGAAAGAAGGCAATAGAAAAAAATCCTAAATATAAAGAGTTAGAAAAGGAGAGATTCAAATGTGAATGTATGGATTTATTTACATGTAATGAACAAAGGTAATAGAGTCAACATATGGCAAAATAAAAAGTAATAATGATCCTTGTGGGCAAATACCTTATTTTTTAACATAAAAAAATATCTAGGAATGATCGAAGAAAGAGGAGGAAGGCAAAGTCGTGAAAGAGGAAGGGGAACAGAAGAAACAGTAAAAAGAGGAGAATGTGGTAGAGGAAGAAGAGGGAAGGTGGAGGAGAAATATGAAAATATAACCAGAAAAAAAATGTGTTAGGACAATAAATGTACAGGTGTTAAACTATTCTTTTGAAATTCATATCTATTTTGGAAATAAAAAGTAGCAAATATAATCAATTATATGTTCCCTACTATTGGAAGATATAAAACAGACAGCTACTTAGCAATATTGGATATACAGTCATTTCTGGATACCAAAATCAGTGTTTGCTCAAGTCCCTTATATAAAATATTGGCCTTCTATATCCTGAACAAACCATGGATTGATCCCTAGGAATCCATTCCTGTGGAACCTTCTAATATGGAGGGCTAACTGCACAATGATGAGTTCTGGGGAAAAAAACAGCTAAGTATCATTCTTAATTAAAAATCTAGAGAATAAAGTAAAATTCGAGAATGAAAATAATAATAAAGAATTAGTATTGAGAGACCTTCAAGATGGCAGAAGAGTAAGACGTGGAGATCACCTTCCTCCCCACAAATACATCAGAAATACATCTACATGTGGAACAACTCCTACAGAACACCTACTGAATGCTGGCAGAAGACCTCAGACCTCCCAAAAGGCAAGAAACTCCCCACGTACCTGGGTAGGGCAGAAGAAAAAAGAAAAAACAGAGACAAAAGAATAGGGATGGGACCTGCACCACTGGGAGAGAGTTGTGAATGAGGAAAGTTTCCACACAATAGGAAGCACCTTCACTGGCGGAGAAGGGGGGTGGCAGTGGGGAAGATTCATAGCCACAGAGGAGAGCACAGCAACAGGGGTGAAGGGGGCAAAGCAGAGAGATTCCTGCAAAGAGGATTGGTGCCAACCAGCACTCACCAGCCTGAGAGGCTTGTCTGCTCACCCCCTGGGGCGGGTGGGGGCTGGGAGCTGAGGCTCAGGCTTGGAGGTGAAATCCCAGGGAAAGGACTGGGGTTGGCTGCATGAACACAGCCTGAAGGGGGCTAGTGTGCCACAGCTAGCCAGGAGGGAGTCTGGGAAAAAGTCTGGAACTCCCTAATAAGCAAGAGACCATTGTTTCGGGGTGCACGAGAGAAGAGATTCAGAGTACTGACTGGACGAGCTTTGGAAACGGGTGCAAGCCGCGGCTATCAGTGCGAACACCAGAGAGGGGCATGAAATGCTGGGCTGCTGCTGCAGCCACCAAGAGGCCTGTGTGCAAACACAGGTCACTATCCACATCTCCCCTCCTGGGAGTCTATGCAGCCTGCCACTGCCAGGGTCCCATGATCCAGGGAAAACTTCACCAGGAGAGCACAAGGTGCACCTCAGGCTGTTACAACTTCACGTTGGTCTCTGCCGCCACAGGCTCGCCCCACATTCCGTACCCCTTCCTCCCCCCAGCCTGAGTGAGCCAGAGCCACCTAATCAGCCGCTAATTTAACCCTGTCCTGTCTGAGCGAAGAACAGACCCCCTCAGGTGACCTACATGCACAGGCGGGGCCAAATCCAGGAGCTGTGCGAACGAAGAAGAGGAAGGGAAATTTCTCCTAGCAGCCTCAGGAGCAGTGGATTAAATCTCCACAATCAACTTGATGTACCCTGCATCGGTGGAATACCTGAATAGACAACAAAACATCCCAAAATTGAGGCGGTGGACTTCGAGAGCAATGATATATACATTGTTTTCCTGTTTCTCTTTTTCTGACTGTGTATGTGTATGCTTCTTTGTGTGATTTTGTCTGAATAGCTTTGCTTTTGCCATTTGTGCTAGGGTTCTGTCTGTCCGTTTTTGTTTCGTTTTGTTTAGTTTTTGTTTTGTTTTTTTTTTTGTAGTATAGTTTTTAGTGCTTGTTATCACTGGTGGATTTGTTTTTTGGTTTGGTTTCTCTCTTGTTTCTTTTTCTTCTGCCTTTTTTTATTACTTTCTAATTTTTAAATTTTTAATAATTATTTTATTTTTAAATAAATTTATTTTAATTATTTTTTCTATCTTTTTTTCTCCCTTTTCCTCTGAGCTGTATGCCTGACAGGGTCTCAGGGCTCCAGCCAGGTGTCAGGCCTGTGGTTCTGAGGTGGGAGAGCCGAATTCAAGACATTGGTCCACCAGAGACCTCCCAGCTCCAGGTAATATAAAACAGTGAAAGCTCTCCCAGAGATTTACATCTCAACGCTAAGACCAAACTCCACTCAACGACCAGCAAGCTATAGTGCTGGACCCCTAAGCCAAACAACTATCAAGACAGGAACACAACCCCACCAATTAGCAGAGAGGCTGCCTAAAACCATAATAAGGCCACAGAGACACCAAAACACAAGAAAGACAAGATCCAGCCTCAAGATCTGCCCACAAGAAAGACAAGATCCAGCCTCATCCACTAGAACACAGGCACTAGTTCCCTCCACCAGGAAGCCTACACAACCCATTGAACCAACCTTAGCCACTGGGGACAGGCACCAAAAACAACGGGAACTACGAACGTACAGCCTGCGAAAAGGAGACCCCAAACACAGTAAGTTAAGCAAAATGAGAAGTCAGAAAAACACACAGCAGATGAAGGAGCAAGATAAAAACCCACCCGACCTAATAAATGAAGAGGAAATAGGCAGTCTGCCTGAAAAAGAATTCAGAATAATGATAGTAAACATGATCCAAAATCTTGGAAATAGAATAGACAAAATACAAGAAACGTTTAACAAGGCCCTAGAAGAACTAAAGAGCAAACAATGATGAACAACACAATAAATGAAATTAAAAATTCTCTAGAAGGGATCAATAGCAGAATAACTGAGTCAGAAGAACCGATAAGGGACCTGGAATATAAAATACTGGAAATAACTACTGCAGAGCAGAATAAAGAAAAAAGAATGAAAAGAACTGAGGATAGTCTCAGAGACCTCTGGGACAACATTAAACGCACCAGCATTCGAATTTTAAGGGTCCCAGAAGAAGAAGAGAAAAAGAAAGGGGCTGAGAAAATATTTGAAGGATTATAGTAGTAAACTTCCCTAATATGGGAAGGGAAATAGTTAATCAAGTCCAGGAAGCTTAGAGAGTCCCATACAGGATAAATCAAGGAGAAGCATGCCAAGACACATATTATTCAAACTGTCAAAAATTAACTACAAAGAAAAAATATTAAAAGCAGCAAGGGAAAAACAACAAATAACATACAAGGAAATCCCCATAAGGTTAACAGCTGATCTTTCAGCAGAAACTCTGCAAGCCAGAAAGGAGTCACAGGACATATTTAAAGTGATGAAAGGGAAAAACCTACAACCAAGATTTATCTATCCAGCAAGGATCTCATTCAGATTCGACAGAGAAATTAAGACCGTTACTGACAAGCAAAAGCTAACAGAATTCAACACCACCAAACCAGCTTTACAACAAATACTAAAGGAACTTCTCTAGGCAGGAAACACAAGAGAAGGAAAATACCTACAATAACAAACCCAAAACAATTAATAAAATGGTGATAGGAACATATATATCGATAACTACCTTAAATGTAAATGGATTAAATGCTCCAACCAGAAGACATAGACTGGCTGAATGAATACAAAAAGAAGACCCGTATATATGCTGTCTACAAGAGACCCACTTCAGACCTAGGGACACATACAGACTGAAAGTGAGGGGGTGCAATAGATATTCCATGCAAATGGAAATCAAAAGAAAGCTGGAGTAGCAATTCTCATATCAGGCAAAATAGACTTTAAAACAAAGACTATTGCAACAGACAAAGAAGGACACTACAGAATGATCAAGGGATAAATCCAAGAAGATAGAACAACTGTAAATATTTATGCACCCAACATAGGAGCACCTCAATACATAAGGCAAATTCCATAAAAGGGGAAATCGACAGTAACACAATCATAGTAGGGGACTTTATAACACCCCACTTTCACCAAATGGACAGGTCATCCAAACTGAAAATAAGGAAACACAAGCTTTAAATGATACATTACACAAAATGCACTTAATTGATATTTATAGGACATTCCATCCAAAAACAACAGAATACACGTGCTCTCAAGTGCTCATGGAACATTCTCCAGGATAGATCATATCTTGGGTCACAAATCAAGCCTTGGTAAATTTAAGAAAATTGACATCGTATCAAGTATCTTTCTGACAACAAGGCTATGAGACTAGATATCATTTACAGGAAAAAATCTGTAAAAAATACATACACATGGGGGCTAAACAATACACTACTTAATAACCAAGAGATCACTGAAAAAATCCAAGAGGAAATAAAAAAATACCTAGAAACAAATGAAAATGAAAGCACGACGACCCAACACCTATGGAATGCAGCAAAAGCAGTTCTAAGAGGGAAGTTTATAGCAATACAATCCCACCTCAAGAAACAAGAAACATCTCAAACAACCTAACCGTACACCTAAAGCAATTAGAGAAAGAAGAACAAAATCCCCAAAGTTAGCAGAAGGAAAGAAATCATAAAGATCAGATCAGAAATAAATGAAAAAGATATGAAGGAAACAGTACCAAAGATCAATAAAATTAAAAGCTGGTTTTTTGAGAAGATAAACAAAATGGATAAACCATTAGGCAGACTCATCAAGAAAAAAAGGGAGAAGACTCAAATCAATAGAATTAGAAAGGAAAAGGGAGAAGTAACAACTGACACTGCAGAAATATGAAGGATCATGAGAGATTACTACAAGCAGCTATATGCCAATAAAATGGACAACCTGGAAGAAATGGACAAATTCTTAGAAAAGCACAACCTTCTGAGACTGAACCAGGAAGAAAGAGAAAATATAAACAGATCAATCACAAGCACAGAAATTGAGACTGAAAAATCTTCCAACAAACAAAAGCCCAGGACCAGATGGCTTCACAGGGGAGTTCTATCAAACATTTAGAGAAGAGCTAACACCTATCCTTCTTAAACTCTTCCAAAGTGTAGCATAGAGAGGAATACTCCCAAACTCATTCTCGTGAATACCATCACCCTGATACCCAAACCAGACAAAGATGTCACAAAGAAAGAAAACTACAGGCTTATATCACTGATGAACGTAGATGCAAAAATCCTCAACAAAATACTAGCAAACAGAATCCAACAGCACATTAAAAGGATCATACACCATGATCAAGTGGGGTTTATCCCAGGAATGCAAGGATTCTTCAGTATATGGAAATCAATCAATGTGAGACACCATATTAATGAACTGAAGGAGAAGAACCATATGATCATCTCAGTAGAGACAGAAAAAGTTTTCAACAAATATCAACACCAATTTATGTTAAAAACCCTCCAGAAAATAGGCATAGATGGAACTTACCTCAACATAACAAAGGACTTGTATGACAAACCCACAGCCAACATCGTTCTCAATGGTGAAAAAGTGAAACCATTTCCACTAATATCAGGAACAAGACAAGGTTGCCCACTCTCACCACTATTATTCAACATAGTTTTGGAATTTTTAGCCACAGTAATCAGAGAAGAAAAAGAAATAAAAGGAATCCAAATCAGAAAAGAAGAACTAAAGCTGTCACTGTTGGCAGATCACATGATTCTATACATAGAGAATCCTAAAGTCTCTACCAGAAAACTACTAGAGCTAATCAATGAATTTGGTAAAGTAGCAGGATACAGAATTAAAGCACACAAATCTCTTGCGTTCCTATACACTAATAATTAAAAATCTGAAAGAGAAAGTAAGGAAACACTCCCATTTACCACTGCAATATAAAGAGTAAAATACCTAGGAATAAACCTACCTAAGGAGACAAAAGACCTGTATGCAGAAAACTATAATACACTGATGAAAGAATTTAAAGATGATACAAACAGATGGAGAGATATACCATGTACTTGGATTGGAAGAATCAACATTGTGAAAATGACTCTACTACCCAAAGCAATCTACAGATTCAATGCGATCCCTATCAAACTACCAATGGCATTTTTCACAGAACTAGAATAAAAAAATTCACAATTTGTATGGAAACACAAAAGACCCCAAATAGCCAAAGCAATCTTGAGAAAGAAAAATGGAGCTGGAGGAATCAGGCTCCCTGACTTCAGAATATATTACAAAGCTACAAAGACAGTATGCTACTGGCACAAAAACAGAAATATAGACCAATGGAACAGGGTAGAAAGTCCAGAGATAAACCCATGAACATATGGTCACCTTATCTTTGATAAAGGATGCAAGGATATATAATGGAGAAAAGACAGCCTCTTCAATAAGTGGTGCTGGGAATACTGGACAGGTGCATGTAAAAGAATAAAATTAGAACTCCCTAACACCATACACAAAATTAAACTCAAAATGGATTAAAGACCTAAATGTAAGGCCAGACACTATAGAACTCTTAGAGGACAACATAGGCAGGACACTCTATGACATAAATCACAGCAAGATCCTTTTTGACCCACCTCCTAGGGAAATGGAAATCAAAACAAAAACAAACAAATGGGAGCTAATGAAACGTAAAAGCTTTTGCACAGCAGATGGTAAACAAGACAAAAAGACAACCCTCAGAATCAGAGAAAATATTTGGAAATGAAGCAACTGACAAAGGATTAATCTCCAAAATTTACAAGCAGCTCATGGAGCTCAACATCCCCCAAAAAACCAAACAACCCAATCCACAAATGGGCAGAAGACCTAAATAGACATTTCTCCAAAGAAGTTATACAGATTGCCAACAAACACATGAAAGAATGCTCAACATCACTAATTATTAGAGAAATGCAAATCAAAACTACAATGAGGTATCACCTCACACCAGTCAGAATGGCCAACATCAAAATATTTACAAACAATAAATGCTGGATAGGATGTGGAGAAAAGGAAACCCTCTTGCACTGTTGGTAGGAATGTAAATTGATATAGCCACTATGGAGAGCAATATGGAGGTTCCTTAAAAAACTAAAAAAAGAACTGCCATACGACCCAGCAATCCCACTATTGGGCATATACCCTGAGAAAACCATAATTCAAAAAGAGTCATGTACTGCAATGTTCATTGTAGCTCTATTTACAATAACCAGGACATGGAAGCAACCTAAGTGTCCATCGACAGATGAATGGATAAAGAAAATGTGGCACATGTATACAATGAAATATTACTCATCCATAAAAAGAAACAAGGTTGAGGTATTTGTTGTGAGGTGGATGAACCTAGTGTCTGTCATACAGAGTGAAGTAAGTCAGAAAGAGAAAAACAAATACCGTATGCTAACACATATATACGGAATCTAAAAAAAAAAAAAAAAAATGGTTTTGAAGAACCTAGGGGCAGGACAGGAAAAAAGTCGCAGAGGTACAGAACGGACTTGAGGTCACGGGGAGGGGGAAGGGTAAGCTGGGATGAAGTGAGAGAGTGGCATGGACTTATATATGCTACTAAATGTAAAATAGGTAGCTAGTGGGATGCAGCCACATAGCACAGGGAGTTCAGCTTAATGCTTTGTGACCACCCAGTGGGATGGGATAGGGAGAGTGAGACGGAGACGCAAGAGGGAGAAGATTTGGGGATATATGTATATGTATAGCCGTTTCACTTTGTTATAAAGCAGAAACTATATAAAGCAGAAACTAACAAACCATTTTAAAGCAATTATACTCCAATAAAGATGCTAAAGAAAAAAAAGAGTATTTAAGCCGTATAAAATAAAAGTTGAATATGTAGTGATTATACTATAAATTGGTACTAAAAATTCTGAAATGTATCTTAAATGTGGGAAATTCAAGCAAATTTATGTCATAAAACTATAATGGTATTATGTCTATTTTTAAGTTTTATTGAAATATAATTCACATACCATACAATTCATCTATTTAAGTGAATAACTCATTGGATTTTTGTATATTCATAAGTTGTGTAGCCATCACCATGATCAGTTATAGTATTTTCATACCCCCAAAAGAAACCCTGTACACATTAGCAGTCAATCCCCGTTTTCACAAATCTGTACTTACACCCCAGTCCTGGGCAACTACTAATCTCCATTCTGTCTCTGCAGATTTACTTCTAAATGGTATCATACAATATATTGTGTTTTGTGACTTGATTGTTGCACTTTGCATAATGTTTTCAAGGTTCATGCAAGTTGTAATATGGATCAACATTCCATTCCTTTTTATTGTCAAATAATAATCCATTGTTTGGATATACAATAGTTTGTTTATCTATTCATCATTTGATGGGCATTTGAGTTGTTTTCACTTTTTGGCTATTATGAATGATAGTACTATGAACATACACATACTTTTTATTTTTGGTGTGACTGTATATTTTCATCTCTCTTGGAGTAGAATAGCTGGTTCATACAATAAGTCTATGGTTTACAGAACTGCCAAGCAGTTTTTTTTTTTTTTTAAGTGGCTGCACCCTTTTATATACGTACCCAGCAATGCATGATTTTCTCCATATCCTTCTCAGTGCTTGTTAACTATGTTTTATTTTAGCCATCATAGTGGGCATGAAATGACATCTTACTGTGGCTTTGACATGTATTTCTCTGGTGGCTAATGATGTTGAGCATCTTTTCATATGCTTATTTGTCTCTTGTCTGTCATCTTTGTAGAAATATCTATTCAGATTTTTGTCCATTTTTTATTAATTTTGTTATTGAATTGTCAATATCTCTATATAGTCTTAAGGCAAATTCTTTATCAAATATATGTTTTGCAAATATTTTCTTCCTTTCTGTGGGTTTTCTTTTCCATGATGGCACAAAGCTGTTTTGATTTTCTTCCTTTGCTTTTGTTTAGTAAGTCCAGCTTATCTAATTTTTTTGGTTATTGTTTGTGCTTTTGGTGTTATATCTAAGAAACCATTGCCTAACCCAAGATCACAAAGATTAACGCCTTTGTTTTTGCCTATGAATTTTATAGTTTTAGCTGTTAACACTTAGGCCTGTGATGCATTTTGGTTAACTTTTGTGTGTGGTATGAATACGCAGCCGCTTCATAGATTAATTCCCTGTGGAAAAGAGCAGTTTGGGGGGGGGGGGGGGAGGTGGGAATTGTCTAGTATGAACCTTCTGCAATCCAGAACCAGTAGAATGGGATGTACCATGTTCACTGGCTGCCACACTAATTAGGAATAAGTTTTTCTGCCCGAGGATGCTGGAGGAGATTAGAGATGACACTTGACTGCCAAGTCCATGAGAGTAACTGTCCTGCATCACAGGTCTCTGTAGGAAAGGGGGACTCTACTCTTCAGCAGCTGCCCCACCAGATCCTTATTAGGTATTAGAAGTTGGGGATAGGAGAATAGCACCATTGCTCTGCTGCCACCATCCACTTGATGTGGGCCTTCTGCAGTGAGGAGCTCAGGAAAATGTGATCTGCTGGTGTCCACCAGCCTAATCCATACAGAATAGCTCCTCTGCCCAGGGAGCAGGGGAAGATAAGAACTGCCTTTTTATTACCGAGTCTAGTGGAACAGTTATTCCACAAGGCAGACTGTGAGTGGATGGTAGAAGCCTCTAACTCAAGTGCCAATACTGTCCCTACTGAGCTTTGTTGATTTTTGCTAAATTTTGTCAAAAATTATTGCACGTTCTTTGATAAATGTCCAAAGACTTTCAACTATTGTCATTGCAAATTTTGAACTGCTGAGTAGATATCTTCCCAGGAGGAGAGTTCCTCGCGCTGTTTTTCTGGAAGTTTCACCTCTGCAATCCAAAATCAAAGGATTTTCAGCCATTTGAAAAACAGCAGTATAAAGTAGATAAATTAGCATACATACACACAACAGTGAACTATTTTTGAAAGGAATATCTGTGAAACATTGGGAGCCCTACTTTTATTTCCAATGTTAATATACCTTGAAGGAGAGAATGGCAAATGTCCAAAATTTTGGAGCAGAATATAGCATGAATTTGGGTCATTGAGATATCCTAAAGATCAGAACATCCCTTTTGAAATGTGAGCTCTCTAGCACATCAACACTCCCCAAAGTAATGGATACATCTAATTCTCATGAATTTGGAGATACAAGTGGCAAATAATGCCTAAGGTTCTGGCATTATCCCAACTTTAATATGCATAGAAAATGCCTACTACCGCTATCAGTAGATAAATTAAATATATCTTATAACAGAAGATGATTCTAAAGACAATAAAATAGCCCAAAATATACCTCATAAAAATTAAGGGAGAAGAGACAAAGGTGATTATTTATGAAAAATAACATTATGATGTTTACTGCTTCCCTCAAGCAAAAGCATTAACATGGATATTTGTAAGCTGATTTCTTTAAACTTAAGAAACAGTATTTTGGCAAGAAATAATTTTATTTATATAATGTTTAGACCCCAACTATTAATTTTGGCCTAGATTATTGTAAAAACTGGTGTAAGCCATAAGAAACAATTGTAGTATAAGCTTAATATGGAAATGCCCATGAAGCTCTATAAAAGTGAGTGTCTGTGCATGTTTGTATATGTGAGAATAATAATTACAAAGTGTTTTTTGAAGAGTGGAACACAACCATAAGTATAGTAAGTGTAAAATTAAGTAAAATGCTTAAAGCTGTAGTGGAATGAAATCCAATTAGTGACAAAGAGAGATATTAAAAAGCCAAGTACACCAAATATTATAAGGATACAGGACACTATGTGATCATAAAATATCGTGGGAGTTCACCCAGATAAAATATTTTATCCTTGAGGAAGAATATTCTTCATTCAGGAAACAAAAAGTGGTCCATTGTAGCTAAATTGTAGTGAATCACTGAAGAGTTTATTGAATGTTGTGATAGTGATATAGATGCAAGAACTTGAGGGTATAGAAAGCCATATTTTTTCAGCCTACAAAAATTAAAAACTGTGACTTCCCTGGTGGTCCAGTGTTTAAGACTTCTCCTTCCAATGCAGGGGGTGTGGGTTCGATCCCTGGTTGGAGAGCTAAGATCCCATGTGCCTCGCAGCCAAAAAACCAAAACGTGAAAAAAAGGAATATTGTAACAAATTCAATAAAGACTTTAAAAATGGTCCACATCAAAAAAAATCCTAAAAAAATTAAAAACTGTTAAGTAAGTTAATCATGTAGATTACAATTAGATTTGTATTAAAAGTACCACTGCATTTCTGCCCACCACTGAGGAAAATCATGTAGGAAGGAACCAGAGTATAAATGGGAAGATAAAGGCTGTTTTGATAGCCCATGTGTAATATGTGCTGGTGCATGGATTAGGGTGGTGACAATAAGTCTATAAAGATGTCAATAAATATGAGAGAGATTTGGGAGCAGATTTGGGAAGTGACTTTGAAGAAGAAATAAATAATGGCATTCAGATTGGTGGCTTAAACAATTGGAGAGTAGTTGTAATTTCTGATAGAGGATATTGAATAAAAGGACCAGGTTTGGAAAGGAACATAACAAATTTATCTTGGTATATTTTTAATTTGGGGTATTTATAAGGCAAAAAATTAAGGAAATTGAGGAACCAGTAGAATTTTCAGATCTGGAGTTCAAGAGAGAGAGCTCAAAGCCAGAGATGGATATTTAAGACCTGGTGGTCATGGTAGTTCAAACCATAGGAGTGGGTAGTCTCTCCTTATAGGAGGCTAGGGGAAGAGAGAGGGAAGAAAAGGTGAGGAGATGGTGAAAAAGGACTAGAAATATTTCAGCTTTTAACGATCAGCTGAAGGAGAAGGAAGGGAAGTGGAAATGGAAAGGAACAATGAGCATAATACAAATATATCACAATACTACTGTTTTACAGTGTTTAAGGATGGGCGTGTTTTAGAAGGATATGGTACTCTGTATTGGTACTCTGGTCAAGTAACAAAGGAACTGAAAGGCTTTGAGTGTATTAGTGACTTGGAAATTATTAATAACTTGAAATAGGATATTTCACAGCAGTATGCAACTTATATTTCATTTAAATTTTTAGCAATATATTAAAAATATCAGTGAAAAGACTGGAGACTAGCAGTATGAAGTTCAGCACTTTCTATATTTCTCATGACTTGTTTTGCTTCTAAAATACTTAGAATAAAATCAAAACCAAAGCAGATATCAAGTCACAGTTGTTGAATTCGCTTTGACATAGTGAAATTAGCATTAGATCAAAACAGGAGTGGAAAAGAAGGAAGAGTCAGACACACAGTTGGATTTCTTTTATAATTGAGGTACTGTATGATGTCCCATGTATTTCATTCTTCCAGTCCTAGTATCTTAATAGGAAAAGATAACTAAGCAAAGCAGAAACTTTGAGAAGTCCATTGATAAAATTATAAGACTTAGAATTATTTTTGCACTTCACAAAATTGAACCATGGATGGCATAAGCAAAACAAAACAAATCAAGGAAGCATGAATTGGCTTGAAACCATGGACCATAAAGGTGTCCATATTAAAGTTTATAGCAAAACTATTCCCAGATGTCATCTTTATTATTATTCTTATTTATATGTGTTCTTTGGGTTTTAGTCACTGTAATTACAAGAAAATTACATAAAGTGTTAAGTATTAGAAAAACTTTTTTTTTCACTTTGCAGGTGATAGTATTACCTGTAAAAAAAAAATCACATGATAATCTAATGAACAAATATCAGAAATAATAAGTATTTCAATTGTGTTTTGTTGTAAAATAAATGCACAAATATCATAGATTTATTTTGTACTAGAGTAGTAAGATAGTAAGGAGAATGATATGGAATAAAATATCTCATTCACAGCAGTGAGAAAAATGTAAAAAAAAATAAGGAAAAACTTGAACTATGCAGGAGCTATGCTTTTTAAGACTATAAACTCTACAGTAAAGAGACTTGCCATGAACTTGGGCTCAGGAGATTATATATTTTAAACCTACTAAACCTCTCTAAATTAAATTCAATACATGCCTTTCCATTATAGAACCCAATGAAATTTACATAAAACTTAACAAAATGATTCTGTAGTATTTCTGAAAGAATATACTTGCAAATACTCAGGAAGATTTCAAATGGAAGGGTAATGAAGGAATTTGTCTTTTAGATGTCAAATGTATTTTTAAACTGCAGTGTTCAGATTATAAAACATTAGAGTAGGTTATAGACAACATTGAAAACAATAACTTTTTTTCCTGTGGTTGCTTTACTTCTAAAATATTTTTACAAGTGTGATTATTTTAAATGTTGGCCTAAAATGCAATGTGAATATTTGAAAAAGCTGTAAACTGAACTGTGACAAATGCATATATTTATAGACAGATTAAATATTTATTCATTCACACTGAACTCATATGTGCAGAGAAATTTTTTTCTTTATTTTTCTATCAGCTGATTTGATCTGCCATTATATCTCACTGCATAGTCAAAGTATACTAATGGGCAATTAATATAATCTGATTAAGATTGAAATATTCTAAATTTTTAATATTTACCAACTTTATTAACTTACAAAAATTAAATTTTTTATTTTGATAAAATAATAAAATCTACTACTTATATATTGATAAAATCTACTACTTAATAATTTTTTAATTTTGAAATACTTATAGATATATAGAATACAAAGTGTTCTGATATACCCCTTATCCAATTTGTTTTCCATTATAATAATTTTACATTACCTTGACACATCTAAACTAAGAAACCAACATTGGTATATTACTGTTAAGTCCAATCTGTATTCACATTCATATTCATTTTCACTAATTTTTCTATTGATGTACTTTTTTTATTCCAGAATACCACACTGCACTTAGTTGTCAAGTCTTCTGTGTTAGTCTCCTCTGGTCTATGACAGTTTTCCAATCATTCCTTGTTTTTCATGTCCTTGAAAGCTTTGAGGACTACTGGTCAGCATTTTGTAGAAGGTTTCTCAATTTGGGTTTGTCTGATGTTTTTCTAATGATTAGACTTGGTTGATTAGTTTTAGAGAAGAATATCATAGAGGTAAAGTACCTTTTTCTTCATTTATATTTCTCATTATTTATATTATTTCTAGGGTTATTTGATATCCACATGACATCATTGGTAGTTTTAACCTTGATCATTTGGTTAAGGTAGTGACTGCCAGGTTTCTCCACTATAAAATTATTGTTTCCCCTTTTCAATATCCTGTTATTTGGAAGTAAATCACTATGTCCTGCCCACAGTTAAGTGGCAAGGGTTTAAACTCTACAACCTTGAGAAGGGAATATTTACATATAGTATTTGTAATTTTTTCTGGTGGATTATTTGTCTCTTGTCTTATCTCTTATTTACTTATTTATTTTATAATTTATATCAATATGACCTCCTCAATATTTATTTTATACTTACCGTGCTAATCTAATAGTATATTATTAACGAATATTTTGCTCACATTATTCCAGTGGGGCATCTTTCCACTGGGGAATCTTTTACATTGGTTCCTGTGTCACCCTGACAACTCCATCCTTTTTGGGTTTTGAGTACTTTCTTACTTTTCAGTACTATAAGATGCATCCAAGTTCTCTAGAGAATAGAGCTAGGTGATATATGTATGATTAATGACTCATGCATATACACATATCTATAATTGTTTCTTATCTGTCTATATGTACGTACACACGCACACGCACGCGCGCGCGCACACACACACACACACACACACACACACACACACACACACACACACACCTAAAAATGAGTTTATATGGATGTCTCTAATTAACACAGGCTCCAGACTTTCCTTCTTGCCTATCTGTAACTTCCCTCTCTGGCAGTGAAAAACCTAGCTCCTGGTATTCACCATCCATTTACTTATGTGGTCAACTCCAGTTTACACATAAAGAAGAATTGTTAATCTGTGACATCATGAAATATGAATGTACCAACCAGAGTACATTGTATATGTTGAGGAATTCCTTTTGTCTTTAGCCTTATATTTTGCAGTCAAAACACCACTTCCCAAAATTATGTAAGCTTTTGTATCCCCTCCAGCCCTTTCAATACAGTTAAGTAATATATCTGTAATACAGTTAGATTTATTTATAAGAGTGGCCTTCCATCCTAGGATTCCTCACCATTCTTTGCTTGCCTTTTGTTTTTTGTTTGCATACATTAAAGATCATGTTTCAGTATTAGGTGTTTCTCTGTGGAGGGGTACTAAGTTGTTTAGGACATCAGAAGTTGTTTAAATTCAATGCCAAGTGTTTCATGAATATTACTTTTAAAGGATTCAACTAATATGAAATAAAATTTTTATAGCACCAAATATTAAAAAGTAGTAGATATTTTTTATTTAAAAGTATTAAAATAGTAAATAAGCAAGCCACATACTAGCCCCAAACAGGTTTTCCAGGAAAATTTATGTTCCAGAACATAAATTCAGTGGTGTTGAGAATCATATCAGAGACTCAGTGATATCTGAGTGATGGATTGTGAACAGGGGAAAAAAATCTAATATTTATCATCATCAAAAGAGTAGTCTATTTCAAAATAAAGACCTTTAGACTTAAACTAAATTGACTTAAATGTTTGTTCACTATGGTACTTTATTTAAAATATCTGGAGGGAAAAATCCACATGTGCAGATTGTCTCCTGAAAAATGACAGAAATCTGGTGTAATCAAAAAACTTAATTTCCATTTTTCTTTTTCTTTTTTTTTTTTTTTTTTTCGGTATGTGGGCCTCTCACTGTTGTGGCCTCTCCCATTGCGGAGCACAGGCTCCGGACGCGCAGGCTCAGCGGGAATGGCTCAAGGGCCCAGCCGCTCCGCGGCATGTGGGATCTTCCCGGACTGGGGCACAAACCCATGTCCCCTGCATCAGCAGGCAGACTCTCAACCACTGCGCCACCAGGGAAGCCCCCATTTTTCTTTTTGAATCATGTGTTTGTGCCAAATGACAGCTTCCCTGAGAATGTTCTGCATTCTCAGTCCTGGACCAAATTACTAATTAAGACACATTATCTAATGTCTTCCTAAAAAAAAGTTACATGTGAGTATGCCTATATTTTCCTATTATATTGGCCTATTCTGGCCATCGATATCCCATTTTTCATTTCATATGTATCCAATCTCTCTCTTAATATTTCCTCATTTCTCATAAGGACACCTTGCTCCATTTTTAGCTTTTCTTCTTCCTTAATTTTGTCTTCATTCTGACAGTAAGACAGAATCCATCCTAGTCCTTTGTTGATTTACTTGAAAACTTGATCTCAGAGGCAGTGCTCCAATCTCAGGCCTTTTAAGTTCCTTTCTTATCCTTTGGGTTTGCAGTAATTTCACGAGTATTTTAACTAACTCGACTTAAGAAATTGGCATATGTTCACAGTAATAAGAGCCACCATTTCTTTTTATTTGTGTTTTAGTAAAATCTAATACCTTTTCATGGGAAAGTCATGTTTGGGTTTCAGATGTAATTTATAAATCTGTAATTAACTTGAGGTCCCATTGACCCTGATTCTCATATCTGGGGACAGCTCCATGAATCTAAGGTGAATATTTCCTGCTCCCTTTCCTGACTTTTAATCCCGATTGGAATTTGTGGTACCTAGGAGCACTAACAAGTTAAAGCTAGGAGCTCACACATAATTGGTCTGTGGCACTCCATTCAAACTAGCAGCCTTGAAAAAACTAGGACTTGTTTTGTCCAACAATGCACAAGGAAGATTGCATTCAGCGTTAGCATCTCCTGTAATACGAGGTAAAGCTACATACATACAATTAAATATCAAGATCTCATACTGCAAAGGCCACTATTGTTTGTTTAAATCTACCAGTGTGCTCGCCAGACCATTTGAATAAGGTCCAGCAGTGCACACCTCAGTTGAGGCTTTAGGTGACATATATCCCTCTCCAAAGAGAGGAAGAACCTACCCTTACGGAACTTATAGTCTAGAGAAAGAAGTTTAGTTGAGTACTCTAAGGCAGACTGACTCCTGAGAGGTAGGAAGCAAAGGGTAATTAATTAATTAAAAATTTTTTGATGAAAACATGAAGTCAAATAAAAGAATATGACTATGTTAATGAAGTCAGAGCAGGGAGAATAAAGAACAGAATGATGAAGTGTATTTTTAAGCTAGTTCAGGAAGATATATTAAGACAATTTAATCAGAGAAATAGAGTTCTGTGATAAGGCTCATATTTCCTGACACATAATAGGTAATAAACAAAAGAAAGAAAATTAATTTTTTGTGTGTGTCAATGTTTTCATTTCTAGGCCATGCCCTGTGCGATATATTTTAGGAGCTAATTAGTAACTCAATGTGCTTTTCAGAGTTAATAATAGAAGTAACAAAGTAATTAAAATTTATTGAGCATCTATCAATATTTTATTTCAGGCATTTTTTAGGATTAAACAAATAAAGATAAGAAAAAAAATATGATATTTGGAAACCAAGTAATGTAGCAAGAGTAAACATCTAGAAGGTGGTAGGCCCAGAATCTGGACACATGTTCTGTGTATCACACTATGTTGAAATGCCCCTTTCTAACTTTTATATATAGAACTTTTTTTTCTAAAATTATACCTGTATGTATTTTCTAATCATTCAGATACATACATATCTTACTTTTCAGAGCTGTCTTAAATTAACATGATAATAATGTGTATTGAAACCATTCAAGAGAAAAAACATAATCAGTGGCTGTGGAATACCTTTTACACCTCTGTGTTGCTCTTGTTTAATTTTGAATGTTGAACTGTTTGAGTAGCAGGAAGAAAAGGAGCTTCACTTACCTAAGAATAATTGGTATAGAGTGGTTCTTTGCTTGTGGATTCATTGGAGGCACAATCTGCTACGTAACTTGAGGGGCCCAGTGCAAAAGGAAATGCAGGGCCCTGGCTGGAGGCAGGAAATAAGTTTCCTTTTCCCCAGAGCCCACCACCTTGACCCTTGCTGGTTCCCAAAACTTGCAACATCCATGAGGGATGCACTCAATCTCTGGATGGGGAATGGGTGAGAAACCCCCACCAAGTCCTCCGTGGAAGGCACCATGGAGCTGCCTGCCTGAGTTAGGGTTGACTAACAACTTGCCCAACCCCAGATGCTGCAGGACCCTCACTAAAATCTGACCCTACCCACTGCAATCCCACATTGTTTGATAGGACTCATTTACAAAACACACATTCAAAGATAAAAATTTCAAAACTATGACTGCAGAATATTAAACCCCAAGTGCAGGACGATTTTGAGTGCTAGACCCTATGCAACTTCACTGGCCCGTAAAGCCAAACCTGATGAGCGGAATTGATGGAGTTAAACACTATGCTTTTGGACAGATTATACTGCTGTCCATACTTATCCTGATTTCTGCTTATGAAAATAAGGAGAGCAAAATATTTCTCTAGTATATACCCACCTGGAGCCTCAGGCTCAGATTATAGAAGATGGACTGGAAACTTGGCTGTGAAGCTAACTGCCTAAATAGGGACATTGGGGGATATAAAAAAGTTTGACAGAAACAATGAAAGAAAATGATATTCCAGGTCAAGTAAACAGCATGATAAAAACACCAAGAAAGGAAAGTGTAAAGCATATTTTGGAAAAAAAAGAACATTGACATATATTATTGAATTAAAGAAGAAAGGTATAATAATAGTGGGAGTCAGAATGAAAAATAAGTTAGGACTCGATTGTAAATGGTTTACATTCAATTTAAAGAATATTTGAAACTCAAAAGTGATCCATTACAGGGAATTATATGGCCTGATATTGATTGGTTGATACGGATTTTAGTTTTATTGACAACATTTTTTTTGTTTTGTGCCAATCCTAGCCTATTAATAGCTAACATTGTGGCTGAACTGACCTTTATGATTTCAAGATACCCTTCAACACCACTATCAAGAAACTTTGAAAAAAATAAAGGTTTTTACTTACAGGACCTAGAAATTACATAGCACAGCTGGAGCCACACAGCAGGGGGTTGGAAGTGAGGGGCGGGGAGAGTGAAGGAGAGTCAGAGTGACAGCTAGTGAAAGAGTGCACTGGCCTGAGGTTCTGCTTTTATTGGGGTTGAGGGTGGCAGCCTAGGAGTTTTGTGGGCTCACTCTTTATTGCTGAATTTAAAATAAAAGTGGAAATTTAAAGTGTGGGAAAAGAAAAAACAAGTGGCCCAAATGGTCAGCTACCGAAATCAACCAGGATTTGTGAAACACAGAAGCCTCAGTGCAGAGAGATAGCCTGGTACTTTATCTAGTCCAGTTGTTGGGGATGTATTTATTCTAGATAGCCATCTTTGGAGTGGATGCCTCTTGAAGTGGTTGCCTCAGCATCAAAGCTTAAGCCGGGCACTTGCTTTACAAAAAAAAAAAAAAGTCAGGTTTTACACTACACTAGTAATGATTTTGAGTTAACTCTGAAGGGCTACATGTCACAAAGCTCATCTGCTGAATTTCAAACTGTCAGAGATATGTGTTAGGGGGGAGAAACTAGGAATTAGGGACCTGAATACTTGCATTTTGAGCGGGACGGAATCTTTAGAACATACAGGTAGAAATAAGCTCGGGGGAGGGGGAATATTTGCAGAATAAGTGTAAATTTTCATACTCATACAGGAATCAACATAAATTACAAAAGTGGGAAAATAGAAAATGAAAGAGTGTTGAAATTAGAGAATAAAGTCAAACACATAACTGCAAACATTGAGATCATTTTGAAATTCCTGACACAGGTATTGTATAGTGAAGAAGAGAAGGGTCCCTCCATATCTCGGTCTTGAGGAGCAAATGCTGAAGGCAAAGTCAAGGTAGACCAGTAGAAAAAAATAGATGATTTTAAGTAAGACTGTTTTAATAATTTGGCAAAGCAGAAGCCACAGACAAGCTGTATGTAAGTAATTGTGAGTTAGCTAAGAACACACAGGGGAATAGACACACATAGTACAGAGAGTAGATTTTTTTAAACTGATCTTATCACCATTATGTTTAATGTGTTCATTCAAAATTAGAGCTGGCAAGCAACTTCCACAATAGGAAAATCACCTCCTGAATGGGGTATTGCATTCCTCCAGTGTGGTAGAACTTTCAATACATCTTCACCGTAGTCCTGAAATATAATCAGACCAGAGTTAAGTAAGATACTAAAGTTTCTCTCCAGATGCAACAATTTCTACCAAAAGAATAAGCACAAATTCCTCTACTGAAGTTGTAAATTCCAAACCCGCAACCTTAGGAATTTGAGTGATTAAAACTATAAAATGAACTAGTCTCATATATCCCCTTTCATGTGTCCTCCAAAATTCATATGTTGAAATCCCAACCCCCAGTACCTCAGAATGTGATTTGGAGATAGGGGACATTAAATAGGTGATTATAGTTGTATGAGGTCGTTAAGGTGGCCCCAATCCAATATGACTGATGTTCCTGTAAGAAGAGATTAGGACACAGACACACAGAGGAAAGGAAGGAAGAGGGAGAAGGATATCTACAAGCCAAAGAGAGGTGGCTTAGAAGAAATCAACTCTGCAAACACCTTGCTTTCAGACTTCTAACTTCCAGAACCGTAAAAAAATGAATTTATATTGTCTAGGCTACCCAGTCAGTGGTACTTTATTATGGAAGCCCTAGAAAACAAATATACCCCTCCTGTGTAAATTCTAAGAAAGATTTATCAACTATATCTAGAAAAAGTTAAAGAGGGTCCAATTGATATTTGGTTATGCCAGGTTTAGAAAAATACATGTTTTGAATATACTTACTTGCATTCAAATATGTATAAATGGGGGGAATGCCATAAAAGAGAAGTTTATGAAGAGATAAGCAGAACATATAGTTGATGGCCATACTTTTTTTTAAGATCAATTCATTAATTAAATTAGAGGCAACAACTAAAAACACTTTCCTTGAAAATTAAACATCCCTTTATGAAATAAATATATTTCAGATGACTCCAAACCTTCAGCAGTCGGTAGATATCCTTTATGTCTAAATAAGAAAACTATAACTATAATCAAATGAACTTCGAGATTTTCCAACTCTTTAATATTAGTTTGAACTTTAGGAGTATTCAGTATTAATAGGATGTATTTTAATGGTTAGTTCATTTTTAAAATTCTTTCACAGCTGCTGCCCACTTTAAATTTCATTTTAAAATTTTCTTCTCTGTCCTCCTTACTATTTCCTGACTAACTCTTCATTTATTCTCCATAAATACCATTAAAACAAGAATAGTGGTGAAAATGGTTTTCATTGCAGGTATGGGACAGCAGATAACAGTAGATGTGGCAAGAAAAAAACTTATATACTAAACATGACTGTCTTAAAATTAGATGTTCATTACACATAAAGGGTAATTTATTCCTGGTCTTCTTATGCCCTTTTTTGCTATCTTACCCTTGCCATTTAGGATAACTTTCTTTAGCACCAACTGCCAGCTTCCCTTCCTTCCTCTCAAAAAAAAAAAAGTTTCCTCTTTACTTTCTATGTAGAGAAATTGACTTTTTTCTAATGTAAATGTCTCCTATCTGGGCTATGCTTAGAAGACCTCATCTTTCATGCTCATTTATCCCATTATTCCATTTCAAGGTAATTTGTCTAAGACAAAGAAAGCATTTCTTCCTAAGAGGACGTTTCTTTTCCTGCTAATTCAACTGAATCATTTGGCAGGCGTCTTTTTTCTTGATCACAAGAAAATCACTTACAAGCAAGGATTAATGAGAAGCTAAGACAGCAATTTGAAATTAACAGGAGACTGACAAAGAAAGCAAAAGAATTTAAACCACAAAAACCCACAATCCTATACTACAATATAAAGTCCTTAGAAGTAGTAAATAGCAGAAAGTATAACAATAATGGGGTAACTGACTTGCACACAAAAATTCTATTAAAATTCTGAAGGAAAGAATAAATGAATAGAATGAATGAAAAGAACATAATTGATAAACAAAAAATACAGTGGCTTAAGGCTTCATACACTTCACCCACGTGCGGTTCATGATAGGGCTCCTGATGCGTGGGAGACTTTTCACATGGTCATAGTCTTGATTACCTTTTTTTGCTTCACTCCCATGATGTGATTAAGGGAATCCCACTCATTAAGAGCTGTTCTCCTTGGTCCGCTATATAATCCTTGGGGGATTGAAGAACAGGAGAAGAAGAATCATGCCACACTGATTGTTACCTACACCTCACAATAACTCTGACATTACTTTTGCACCATTTTTCTGCCCAGTAGCAGCAGCAGCATGCAGTGATCTTCCCATGACAATGTGCTAGAGAGAAAAGCTGTCCCATTCTTTGACCTATTCTCTGACCATGATGGTGAACGTCTGCTACCAGAGGTTGCTGCTTTCCCTCAGTCTTAGGCCACTCTCTTTACCTATTTTGAGTTCTTTATCAGCTTTTATTTGACTTTCATTCATTCAGTCATTCACTTATATCTCCAGATGTGAGCTTGAACTGGGAGTCAGCAGTTGAGATTAGTCTCCATCTTTCCATTTTGTCTGGTTTCACACATATTTCAAGTTGAATAAATAAGGTTATTTGGGGGCAAAGCAAGAAATGAAACTAGAAGATCAAAATATGCATAGGCATAGTTTATAACTAGATGTAAGGAGAACATCGTTATATCTAGTTATAAAGGTCAAATATAGTCAGAGACAGAAATGCCCTACACTGAAATGTAGTAATCCATATCACTCGACATGCTCACATAGACGTTCCAAGGAATACTTAAGAGACATATTTTAGAGATGATTCATGTTGAAAATGTCTCAAGGATTCTGTTATTCTAGATATATCATTAGATTTCCAAACATATTACATGGTATTTAATCTTGGTATCAATAAAATCACACCTTTACCTTTTTCTCTACAAAATGTATTTCCAGTGTTTATGTATGTTTTTGATTTAACCTTCTTTATCCCAAGTTGAGTCACACAATTCAGTGTTCTGTCACTTTTACTCTCGCTACACAGCATGAAATTTCTTTCTTTTATTATTGCTAACTATAAGAATTGCAAGTGTAATTACCATGGCAACTATTTCCTTTTGCATGCAAGAACTTAGGAAATGTAAAAAATGTAGCACATATTATAACTTTTTGAAAACCATAAAATTAATTCTTGAACAGATTCAGCACCTTGAGATTTCCTATTATTTTTCTCTTCTACTACCTCAGTCTGTTAAGAAAACTAGGAGTCACTTTCCAGATATACTCCTCTTATACTTACCCACAGTAATATTTTTCATTCATAACATATTATACTTTGTTTCCACAGGTAATTTTATTTTTATAATGCATTATAAATGCATTATAGGCTCCAGATTAGGCTGAGTGCAGGAGTTCTGTTTGAATCATTTAACAAGGAGAGACTTGAAATGGAAGCTATGCTTTTCTAGAATTTATTAGATTTCTCCAGATGCTACATTGAATGATGATCAAAACCCAGAATTCTTCCATCTGGTCTACTTACTAATGAATTATTGTCCAATGAATAAATAAAATTGATCTGGCAAACATGATGTAAAAATACTAAAATAACGAAAGAAGACCATGGGAGATAGAAGGCAGATAGGCAGGTAGGTAGGTAGGTAGGTAGGTCAGTAGATAGATAGATAGATAGATAGACAAATGGATAGATAGACAGATGGATATTCCTCATTAGTGATCTTTTGAGCAATTTGTTGTAACAATTATCTCTCCCCTCTCATTTTTACAGAGAATGATCCAGATTTTACCAAGTTATTCCTTCACTACTTGACAAAGATATATATTGCAAAGGGAATTTGAACAACACCTTTTTCAGAATTGCATTCATATTTTCCCTGAACTATCATTTTTTTGAAGAGGCCAAATTTTGTGTAAAAAAATAATGCATATCCACAAAACTTTCATGTAAGTTTTGGATACTTATGGGCTTTAGGTTAATACCTGCTTCCCTGTAGGTAAACTTTTTTGTATACTTCATGAAGAAACTTTAGAGAACTTTACTGTGTAAACCCACAGAGTAATGGTTTTGGGGTTTTGCCACCTCTTGTGTGAAACTGACCCCTAAGACTGTATTAATAATGCTTTATTCTCTTAACCGTTCTTCATTTCCCTCCTTTTCAAAATCAGTTAGCTTCACATGGACCCCATTTTTGTCACTTATGTGGTTTCATCAGGTTTCAAGTACCATTACAAGATGACAGTCACCTTTTCTACAGGAATAAGTTAAATTCCTTTAACCTGAAGTACCAAAATTCAATAATAAGTGACTTTTCATCAAACCTTTGCGACAGTGTCTGGCATGAAACATGCTTTGAGAAAAAGGATATAACTATTTAACATCTTGTAGTACTTGGAAAACCTAGATTATCAAAGTTATATAGAAACTTAAAACAAAAGAAAAATAATTGAAGCAACTTTCAACTTTATAAAAGCAAAAAACTGCAGAAGAAATGTGTGTTCCCTTATTCGGCAAACACAATAAGGAAAAAATGCAAAATCCAGTCTATTAGTGTCTATTAGTTGTATGTAGGGGTGTGTATGTGCATTTATGGATAGTTTTGGCATTAACTCTCAGTCCATCAGTGCCTGTATACAAAAGAAACCCTTATGTAGGAGAGTTAGAAAACATTCTGTCTTTATCATTAGCGGAGAGTCTTATTGTTGTCCTTTCATCTTATGTGACCCTATGTGACAAACATATCCCTGTTCTGCATTGTTTCTGTTTCACTAAGAGCTGTCCTATTCTTGATAGTCTTAGAGGCAATATTAACAAGGTTCCAAGGCTACATCCAAGGCCATAATCCCTCAAAGATGTCATTTTATTTTACATGACATGATATAACGAGTGGATACCAACATAGCTGTTTTTTAGGTTTACACTTTGTTTTATTAATTATTGTTGCATAGATCTGTTTGGTAACTCCAGGAGTTTGAATTCTCTTATGTTGACTTTAAATGGCTTTGGAAATTTTTGAAGGCTTATAAATACTTCCTGCTTTCTAGTCACTTCCATATGCCTCCAGCAGATATAGTTTATTATCTTTAGCCAGAAATCTCAATGCATGGCTTTAGCTGAATTTTCCTCATAAAAGAATATCACATAAGATATACGATTTATATAGTGAGTTTTGCAGATATGTTTGATTTTTGGTCAGATAATGAATACCTATGATTTAAGCTGTGACTGGAGCTTATTACTCTACTAGCCATCTATTTCTAATTTATTCTTTTTATTGTATACTTATAAAAATGTCCTCCCAAAGTCACTGAATAAGAATTAAAAATAGCTGTCTGAATGTGTTGTTTATTGCTAGTAAATGACATAGTTAACATTTATTTTGTAAAAAACAGAATAAGTAATGGTAGAAAATTCAGGCTTTAAGTATGACATATTTTTTGAACGTTATCTGTTTGAATCTAGCAAAATACTCTAAAGTTCAGATGAAATTTCAGTATGACCATTCACAAAGTTGAATAATAATTATTATTATAATTTATTTAATGGGTGATTATGAAGATTAAGTAAAGCATTTATATTATAAGATATTTTGAATGGTGGTTGGTTCTGAGAAAGAAGTATTGTTTGTTATTGTCATTGTCTTTTGTTTTATTGTTGGTAATGCTTTTCTCTATTCTTCTCAGATAATCCCTTGATTTTAGCCATAATAGAATTTAAATTGTTACCTAATTTCTTCCACCAAATTAAATTCGGTATAGACTTAAAGTTAAAAATGTAAAATTATAAAACTGTTAATAAAATAGAAAATGATGTAGGTGAGTAATGATATAATATCAGGTATAGGGTAGTATATTGAAATTAACAATACACTTTTTTTGTCAATCATTTCCTCTCCATTCCTATACTACATCTTTATAAAGGAACCAAATTCTATCTCACAGGAATTTAGTATTTAGATTAAGAGACTCAAGATAGTCTATGTTGGACACTTGTACGTGGAAATTATTTAAAATCATAACTAGCAAAGCTTTGTTATTTCAGTATACTTTCAGAAACAGACCAAACTCATCTACTCCAAAGAAGAGAGTGAAATAAAGGATAAGCTCAGATACTGAGCGGAGATGAAAATCTGTATAGCGCTAGATTGATGCATACCCTCAGTTCCCAACATTCTACTTCCTGATTCAGAGACTCATAGATTCTTGCTACGTTTCTTTCCTTGGGTTCTGACAGAGATCTCTAAATCCTTCCAATAATTCTTATTTTTATTGACATAAAGTAATTTGAATATATGTCTATTTTAAAATATTTCTTGACAAAGATAGACTAGCCTTTCTTAAAATACCTCTAAAGGAAATGTTTAACTGATCAACAGATTCAGCTGCATTAAAATTATGAAATTTTCACATGAGAAATATACTAATTTTATTTCATTAGAATCTTGTCAATTGCTCAAACTGAATTTTGGAGATAAAGGATTTTCATCTGAAGAGAATGGATTTTCCTGCTTTTAATAATCCTGGAAAATAGGACAGAATATGAGGCAAACATTTGAATGACAAGAATAGACATTTTCTCCTATACCAAGTTCAGGTTTTGTGGAAGTATAAAGTCATAAGCATTTCCAAAGGGGAGAGAGTGAAATGTTCGTGAATACATATATCAAAATAGAAATTAGAAATTAGTTGTACTACTGTCCTTTTCTTTCCTCTAGTATCACTGGCAAAAGCAATTTCTGGCAGTATCACCAAATCAATAAATCAGAAAAAGCATCCTATTTAAAAAAAAAAATGCTAAATTTGAGTTAGTGTTGAAGGAGTAGCCCAGCAGAGTTTAAGATGCCATCTTCCCAGTGAGAACCATAAGGAACCATGCCATTTCTTCAAGATAGGAATAGAGCAGGGGAGATAGCAGGGGTCACCAGCAGAGAGTTACTGAGCTTGCAAAGTGAATTTCTTTATGGGGACAATCAACAGTAATGATGGTGTCATGGCCAGAGGAGAGGTGGAAAAATTTTTTTTCAGGAGTACATTTTTCAGAATTAATGTATTCTACCACCAAACTTTCCTCTTCCACAGGATTATAACCAGCAAGCATTACATGCATAGATCACTAGTTATGGAAAACAAGTATCAATTTTAATTAATTTTGGCAAGAATTTTATGAAAAAATGTGGATAGAGAACATGACAAAGGCTGATGTCAAAAGAGAAGCTTCCTTCTTTTTACCTCAAACCTAAACTTCACAACCCCTTTCTACCCAAGCTTTGTGTTCACTTAACCACTAGCCTCTTTCTGCAGCAGTTTAAGATTGAGTCATCTTCCAAGGGAATTGATTCTCATTAAGCAACTCCATAGTTACAGAGCAGCAATATTATATTTACAAGAAACAGAGATATATAAGCAGATGTTCAATAGTGCAGCATTTATTCTGTAAGTATGATTCAGTTACAATTTTCACATTCCCTAAGCCTTCAGAATTTACAAAGTGTGTTCTATGCTCTTACTCACAATTTTTATCCTCCTTCATATTTTTCATAAACCAGGCCTTCGTTAAACTTCACTGCTCCAAAAACAACTAGAATCTTTTTTTTCCTGTTTCCATGTTGCAGCCCTAAATAACAGACCCCTAGCATTTCATGAGAGAAAGAATAAAGGGGAAAAAAATCTAGAAAATTAATTTAAATTTATCAATACCTAATACTTCAAAAGGAATCTGACACAGTAGACCTGCTGTACCTTTTCTACTCCTTAATGCCTGAAGCCAATTGTGACATGTGATTTGAGATACAACTAACTTGGCCCTAGAAAATGCCTGGATTCTCAAAATAAGACTTTGAAATTTCTGGGGAAAAAAAAAGTCCCTCTTTATTCTAATTTCTTCAGGAGAGAATTTCTTTATCTCAGGAAAGTAAACTATGGATTGCTATCCATAAATAGATCTTTGCCCTTTGACCTTTCAGATAAGCACATTTTGATTCCCACTGTGAATTCCTATTCTTTTTGACCCCAGGTGTGATCCTGTGACTGAACACAGCAGTCAAAATTATGTTAATCTTAACTGTGTATATAAGCAAGGAGAGAAAATTATTCAAATAACTGTACAAAATTTGATTAACAGAGTCCTTAATCTTCCCATGTGACATTTAGGTACCAAATATTAAAAATATTGCATATACTTATTGGACTTTAGCCATAGCACACCCGTGTTAAGGGTACAGGGTGTTCTGCTTATTCTCTCTTCTCTTTAGGATTTGTTGAACGTATAGTGTACACACACACACACACACACACACACACACAAACACACACAGTTGTTGTGAGTTTATGCACATATATATATATATATATATATATATATATGTGTGTTTAATTTGAGCAATCTTCCTGTATCACCAGTGAGACACTCTGGCAGAACCTGCAGTGAGAAATACATCTTGTACCATAGACTAAAATAGGACAACCTCAAGTTTTCCTGAGCCAAAATTGTTGCCATCAGAACGTAGTGTTAAAGAAGTGTAACATATTACTAAAAGTCAGAGAAAGGCCTAGTTTTTTGTTGGGTTTTGTTTTTAGTTACTAATTGTCAGAATTAACTATATATTTTACCAGCTTTCTTTCTCATTTCTTATTTTCATAATTCTTCATTGATTATTGTTGTGCAAAAATACATTTAATAGTATTTCACTCTTAGAAGGTCATTGTGTGGTAAACTTTGCTTGCATTTCTGAAACTGTTTTTATTCTACCTTCCCTGTATATGCTACTTTGGTTGAGTATAAAAGTCTAGGTTCTGACTATTTTGGTTAATATTTCTTCATTGACCACTGTGATTCCCCTAGATGATAAGTCTGATGTCAATTAGTTTTTTATTCCTTTGTAGATACTCCTGTGATGCTATTGTGTTTGTTATGATTGGAGCTGTTTATTCTCTCTGGAAACTTTTTATATTGCGTTCTGTCCTTTTTACTTTCTTTTTATAACTTACCATGATATTCCTTAAATTGTGTACTTTTATATGAAATATATCATAAAGACAAATATATGAAACATATACGTGATGCATAAGGGATAAGAATAAAATAAAGACCCATGAGCTTGCCAATCAGCTTCAGCAGAACTTTCCCGTCCTCATGGAGTCCCTGGTGGCCTTTTCCTGACTACAACCCACCCTTCTCCCTCTCAGAGGCCTGCTAGCCTCAATTTTGTTTTATTTCTTTTACTTGTGCTTTCTTTAGCATTTCATCACATGTGTGAATTCCTAAAAATTATATTTTAAGGTGGGTGTTTTTGCCATTTAAATATATGATATCATTCTGTAATTTATTGGGCTTTCATATTTCTTTCTCTTAAATTGCCTCTCTAAGCATGTGTCCATTTATCTTCTGGATACTTTGTGATTTTATCCTAAATTTTGCAGTCATATATGTTGAAAATACCATTGATTAGCTTATGTCACTGTCATATGACACTGCCATAATTATGGCATCTTTAAAAATAATACTTGATAGTTATCTGGCTGATAAGTCTTGTTCTTTAGGAGTTCCTTGACTATTTTTGGCCCTTTGTTCAACCACTTAAATATTGTACTCTGTTAATTTTGACCAAATCCTATTGGGATATTGACTGAAATTAAGTTGAATTTATATTTCATTTTTGATAAATGTGTGACATCTTGTGTTTTCTAATTTATGTGTTCTCTTGATTTATTATCTCCTTTAATATGTCAGTAAATTTTATGTATAGCAAACATATATACTGCATATAAAATATACAAATTTTATTATGGATAAATATTATAAATATATATACATTTTTTTCTGTAAAAATGTTGCCCACAATTTCTTAGATTTTACCTCTTAAGTACGTTAGAATTTTTTGTGCTATGTTAAGTGATGTATTTTAATTAGATATTCAAAATGCTTATAACTGTAATATGAAAGTGTAATTAAATTTCCAATATAAATTTTGTATACAGACATTCTACTATGTTCCATTATGAATTTTAACAGTATGCTTGTAAATTATTTTCTCTACATCATCTGTAAAAATAAAGGATCTGACTTGACTTTTCCTATCCCCTTATCTATTTTCTTTACTTGACTTATTGCACCGGTCAGTTACTTAAGCAAAATTTGAAATAACTCCAGTAAGAATGGATGCCTTTTATTTGTTTCTGGTCATAAAATAAGCACTTTAAATGTTGCATATTATGTGTAATGTTTGCTTTAAGTTTTATAATAGTTAAGGATTATCAGTTAACATTCCATTTTCTGCTTGTTGGGGTAAGATTTTTTTTAAATAATCTTTTTTGTGTGTAACTTTTGGGATGATTACTTATTTTGTCATATACAAGTTAATTTATGTTATTTTATTTTATTTCATCTTTATTGGAGTATAATTGCTTTACAATGTTGTGTTAGTTTCTGCTGTACAACAAAGTGAATCAGCTATATGTGTACGTATATCCCCATATCCCCTTCCTCTTGAGCCTCCCTCCCACCCTCCCTATCCCACCCCTCTAGGCTGTCACAAAGCATCGAGCTGATCTTCCTGTGCTATGCAGCAGCTTCCCACTAGCCATCCATTTTACGTTTGGTAGTGTATATATGTCAGTGCTACTCAAAAATAATACATTCCTGGGGATTCGCGGGTGGCCCAGTGGTTAGGATGTGACATTTTTCAGTGCCCTGGGCCCAGGTTTGATCCCTGGTCAGGGAACTAAGATCCCGCAAGCCGCGCAGCATGGCCAAAAACAAAGAAACAACCAAAAACATACATTCCTGCAATAAGTTCAAATTGTTCAAGATGTATTATCACCTTTATTTATTCTTGATTTGGTTTAAGTGTATTTGTTTTAAGATATTTGTACCTATGTTTACGTGTGAGAATTGTTTGTAATTAATTTCGATTTAAGATTGTCTAAAAGAGTTGATACCAACGTTATGAGATTTGGTTAAAGTGATGTGAATGTGTTTGTTCTCTTTCCATTCTTTGTCATAGTTGCATTAAATTTGATTTTATTTTTCCCTCAATTGTTAGTAGGTAAAAACTTCTTGCACCTGCTTGGACCGGATCTTTTTTGTGGGATGACTTTTAAAAACCATTTTGACTTTTGTAATGGACACAGTAATATTTAGGTTTTTGGTATTGAGTCAGCTTTGAAAAATAGTATGCTTTCTTGAAAGTGTAAGTTTTCAGATTTATTAAGATAAAGATTCCACTTTTCTGGGCTTCCCTGGTGGCGCAGTGGTTGAGGGTCCGCCTGCCGATGCGGGGGACACGGGTTCGTGCCCCGATCCGGGAAGATCCCGCGTGCCGCGGAGCGGCTGGGCCCGTGAGCCATGGCCGCTGAGCCTGCGTGTCCGGAGCCTGTTGCTCCACAACGGGAGAGGCCACAGCAGTGAGAGGCCCGCGTACCGCAAAAAAAAAAAAAAGATTCCACTTTTCTATCTGTTATTTTCTAAATGTTGCTATCCTCTGTTTTCATACATGTTTTACTTTCCTGATCTGGTCTTTTTTTTTTTTTTTTTTTTTTTTTTTTTTTTTTGCGGTACGCAGGCCTCTCACTGCTGTGGCCTCTCCCGTTGCGGAGCAACAGGCTCCGGACACGCAGGCTCAGCGGCCATGGCTCACGGGCCCAGCCGCTCCGCGGCACGCGGGATCTTCCCAAACCGGGGCATCGGCAGGCGGACTCTGAACCACTGCGCCACCAGGGAAGCCCCTGGTCTATTTTTTGCCTTCTCTCTTACTTCTTAATTTAATGTTTAAATTTGAAAGGCTATGAATTAGTTGTTTTTCCAAAAAGCTCACTTTTGTTGCTACATTGATCTTCCCTTTTTGTTCATTTCCTATTTTTATAATTTTCCCTTTTCTCTTTTGATATTTAATTTCATTCTACTTTAGTTTTTCTAATTTAAGGTCCATTATACAAAGTTCTCTACTGTAATTTTAATTAGATACACAGATTTTATTATACTACAGTTTTGTTATTACTTTTTTTTTTTTTCTTTTGAGGTACGCGGGCCTCTCACCTTTGTGGCCTCTCCCGTTGCGGAGCACAGGCTCCAGACGCGTAGGCTCGGTGGCCATGGCTCACGGGCCTTGCCGCTCCGCGGCATGTGGGATCTTCCCGGACCAGGGCACGAACCCGTGTTCCCTGCACCGGCAGGCAGACTCTCAACCACTGCGCCACCAGGGAAGCCCTGTTAATACTTTTTATTTCTGATTTTATTAAAGCCGTTTCATTCCTTGAGTTACTTAGGAATGTTCATTAATTTCCAAATAATTGAAATGTTGGAATGTTCCTAAATTTTGTGCGTTCTTAATTTTTAAATTTATTAATTTGTGAACAGTGATTTTTGACACCTTAGAGCCTCAAATGAGATAAATTTTTATGAGTGGACCTTGCATGCTGGGGAAATGGTATATATTTTCTTTGTTATTAACTGCAAAGTTACATATTTGTCCAGTATATTCAGGTGTTAAGTTTTCAAAATTCTTACTGATGTTTAATGTCTGTCACTAACAGAGAGAGATGAGTTAACTTCTCCCAATAATAGATCTGTCTCCATTTAATTGTTCAAGTTCTGCTTTATAGCTTTGAGATGATAGTATTGGGTGTGTAAAAGATTAGAATCATATTTTCCAGGTGAACTGAAACACACGTTATTGGGTTGGTAGTGACTCTCATTTCAAAGCTTTTATTTTCTCAATTAGTGATTCTTCTGATTTATTTTAAAATATGAATACCAGTGATCTTTTGGTATTACCCTACAGTTTTTTGTTTGTTTGTTTTGCGGTACGCGGGCCTCTCACTGTTGTGGCCTCTCCCGTTGCGGAGCACAGGCTCCAGACGCACAGGCTCAGCAGCCATGGCTCACGGGCCTATCCGCTCTGCAGCATGTGGGATCTTCCCGGACCGGGGCATGAACCCGTGTCCCCTGCATTGGCAGGCGGACTCTCAACCACTGCGCCACCAGGGAAGCCCTACCCTACAGGTTTTTTAATCTGTTGTTGTTGTATGATTAGTTTATATTGATACTGAAAATACCTGTAATAAGATGCTTATTGTTTAGTGTGAAATGTAATATTTATATTATTATGTAGATATACTGTATCTGTCTTTTATTATTTTTGGAATATTTCTTTACATCAAACTACACTTGACAGTAGTAGGGGAAAACAATGCACTACTGGGATTCAGATGTGTCTCTCTTGTTCTCTGAGAATTCAGGGTCCTAATTTTGCTAGATAGAGCAAACTACCCAAAGGCATTGCCCTGTCTTTGCCAACAGGTAACAATTGTTACAAATATCGAGAAAAAAATGGGGATTGGAGAGAGAGAGATAGGCAGACAGACAGAAAGACACACACAAATTTAAAAGTTTGTCAAACTTCCCAGTTTGTCACTTAAACTGAATTTTCCTTACACAAACAGGAGTCTTGAGAATAACAACTATATTACAAAACATGTGTGATTAAATTTGCCACATCATGGACTTCTAAAGAAGTAAAGGGATAGTACTTAAACAATTATTATTCTGAGTAGTTACATCTTATTTTGGAGGGAGAGGTTATCTAATCTGTAAGTGCTTACTAGAAATTTCTCTAGAAAAACCTTTACCTTTGCCAGGTTTTACCCCCAGATTCAGTGATTGCTATCTACTTTTTACATTAACAATACTTGATACCTCATGGAAATGAGATTGGATAAGTATATATCAAGTACTGATATATATTTTAAATATATATGTAATAGTATTTTTAATTTCAACATTTTTATTTTATTATTATTGATATTTCTGATATGGAATGTGGACCATAGATTTCTTAAATTTTTTCTACTATTCAGGTAATAAATAAAGGGAAAAAATGGGCTGTTCAACCAACAATATTATCATGCTTCTTCACACTTTCAAAATGTGAAATGACATTTTTCAAATGTAATGATATAAACTTTTTAATGATTCACATTAAGTTCAATTTGAATATACGTAGAAGAAATATTTTGTTATTTTATCACCAACTGTAATCTTTTGACAGTTTAATACCTACTGAATAGTATAGTAATATAAGGTATGGAATATTAAAGTTAAGACTAACAATCAAGTCTAAATAATATCTGTTTATTCTCTGCATGACCTAAGTCCTACCAGGAAGCACAAATAAAGTTTAATTTGTACTTGGGTGGATGGGGGGATTCGTGCATTTATTTTTTTTAGGAAGTGTGATTTTATATACAATTCAAGAATGGCTGAAAGTATGAGTCAGTCCTTTTCCATTAGTGAAGGATAAATTCTGACAATTGCCTAGTAATAAAATATAGATTTAGTAATATCCTTGATGCTTCTATTTACTCTAGAATACACAGGAAGATATTTATAGGGAAAATGATGTGAATACCTCCTACTATAAATAGTTATATAAATTAATTACAATCATAATGGAAAATATATTAACATTTTCCATGTAAGTTCACTATTTTAAATTCACTTTTGTACAGCTATAATAAGAAATGTTCCTTAATCTATAAAACTGAACTTGTGATCATTTAAAGGGATTTTAACTTGTTACAAAAGTAAATGCATAGTTCACAAAGATTGAATGGAGGATGTTTTGATGAGATTTGAATGCCCAGCAGACAAGCATCACATATGAGCTAAGTGATGGTCTCACATACATCATCCCGCCATTAACCATTATTAAAATTCAGCAAAATTAAAATTCAGTACATACCATAGACCTTGAATAATAAAACCTTGAAAAGTCTTCATTGCCAAAGTTCTGTTGTACTTCTAGTAGGACCTTTATAAATTTCCTTTTTCTGTGTATCTTTCCTCCTTGGTTTTCTCATGCTCATGTTCTTAATTATCTCTATGGTGTTTAGCATAGTCTTTTCTTAGAACATTCTGTAAATGATAAAATAGTGTAGAAACATGATTAATATTTGTGGCTGGGGCTAACCTCATAGCCAGTGTGAATGGAAGAAGAATTTACATTTCCAAAACTACACCTGTATTTCCAAATTTAGAACTTATACCTGGGGTGTTTACTATTACTTCACTCTTCCTAAATATTGTCTCTACTTTCAAATGTTCTTGATCATAGCAGTGTTTATTTAATACAAACTTCATTTCAATTTATTGAAAAGGAAATAAATTACTGACGGTAGGACTTAAAATTCAAAACCCATTGTATTCCAATAATTATTCTCTATTAAAAAATATGACATACATAATGAAAGTCAGTGGATTTAGGACATGGACCAGTAAATATACATTTTTTAAAAAAAATTAATAGCCTTGTCATAGGATACCCATGAGTGGTGAATATTTTATAGATATGTGCAACAATTCACAAAATGTCTTCTTTGGTGAAATGTCTATTTAGGTCTGCTCGTTTATTGCTTTTTATTATTATTATTATTGATTTGTATGAACTGTTTGTATATTTTGGATATTAACCCCTTGTTGGTAACATCATTTGCAAATATTTTCTCCCATTCTGTAGGTTGTCTTTTCATTTTGTTGATGGTTTCCTTTGTTGTGCAAAAGCTTTTGAGTTTGATTAAGTCCCATTTGTTTATTTTTGCTTTTATTTCTTTTGCTTTGGGAGACTGATCTAAGAAAATACTGCTATGATTTATGTCAGAGAATGTTTTGCCTGTGTTCTCATCTGGGAGTTTTATGGTGTCATGACTTATGTTTAGGTGTTTAAGTCACTTTGAGTTTATTTTTTTATGTGGTGTAAGGGAGTGTTCTAATTTCATTTCTTTACATATAGCCGTCCAACTTTCCTAACACCACGTTTTGAAGAGACTGTCTTTTCTTCATTGTATATTCTTGCCTCCTTTGTCATAGATTAATTGACCTTAGGTGTGTGTGTTTATTTTGGGGCTCTCTCTTCTGTTCTGTTGATCTATATGTCTATTTTTGTGCCAGTACCATGTGTTTTCATTACTGTACCTTTGTAGTATGGTCTGAAGTCTGGAAGGGTTATGCTTCCATCTTTGTTCTTTTTCTTCAGGATTGCTTTGGCAATTCTGGGCTATTTGTGGCTCCATATAAATTTTATTTTATTATTTTTAAAATATTTATGTATTTATTTTTGGCTGTGTTGGGTCTTCGTTGCTGTGCGCGTGCTTTCTCTAGTTGCGGCAAGCAGGGGCTACTCTTCGTTGAGGTGCACAGGCTTCTCATTGCTGTGGCTTCCCTTGTTGTGGAGCATGGGCTCTAGGCACACAGGCTTCAGTAGTTGTGGCATGCGAGCTCAGTAGTTGTGGCTCACGGCCTCTAGAGCGCAGGCTCAGTAGTTGTGGTGCATGGGCTTAGTTGCTCCACAGCATGTGGAATCTTCACGGGCCAAGGATTGAACCTGTGTCTCCTGCATTGGCAGGCAGATTCTTAACCATTGTGCCACCAGGGAAGTCCCGATATAAAATTCTAAATTTTAGAATTATTTGTTCTAGTTCTGTGAAGAATGTCATGGGTATTTTGATAGGGATTGCCTTAAATCTGTAGATTTCTTTGGGTAGTCTGGCCATTTCAACAATATTAATTCTTCCAATCCAGGAGCATGGGATATCTTGCCATTTCTTTGAATCATCTTCAGTTTCCTTTATCAATGTTTTATAGTTTTCAACATATACTTCTTTCACCTCCTTGGATAAGTTTATTCCTAGGTATTTTATATTTTTTGACGTGATTTTAAATGGGATTTTTTTCTTTCTCTATCTGATATTTCATTATTAGTATAAAGAAATGCAAAATATTTCTGTATATTAATCTTATATCCTGCTACCTTGCTGAATTCCTTTATTAGTTCTAATAGCTTTTGTGTGGACATTTTAGGGTTCTTTATATTGAGTATCATTTCACCAGTCCAACTGATATATTGTGTCATTTAGAACCTTTGTTACTTTGTTATTATTGTTATTATTTTGTTATTATTGTTATTACTTTGTTACTTTGTTATTATTGATTTTCTATCTGGATGATCTGTCCATTGATCTCAGTGGGATGGTAAAATTTCCTACTACTGTTGTGTTATTTTTAATTTCTCCTTTTATGTCTGTTCACATTTGTTTTCTATATTTAGGAGCTCCTATATTGTGTGCCTATATGTTAATGTGTGTAAAATCCTCTTTTTGTATCGATCCCTTTATCATTATATAGTGTCCTTCTTTGTCTTTCTTTATGGCCTTTGTTTTACAGTCCATTTTGTCTGATATGTGTTTTGCTACCCCTGCTTTTTTGTCATTTCCATTGGCATGAAATATCTTTTTCCATTCCCTTACTTTCAGTCTCTGTGTATCTTTTGCTCTGAAATGAGTCTCTTGTAGGCAGCATATTGTAGGTTCTTGTTTTCTCTGTGTCTTTTGATCAGAACATTTAGTCCACTGACATTTAAAGTAATTATTGATAGGTATGTACTTATTGCCATTTTAAACCCGGTGTTCCTGTTGTTTTTGTGGTTCTTCTTTGTTCATTTCTTCTTGTTTTTGTTTTTCCTTTTGTGGTTTGATGATTTTCTTTTGTAATATAGTTTTCAGTTTCTTTCATGGATTTTTGTGAATCTATAGTATGTTTTTGATTTGTGGATAGATACTGTGGCATTCAAGTACAATATGTTGACCCATAACTATATCTACTTGCTTTAAACTGATAGTCATTCAAGTTCAAGCAAATTATAAAAGATTTACATTTTTATACTCCCTTTCCCCATATTTTGTTATTTTGATGTTCTATTTTATATCTTACTACTTATCCTTTTACTGTTATAGTTATAATCACTTTTACAATTTTTTATTGTTTTTTAACCTATGTACTGACTTATTTAAGTGATCTTCAATCCTTTTACATACTTGCCTTTCCTATCGTGATTTTCACTTTCCTATAGATTCTTGTGTCATTTCTATTTATAGAAGACCTTTCATTATTTCTTTAGGGTGGGTTTGGTATTGCTGGATTCTTTTAGTTTGCCTGTCTTAGAAATTCTTTATCTGTACTTCTATTGTAAATGATAACCTTGCTGGGTAGGGTATCCTAGGTTTCAGGTTTTTCCCTTTCAAGACTTTAACTATATCATTCCATTCCCTTCTGGTCCACAAAGTTTATGCAGAGAAATTAGCTGATAGCCTTATGGGGGTTCCCTTGTAACTGACTTTTTTTTATCTTGCTGCCTTTAGAATCCTCTCTTTTTCTTTAGCTTTTGCCATTTTAATTATGATATGTCTTCATGTGAGTCTGTTTAGGTTCATCTTGTTTAGGACCTTCTGTGCTTTCATTTGTCTTTCTATCTGCTGTTCTCATTGGCTGATTTCCATTATTATGTCTTCCAGATCACTTATTCATTTTTGTCTCTTATTAATCTTCTGTTCATTGTTTCTAGATTGGTTTTTATCTCATCTATTGAATTGTCTATTTTTGATTGCTTCATCTTTATAGTTTCTAATTACTTGTTACAGTGATCTGCATTTCTATCTATAATCTTTTTAAATTTCTTACGCCTTTTTATAATAATGGATCTCAATAGTGTCAGGGACAGGTGTCTCTGACATAGCTACCTAAACTCTCCTCTGGGCTGAGGACGAGCTTCTCCAAGAATGGCGACAAGTCACCAAACAGCCTCCTTTAGCATTTTTATTACCTCCTTTTTGAACTCAGGGTCTAGTAGACTGGTGAAGACTGTTTCATTATTTGATATTTCAGGGGATTTTTCTTATTTTTCTTAATTTGGTGTCATTTCTCTGCCTTTTCATTTTACTTATATTACTTATATTTCTCTTTCTCCATGAATTTAGGAGAAACAGTTATCTACTGTGGTCTTGAAGGGGTGTTTTTATGTGATAGCATCCCTGTATAGACTGTGCGTGTCCAATATTTTTGATGCAGGGGCTCATTTTGGTACAGTCACCTGTGTTTCCTCAGGGTGTGCTGTCCATTATCCCCTTGATAGAGGGTGTGGTTGGTGCTGATATACCTAGAGCCTGTGTGGGATATGAGTCAGGGCTTCCTCTCTGCGCCATGTCTGTCATTGCCCTGTTGGGGACAAGGTCTGCTCTCCAGTTGTTGGATTAGAAGCTTTGAGGGTCAAGTTCAATCAGGCTTTGTTGCCCATGCGTGTATACCTTGCCGCAAAGGAGGTGATTGCTAATGTAGGTGAGGCCTACGGTCACAGAGGACCTATAAGCCGCCTCCGTAGTTGTCCCTGGTTCTGCTCAGAAGCAGCCCAAGGTCGCATCCATTTCTCTCTTGTTTTCATCCCAGATCTAGTTAGTGCAAAACTGTCCTGTGTATTAATCTGCAGGTGGGGTTGGAGTTTGGGAGTTGTGGCTGCACAGGAATTGAGGTGACTGCACTGCTGCCTGAGATCTTGGCTGCCTCTGTGGCAGTCTTCTCCCAGGACTTGTCTGCCTCAGATCCAGCACTAAGCTGCAGTGTGGAATGGGTAGAGCTTGGGCACTGTCACTGGGAGACAAACTGCTGTGTACTTCTGAGCGTGCTGACAATGGCTGTCGCCATCCCAATGGGACCACACCCCAGATCCTCCGGGCTGTCTCTCTGTAGCTAAATGAGTCCTATCCCAGGAACTCTTTGCCCCAGATTTACTGGTTAGCCTTTACATACTGTTGTGCCACCATCCCCCTCTTTGCACACACTGACAATGGCCAGTTTTGTTTGTATAGGAGTTCTGCCAGTTTCCAGTTAGTTTTCCATGAGAATTATTCCACATGTATTTATACATATAGATATATGTATCTATATGTATAAATACATATATATATATTTTTTTTTTAACTGTGATTGCATTGAAATGGAAATAAGTATAGGTAGATTAGCTGTAGTGGTTTAGGCAGAACCTGATGATACTTTCGACTCATATGCATTATTGGAGATGAGAACTGAGGACTACTTAGGAATAACTACAGAACTTGAAATCAATTTGAACTGCAACAGTACCAGTTAAGATATTTAATACTGTACTTATTCTTGGAGTCTGCAGTTCAAATCATGTCCCAGGGTAAATGGTGATATTTTCCTCATTAAGATATTATGACAGATGAATTAAACTTTCTTGCCCACTTGACTTAATGATTCTTTTTTCTCTAAGCCTTTTTTTTTTCAGTTTTATTGAGGTATAATTGACAAATAAAATTACACATCATGGTGATTTGATATACACATACATTGTGAAAGGATTCCTCCCATGAGTTAATTAACATATCCACAGTTGTTAATACTGTATTGTTTAATGAAGTTTACTAAGAGAACTTAAATATTGTCACCACCTCCCCCAAGAAAAATTACTCTTCTCCCAACATTGGCAGTATGACTAAGCATTGACACTATTGAACACTGTCTTTCGTTGATCCCTTTTGTATCTTCTGGTTAATATTATGAGTATTTTTTGTGTCTCAGTGAGAAAAAAATTAGCATGTTTACTTGAAACATGTAGCAGAATGACAAAGGTAACTCCTATAACTGCTGTGCCTTTGAAATTTATCCCAGTCTTATTCATAACATTAATTGGATTATTCACCCATTAACCAAAGGCATCTCACATGCTGTGCATTTTGAAAGGTCAAATCTGTGGGAAATTTTATTAAAGAAATCTCAGTGCTGATATTAATAAAAATAGTCTTCACGTTAAAGCAGGGTGGCAAATACATGGCCTACATGCTCTCTCTCTGTCCTTCCGTTTCCATGTCTGGGATACTAATTGATAAAGATATGATTTCCTACTGAGCCTTTTGCGAATCCTCCTCAACACAACACGCTATGCAGCCAGTTGATCAGAGCTGGCATCAGAGTTGGAACTCATTTGTCATCCCCATTTCAACACTAAGTAAATCCTTTGTTACCCCCAAATACTCACTTTAAGTGCGTATTTACTTAGGTTTTTCTCCCCCCACAAACATGGTTTTCTGGTTTTTGTCAACAAGATCTGCTCCTTATCTTTTTTTTTTTGCGGTATGCGGGCCTCTCACTGTTGTGGCCTCTCCCGTTGCAGAGCACAGGTTTCGGTCGCGCAGGCTCAGCGGCCATGGCTCACGGGCCCAGCCGCTCCTTATCTTTTCAGCTCACCTGAGCTCACAGGCAACTGTGGATGTTTCCAGCAAACTGACAGTCCTGCCTTAAGCACCAGAGTCTCTTATTCTCTGCCTCAGAACTTTCTGTGTCACTACAGGTGCTTCCTAAGCAGGGACGACCCAGAACTGTGGTAAGGTTCTCAGTCTGTATTGCAATACTCAGTGAAGACCAATCCATTTCTCCCAGTGGGAGAGGAGAGTCAGCATAAATGCCCTGGCCTTGCCATTCCACAGTAGGAAGGTTCTGATGTGTGTTCTCTGTGGCTTCTCAGAAGATCCACAGGGGGACTGAGTGATTATCTGCTCATTAGTGTTTTGCTTCCCTGATTCACTTTTCTCATTCTTCATTTGTGCTTCCTAGGGTCACTGAAGTCCTTACGTCAGAGTCTACTTTTAGAACTAAAGCTAAAATGGTGTCTTTTGTCTTCATGTTGTGTAAAACATTGATTCACAAACTGCAGTCAGTGAAGTTTCTCCTGATGATCCACGGACTGATCTGTGAGCTCTGACTCGCCGCTCCACAGCAGATCCAGTAAAGCCATTTTTCCTTCCTCTATGGAAAGTCCCACAGGACTACCTTAGAGCACTGTAGGTCAGAAATCCAACACGGGTCTCACTGGCTAAAATCAACATGTCAGCACAGGAGCATTCTTTTTCTGGAGCTTCTAGAGGATAATCTGTTTCCTTGCATTTTCCAGTTTCTGGAACTGGCCACTACTTGCCATCTCTATCACTATAGATGTATTTTTGATGTGTTTGTTGTGGAGAGGTGAGCTCCACGTCCTCCTACCCTGCCATATTAATCCCCCTCCTTTTTACTAATGATCTTTATTTCTGTATTAGAATTATTGATAATAGTGGTTTTATTAAAATTAGAGAAAACCAGTAGTATCTAAAATATATAATTTCAGAAAATTAGTGTATATTTTATATGGGGCATAATGTGATGTTTGCTCTCTCTTACGTAAAACATTTCTTACAAAGCATTAAAGTCCATCAGTTATTTCATCTTTAATGACACTCACTTTTAACATTTTTTTCTTACGTGCTCTGTGATGTTGACAATGTTACATTAACACAGATAGACACACATATGCACACATTCATAGGAGAAAAAAAAACTCAAACCAAAAACACCTTGTAAATACTCATACCACTGCAGGTGCTGAAGCATATTGTGGAGTATTTATAGAATTCTATAATATCAAACATGACTAAATGATGATTTATTGTACTACCTTACCTTTCCATTTAAGGAGGCCAGAGAACTTACATATTTCTTTCAGGACATATACATTTCTAAAGACAAGATTTCTTTCTTTTTTTTTTTTTTTTTAATAGTATTGCTTCTGTGATTTTAGTCACACTGAAAATCTTTAACCATCACTGCAAGCCATTGCAATGATTTAGTCATATATCCACTGATCAACAAGCTTACAAAAGTAGCAATTCTTTAACATCTGTATTTCAGTTTTATAGCTCTAAGCTTTACTCAGGGAAAATTAACCAGTAAAAGAGGGGAAATCAATCAGTAAATGAGGAAAAATATCTTCCACATATAAATTGTGTGATGAAAGGTCTAAATTGAGAATTGAAACATATAGCAAGATTATTGAGTAGAAGTTTGTCCTGTACATGGAGCTCTCCCTTCAAATTGAGCTCCCAGACTGTTTCACCTCCCGTTTGGCCTTAGTAGGAGACCAGGCAAATAAGGGTTAGAGAAACAATCTATAGTTAAACAACCAATCATCTCTGTTGCTTATTGTTAGGAATAAAGAAAAAGTTAGCAAATAACTAAAAGTTAGAAAACTGGATATTACCTAGAGACATGTATAATTCTCATTGACTGAATGATTTTCTTAATATTTTATTATAATTTTTTAATTTTAGTGGCCAAAAGCCTTTTTTTGCATATGAGTTACAGTTTTAAATTTTTTCTTTAATCATTTTCATATATTTCTAACAGTCAGAACTCATAGCCCACATTTAGGTCATAAAATATAGCTTTAGAAAAAACCCAAGAGCCTCTGCCATAGGTCAAAGTCTAAACTGATAAGTAAATTCATTTTTAGGTGATACTAGTAGTCCTTATGGAAGAATTAATAAGTACATAGGTTAGAAATCAGAGCTACATGTAAAGACTGAAAAACTGTGCCTGTATTTTTCCCCCCACTGTATTTGAAGGGGGTAAAAATCCTTAATTGCCCTTATGTAGTTCAAACATTTTTTAAAATTCTACTTTGTTGTGCCGGTCTATAAATAGGAAGGGTATGAAGCTAGGTAACATAACTTCTAAGTTAAGCTAACCATTTGAGAGGGAGTATAGTTACATTGAGAGGAATTTTATCAAATGAGATTAAGCCATATCCTTGTGAGCAAAATAGCAATTGAAGAATTAGTCTGACTTTGCTAAGACTTGTATGTTTCAGTTTAGGATTTTGGAGAAGCCTACCCCAAGTAAGTCATTTCAGTTAGGTGCTCCAAACTGACATATTCATTTACCTGACTTGTGGTTTGAGTGTATACTACATGTCTGAGATAGTTTTTTACCCTGAAGATACAGCAGTAAATAAGTCACATAATTTCTTTCCCTGGTGGAGTTTTTATTCTTGTTGGGGAGATAAGCAACACGCAATAAATGATTTTGACTAGAGAGATAGGTAAATAGATTAAAGATAAATTAGATTAGAAAACAGATAAGATAGATTGATTGATATAGACAGAAAACAGGTGGTCGTGTATGTTACATAGAAGAATAAAGCATGTTAGTGGATAGAAGCAGCTGGGTGATAGGAAAGTGAATGACAAAGGATGGGCAGAGAAACATGTTTGGATCAAAATGGATCACAGACCTAAATGTAAAATGCAGAACTCTGAAAGTCTTAGAATATAATATGAGAGAAAATCTAAATGATCTTGGGTTTGGTGGTAACTTTTCAGATACAAAACCAAAGAAATTTGTGAAAGAATTGATAAGCCAGACTTCATTAAAACAAAATAAAAAATTCTGCTTTGTGTAAACATTGACTAGAGAATAAAAAGACAAGCCACAGACTGGGAGAAAATATTTGAAAAATATTTGATAAAGAACTTATCCAAAATATTCAGGGAACTCTTAAAAATCAACAATAAGTAAAAAAACAGTCTGGTTAAAAAATGAGTCAAAACCTTAACAGACACATCACCAAAGAAGATAAACAGATTGCAAATAAGCATATGAAAGTGTGTACCACCTATGTGTCTTGGAAGAAATGCAAATCAAAACGAGATACCACACTAACTAGAATGGCCAAAATCCAAAACACTGATAATGCCAAATCTGGGAAGGGTGTAGAGCAACAGGAACTCTCATTCATTGCTGGTGGGACTGCAAAATTGTACAGCCCACTATAAAAGACAGTTTTCAGGTTCCTTTTGTGTGTGTGTGTGTTTATGAGCAAGTGTGTGTGTAATATCTATATGTGTATATATATATATAATATATAATACATATATACATATATATATATACACACACACACCTTTTTTGACATGCAAAAAGCTGTACATATTAGTGTATACATGTTGATGACTTCATGAGTTTGGAGATAAGTATACACCTGTGAAAGCATCACCACAATCTATGCCATAAACCTATTCATAACCTCCAAAAGTTTCTTCCCACCTTCTTTATATATTGTTACCATTTTTTATATGATAAAAAGCAGATCTACCCGCTTAGCAAATTTCTAAGTACATAATGTAGTATTGTTACAAAACTAAACATATTCTTATCATACAATGCAGCAATTGTGCTCCATGGTATTTACCCAAAGGGGTTGAACATTTATCTCCATGAAAATATCTACATATGAATGTTTATAGTAGCTTTATTCATAATATCCAAAGTTTAGAATCAACTAATATATTTTTCAGTTGGTAAATGGATAAATAAACAGTCTTAAATCTAGGTAATGGAATATTTTTCAACACTATAAAGAAATGAGCCATGAAAAGACATGGAGGAATCTTAAATGCATATTACTAAATGAAAGAAGCCAGTCTGAAAAGGCTACTAACTATATTATTACAACAAAATGATATTCTTGAAAAGGAAAAACTCTGGAGACAGTAAAAAGATCGGTGGTTGCTAGGGGTAGGGGGAAAGGGTGGGATGAATCAGCAGAGCACAGAGGAGTTTTAGAACAGTGAAATTACTATATATGTCATTATGCATTTTTTTAAAAACCCGTAAAGTGTATACCACTGAGAGTGTACCCTGATGTAAACTGTGGGCTTTGGATGATAATGATATATAAATGTAGGTTCATCAGTAGTAACATGTACTACTCTGGTGGCGGATGTTGACAATGGGGGAAGCTATGCATGTGTGGGTACAGGTCATATATGCGAAATCTCTGTACCTTCTGATTAATTTTTCTGTAAACCTAAAACTGTTCTAAAAAATAAAATCTTTTTAAAAATATCCAGAAAGGTAAAATTTAAGGTGAAAATTGTTAATTTGAAGATGTCAACAATATGAAGTTCGTGGAGAATTGCGTTATAAGCAGAGGGAACAAGTGTGAAGCCTAGAAACCTTAATGGTCTATATAGTTAAATACAGAAAGAAATCCAGTGTGGCAAGAGCATGGTAGGCAATTGTGTTACCACATGAGGGCAGAGAAATAGTCAGCAGCCAGACCATTAAATGCTTTATAATCTAGAGTAGAAGAAAATTTATGCTAAATGTGACTTTGATACACTAGAAAGTTTAGAGTAATGGAGAAACATCATGATTTTTGTGTTGAGAATGGTTTGTGGCAAAGTGGTGAGAAATGATGTAGGGGGCTTCCCCTGCATTTAGGTAGGGTTTGGGGGGGTTCCAATTGAGATATAATGGCTAATTGGACTTCTAGTGTGGAAATGGTAGAAATGCAGTGAAGTAAACCAATTCAGTTATCTTGGAGGTAGTCAGGAAGGACTTACTGACTGATAAGCAGGGTAAAGAAAAAAGAGTAATTATGCATGACCCATCAATTTTGGATTGAGTCATCAGGTTAGATGTCACTGTCATTTACTGAGTTGGTGAAACTTTGGAGAACCACAGGTTTTGGTGGAGGGATATCAAGAGTTCTATTTGGGACATGTTAATTTTGAGGTGCCTGGAAGACAGTCATGTAGATGCTTTAATTTAATATTTGGATATATGAATTTGGAGTTGGGTGGAGAAATCAATACTACGTTTAAATGTGGGATTCAGCAGCATAAGAATGTTGTATAAATCCATGGGGATGGATGGAATAACTCAGGGAAATATATAGATAGAAAAGAGAAGAGGGACCAGGGTAAAAAGATACTGCTATTGGATTTGGCTACATGGAGGTTCCTGGTGACCTTGGTGCATTTCAGTAGAATAGTAAAGGCAGACACTCAGTTGTTCTTTCACTGTACATTAAATTTGAATCTAAAATTTGGCTTTTGAATACTGTGTTAGAAAATGATCTTAAAAGCATTTTTAGAGGTAAGAGGGGGATTTAAAATGATTTCCTAAACTAGTACAACATTGTTGTGTTATCAACTATACTCCAATAAAAAATGAAAAAAAAATGATTTCCTAAATTCCCAGAGTGATGCTAACAATTTCAGAAAAGGTTGAATGCCTAAACATAGAATTTTACTCTAAGCAGAGGGAGAATGAGGAGTTTCCTGGAAGGGGGAGGAGAACAGTGGGGCAGGATTTGATTCTCTTTGTCATTGCAGCTGATCCAGATCAGCAAGGTAGGACCATCTGGAAGACCGTGAATTACAATAGCCATTAATCCTTGAGCAGTTGATGTATGGGGGACAAGGGCCAATATTTAAAGAACAGGCAAAACAGTTATACTTCACTATTAATAGAAAGTTAGCTCTTGAGGACATATGGAATAGGAGACCCTTCCTTTAATATCAAGGAGAAGCTTTAACTAGGATCTAAAGTTTACACTGCAAAGAATAAAGGGGAGAGAAAATCACTTGGTGAGTTCTGCAACGATGCTGAGTTTATCTGAGAGAGAATGATTTAAATCAGAAAATATTTAATTGGCACTAATTGGCAGGTCCAAGATTTTACCTTTTGCTTTATATTGCTTTTTATTTTTCTTCACATTAATAAGATTCATGGGTCAAAAGAGAGTTTAATATAGTTATAAAGATATAAAGTTAATTGTTTCCACATCAAAATAATATCATATAGGTATTTTCACTCTGCTAGATTCTGTTGAATTCTGGTTAATTTGGTTTTGTATATATATTTATCAGATTATCAAGAATCAATATGTCTCATTTAAATTTACTCACATTTGTAGTTCGGACAATTTTGATTTTCATCCTTCCTTAAATGGAGAGAAGTTGGCCACCATTTTCTGTTAGAACAATCAAACGAAACTTTTGTTAAGTAATTGTTAAAATTATTAAAGTTCTATATCATAAGCCAGTCTCTTCTCCCTCACCTTAAATAATTCTACTTCCCTTAACCTTTTCATTGACACTTGTAAAATCTCCATTCATGTGGTGTTTCCCTCCATATTCTTAAATATTTCTTATTATGAAAAAGTCCAAACTTGCTGAAAGTCTAGTAAAAATCTAGTGAGCAGATTACGGAGATTTTATAAGAATGATAAATTTCAATTCAAACCTTTAAGTCAGTTTAATTGTTTTTAATCTTATTTGACTTAAAAGAAAACAAAACTAACTTACCAAGTATGTTTATCTTGTCTTGGAAGCAGAGTATTCAAAATCCATCCACCTGGTTGTGGCTGTTTATACTTCAGAGATGGTACAGGCTCACAAAAAAGCAGTAATTTTTTTCCTCTTTTTCTTTTTTTTTTTTTTTCTTTTGAGGAACACTACCTTTAATTTGTATTTGTACTTATTTGAAAGTAGACTTTATGAAATTTGTTTGACTTCCTCTCATGACTCCTGTGGTTCTTTATTTAAATCTGTGGGTGCAATTTCAGGTTGTTTAAATCTATGGTTTCAATATCTGCATCCTTGAATTTTGTTGACGCCTTTGTTGATTTTTTTCTTCTTTGTATCCACAGATTCAACATCATTAACTTCTGAATATTCTTTATGAATCTTTCTAGGGATCTTTCATTGAATTCTTCATATCCCCAAATTTAGCATAAGTATCCTCCAAGTCCTTTTAACGTCTTTCTTGTATTTTTCATGAAGGTTTTCTGAGCCCATCTTTGTGTTCTTCTTTCCCCCATTTAAAAACTTATTCCATTAATTCTTTGAATCCCCCTTTTCATATATTCAGTTTCAGACTACTAAAATTGTTCCATCAAATACTCTTTTGAATTACCATCCAAGGCCTACTTGCCCTTCTTGGCATCTTTCTTTGCATCCTTCTTGGCATCTTTCTTTTCTTTCTTGGCAGCATCTTTTGACTCACTATCTGCCTCACCGGGCTTTTCATCTTTCTTATCTTTTTTACTCTCCTTCTTCTTTGAATCTTTCTTGTCCTTTGATTCATCTCCTTTCTCGCCAGGTTTCTTTGAATCCTTGCTCCCTTTCTTATCCTTCTTTCCATCTTTCTTTTCACCTTCTGGTTCTGTAATGGACTCCTTGCCCTTCTTTGAACCTTTCTTATCTTTTTTGGAATCTTTCTTTGCATCTCCTTTTTCACCTTCTAATTCTGTAGCAGACTCCCTGCCCTTCTTTGAACCTTTCTTATCTTTCTTTGAATCTTTCTTTGCATCTCCCTTTTCACCTTCTGTTTCTGTATCAGACTCCCTGCCCTTCTTTGAACCTTTCTTATCTTTCTTTGAATCTTTCTTTGCATCTCCCTTTTCACCTTCTGTTTCTGTATCAGACTCCTTGCCCTTCTTTGACCCTTTCTTATTTTTTTTAGAGTCTTGCTTTGCATCTCCTTTTTCACCTTCTGATTCTGTAGCTGAGTCGTTGTCCTTCTTTGAACCTATCTTGTATTTTTCAGAACCTTTTATTGCACCTGCTTTTTCATCTTCAGATTCTGTAACTGACTCCTTGCCCTTCTCTGAACCTTTTTTCTCTATTTTGACATCTTTCTTTGCATCTGCTTTCTCTTCTTTAGCTCCTGGTTCTTTCTCTGAACCTTTCCTAAGTTTTTCCTCTGAAACTGTGGACTCTGCTTCTGCATCTGATTTGTCCTTCTTGTCTTCCTTACTTTTCTTAATTATTGATGGAGATAAAGGTTTTGCTGCATCTTTAGCATCCTCCCTGGAGTGTCGAGCTGGTTTCTGTAGAGGCTGCCTCCTAGCAGCTAAATAAACAGATGGTCTCTCAGAAATTCTCATTAAAGAACGGTGCATCCATAATGGTGGTTTATGAGCTCCCCTTAATTTGTCTTCATCATATCTCTGAAATATTGGTTAGAATAATAATGAACAACTTGTGTGTGAGTTACACAGCCTTTATTACCAGATATTGAATACATTTAACTTGAACCATGAAAAGATTTTAGGTTTTGATAAATAGTGGGTAAATGGTAGATTGCATAGTTTATTATGCTTTTTCAACTTTGTTCCTTTTTTGTATTAAAGGACAGCATGCCTCATTTAAGGCCTAATTTTAATTTAGAGGATCTTCATAATTCCCTCAAGATTTTATGTTAAAATTCTCACAGAACGTCACTGACTAATGACAAATCAGAACCTCTCTTCACAATCATGAGAGATTTAGGTTTTGTTTTTGTTTTTTGTTTTTTTACTCTGTGTTCTTGAGATTTCTTGGAATGTCTTCCCCACCTTCCATTTCTGTGCTAACTCAGAAACTAATTATTCTCTAATATCTAAGAGTTTCATGTTCAGGCATATCCTGGTCTCTATTGTCATATTCAGAGTCTCTGGAATTTAGAATGCTACCTGTGGTTAAAAGTAAAAGCCTAAGACTCCTCTGCCTGACAAGATATAATTTGAGTATCAGATAGGAAACTGCAGTAATGAAAACTATAACATTCAGTGGACATTAGTTTGAGCAGAATGGTACATTCTGTTTTCAACTCCTAATCAAATATTTTTAAAAGCTTAATTGCAAAAATAGCAGATTTTGGAAAGAATGTTAATGGCTGTAAAAATAAATTTAATAAAGAAAGGAAAATGAAAAAAGGATGAGAAAACAGAAGAAACCTAGGTTACTACTGATTAAATATATTCCCTAAAATAAACAAGAGTTCATGATATGTTATTTTGTGAAAACTTTTCTTGGAACATTTTCATATTCCTTGATGATTCCAGAAACATTGGGAAATATTAATCTTCTAATACTCAAAATCTGGAATTCTATATTATAGGAAATGAGAAAGCATTGAAACTTCCTTAGTTTATAATGTAACTCCATGATTCTCATGAGGGTGTTTCTCCAACTGGGGAATATTTTCTGAATGTTCATACTAACTGTAGCCTTAGGATCTCCAGATTTCTGTGCTTCTTGGATACATATTTTCTATAATGTGGGATTGCTGAGCAAATATTTAATATGAAATAAGGGAGTAATTTTTATATACTGAAATGCAAATTAAATATATCTACTTTCTCCAAGTAGTAGAATTGAATTACCTTCAACTGTGCTGTATAATATGACATTTAAAGGCCACATGTGTGAACTGAATCAAATTGAATGTAAAATTCAACTGCTCAGTTGCAGTAGCCTCATTTCAAGTGTTCAGTAGCCATATTGGAATTGGAATGCAAAGATATAAAATACTTCCATCATCACAGAAATCCCATTGGTCAATGATGATCTGTAACATAAATAGCTATACATGATTTCACAAGATTATTACCAGTAAAAGTATGTGATCTTTTCAAAACTCACAGGAACTGTTTTGTCTTGTAGTTGGGAAGGTTTTGATCTCCTTCTTGTTCCTGGCCGTGGTGGTTTGGGAAATACCAGGGCAAAATGTTGCTGATTCCATGATTTTTTACTTAATTCACTGACTAAAATAAGAAAACATTAAGCATACACTTCAGAATAAATAGAATTTTATCAGACCTAAAATGGCAGTAAGTTTCTCTTGCCCATTCTTTCCCATTGCCCAAGTACTGTCAAGAGGTTAATAATTCATAAATAAATTTGGTTTGGTTTAGAAAAAATAAAAAATAAATAAATAAAATGGCAGTAAGTAATCATATGTAAATTAATAAATAAATGATTCAAATTATGGCTTCATGTATTTGGTAATGTTTGAAATTCTGTACTATTAATATGAGAAAATAAAATTTGATTTTTTAAAATTTTAACTAGTTTTTTTTTTTTTTTTTTTTTTGCTGTACGCGGGCCTCTCACTGTTGTGGCCTCTCCCGTTGCGGAGCATAGGCTCCGGACTCGCAGGCTCAGCGGCCATGGCTTACGGGCCCAGCCGCTCCGCGGCATGTGGGATCTTCCCAGACCGGGGCACGAACCTGCGTCCCCTGCATCAGCAGGCGGACTCTAAACCACTACGCCACCAGGGAAGCCCTTAACTAGTTTTGTAGTTAATTATATAGTCATTGTGAAACTAATATAGTCTGTAATATAAATGGAAAAAAAACAGTTTTACTGTTTCCTTTTAATCTTTCTATCTCTTCCAATCTAGATTTTTCCTTTATACTCTTTTGGCTAGAATACAATTCTACTGAGAACAGAAATTATGGTAGCTACTTTTGTAACTCCCAAAGTACTTAGCACAGTTCCTATTTAAAATATTCAGTAAATATATGACTGAATGTAAAGGCTAACACTTAAGATCCCCTTAGTTAGTAACCATATTCTAAGCTACAAGAGTAAATGTCATACACCCCAGAACCGCATTGTCATCGGTGGCATACTAATGAAGAAAATCGATAAATAAAGAGTACCTACAGAATTGTGATTGTGAGAGTCGAGTTACATAGAAACTATAATATAAATGGTTAAAAATATTTAGGTTACCAATAAGACCTGTGAGAGAGATATCCTCATCTATTTAAGTATGTACAAAAATGCTGTATATAAGAGAAAATAGACTTGTCCTGTGAGTCTCCTAAAGATAGAATCAGGATCAATGAGAAAATATGCAGAATGAAAGATGTATTTAAGTTTAATATATGAGAGAAAATTGATTACTTGATATAAGAAGTCCTTCACCATCAGATTGACTGGCCTTGTCAAGTAATGAATTTTTTTGCCAATTATATGTCCGATATAGAATATCAGCAATGTAGCAGAAGACGTTCCTGACACAGGTAAGAAGTTATTTATCCATTTTTTTACACTGCCTTTCAACTGTAAGATTATCTAACTGTTTGAATTCTAACCTGTAAATATGTCCACCTTTATGTTGCTGAACATATTCACTTAATCTTCTGTGGATAGTAAGACAAAATATCTTTAGAAGGTATTCACTGAGCCCATGAGAAAGGTGCTTAGGAAAATTAAAAGCTGATTTTTAGTAATACTCCATGACAGCTGTTGTTTATTACTTATCCCTAAAATTAATCATACCTGTTTTAAAAAATTGAACTTTCTTACCTGGGATGTAATTATCACATGTCCCGAAGTTTATTTTTTGGCTATTAAAATAAGAGGGGAAAGTTTTAATTAATTTATACAAAATCACTCTATTTAACGATCATTACTGTACATAAACACTTGCCATGACCAACTAGAGAAATATTTTACATTCTTAGATCTCTATTATTATGTAAGATTACTTCATCCTAGAAAAATAGAAATGACCAAATATGTGTTTTTAACACAAACTTCAACATAACTAAAACAAGATGGATAAAAACATTTTAAAAAAAAAGTCACCAGGACTTCCCTGGTGGCGCAGTGGTTGACAGTCTGCCTGCCAATGCAGGGGACACGGGTTCGAGCCCTGGTCTGGGAAGATCCCACATGCCGCGGAGCGACTAGGCCCGTGAGCCGCAACTACTGAGCCTGCGTGTCTGGAGCTTGTGCTCCGCAACAAGAGAAGCCGCGACAGTGAGAGGCCCGCGCACCGCGATGAAGAGTGGCCCCCTGCAGTTGCTCACTGCAACTGGAGAAAGCCCATGCACAGAAAAGAAGACCCAGCAAGCCAAAAATAAATAAATAAATGAAATTTAAAAAAAAAAAAAAAAAGAAAGTCACCAAAATGCGTATCTGAAATATGGACATTTATGGGCTTTCTAATGACACCATGATTGAATTTTTCCCCACTTTATGCTCCAAATTCTCTTAAAATTGAACTATAAGACATTGTAAGAATTATAAGACATCATCTTAAAAACACTATGCCTAGGTGAGATCAGATCCTCAAAATAATCTCAGAATTTAACCAAATCCAAATCACTCAATGGCATGCATGTCTGTCTGTGAATGTGTGCATGTGTGTGTGTGTGTGTGTGTGTGTGTGTGTGTGTCAGTGTATATCACAAGCATTGATATGGATTTTGACTTTTTTTCTTCTCTAGGAAAATATGAGAAATAAAACTATGTTGCAAAGTAGTTTCTATTTACAAATTTCCATTTGTCTTAGTACTATATGAGCATGTTTATTCTCACAAAGGGGAGTTTTATATCTAATTCTTATTTATTTGTAATGGAGGCACATATTAAGATCTGTTAAAGAAATATTATTATACATCATCCCATTATATTACAGAAATAATGTCATTGTTGATCATGAGTGAGTTTGGGGCTTACACACACATGCATACACACACACATAAAAACACACATGCTCATAGAGTGATTTCCTTATTTTAACATTATATAAATATTAAGAATAAAGTGCAGTACAAAAATATCTTGGTACCTTCATTAAAATTTTTGTTCCCAGTAAAAAACCTGGCACATTTTTGCCACTCTACAAAATTTTGAATGAATTAATTGAATAAAATTCAGGATGTGTTGACTAATAAGTTACCTGGTCTAGTGATTTCTTAACTGAGGGCGTGTATTAAAATTACTCACCCTACTATATCTCTAGGTTTAAACCTAGCCAATCTACATTTATATACTGCTTAAGAAATTTTGATTTTCAACCATGATTATGAACTTCTCTTTTCTAAATGCTCTGAAAGAGGAACTATGTCATGAAACAATATTATTAAATTTGAGATTTAAAAAGTGGTACATAGGCATGGTCCATTAATTTCTGTGTAAGCTCTGAGGAATATTCTTTGATCATAAAGCAATTCAATTAAAAATCAATAACAAAATTACAGTTGACCCTTGAACAGCAAGGGTTTGAACTTCATGGGTCCACTTCTATGTGGATATTTTTCAGTAATACTACCATACTACAAGATCTGTGGTTGGTTGAATTCCTGAATGTAATACCGCAGATTTGGAGGGCCAACTATTAAGTTCTGTGTGGATTTTTGACTTTGTGGGAATTGGCTCCCCTACAGCCCATGTTATTCATGGGTCAACAGTATATTGAAAGTACATAAACATTTGAAACATAAACATCTCCTTCTAAATAACCAGCGGTCAATTTACAATTCACACTTATGAAAAAGAAGCAAATGGACAATAATTTATAACAAAAATTGTGGAATACTGCAGACAGTACATAGAGAGAACTTTATAGCTTTAATGGATTTTATTAGAAAAAAGTTTAAAATCAGTGTTGTAAATTTCTGCTTTAAAATTAGGAAAATATCATAATAAAGTTAAAGGGAGAAAATAATAAAGCTTAAGCAAGAAAAATCAGTGAAAGGGAAAACAAAATTAGAGCAAATATAACCCCACTTTTATCAGTGGAAAGATCACCCAGACAGAAAATCAATAAGGCAACACAGGCTTTAAGTGACACATTAGACCAGATGCACTTAATTGATATTTTTAGAGCATTCCATCCAAAAGCAGCAGAATACACATTCTTTTCAAATGCCTGTGGAACATTCTCTGGGATTGATCTCATGCTGGGCCCCAAAGTGAGCCTCAGTAAATTTAAGAAAATTGAAAACATATCAAGCATCTTTTCCAACGACAAGGCTATGAGATTAGAAGTCAACTAACAAGAAAAAGAAAAAAAAAACCTGTAAAAAACACAGATATGTGGAGGCTAAACAATGTGGATCATTGAAGAAATGAAAGAGGAAATTAAAAAAAATACCTAGAGACAAATGACAATGATAGCGCAATGACCCAAAACCTATGGGACACAGCAAAAGAAGTTCTAAGAGGGAAGTTGATAGCAATACAATCTTACCTCAGGAAACAAGGAAAATCTCAAACAATCTAACCTTACACCTAAAGCAACTAGAGAAAGAAGAACAAACAAAACCCAAAATGAGCAGAAGGAAAGAAATCATAAAGATCAGAGCAGAAATAAATGAAATAGAGATGAAGAAAATAGAAAAGATCAATGAAACTAAAAGCTGGTTCTTTGAGAAGATAAACAAAATTGATAAACCTTTAGTGAAGCTCATTAAGAAAAAAAGAAAGAGGGGTCAAGTCAATAAATCTAGAAATGAAAAATAGGAAGTTACAACTGACAGCACAGAAATACAAAGTATCGTAAGAGATTACTACAGCCACTATATTCCAATAAAATGGAAGACCTAGAAGAAATGGACACATTCTTAGAAAGGTACAATCTCCCAAGACTAAACTAGGAATAAATAGAAAATATGAATAGACTGATCATAAGTATTGAAATTCAACAAAGTACAGGACCAGATGGCTTCACAGGCAAGTCTATCAAATATATAGAGAAGAGCTAAAACCTATCCTTCTCAACTCTTCCAAAAAACTGCAGAGGGAGGAGCACTCTCAAACTCATTCTGTGAAGCCACCATTGCCCTGATACCAAAACCAGACAAAGATACCACAAAAAAAAAAAGAAAAGAAAAGAAAATTACAGGCCATACACTGATGAACATAGATGCAAAAATCCTCAACAAAATACTAGCAAACAGAATCCAACAATGCATTAAAAGGATCATACACCACTACCAAGTGGGATTTATCCCAGGGATGCAAGGATTTTTCAGTATCCTCAAGTCAATCAGTGTGATAACACTACATTAACAAATTGAAGAATAAAAACCATATGATCATCTCAATAGATGCAGAAAAAGCTTTTGACAAAATTCAACACCAATTTATGATAAAAACTTTCCAGAAAGTGGGCAATGAGGGAACACACCTCAATATAATAAAGGCTATATATTACAAACATACAGCTAACATCATACTCAATAGTGAAAAGCTGAAAGCATTTACTCTAAGATCAGGAACAGGACAAGGATGTCCACTCTTACCATTTTTACTCAACGTAGATTTGGAAGTCATAGCCACAGCAATCAGAGGGGAAAAAAAGAAATAAAAGGAATCCAAATTGGAAAAGAAGTAAAACTCTCTCTCTTTGCAGATGACATGGTACTAAACATAGAAAATCCTAAAGATGCTACCAGTAAACTACTAGAGCTCATCAATGAATTTGCTAAAGTAGCAGGATATAAAATTAATACACAGAAATCTGTCGCATATCTATACACTAACAATGAAATATCAGAAAGAGAAATTAAAGAAACAATCCCATTTACCATAGCATCAAAAGAATAAAATATCTAGGAATAAACCTACATAAGGAGGCCAAAGACCTACACTCTGAAAACTATAAGCTGCTGCTGAAAGAAACTGAAGATGACACAAACAGATGGAAAGATGTTCCACGTTCTTGGACTGGAATAATCAATATTGTCAAAATAACTATATTGCTCAAGGCAATCTGAAGATTTATTGCAATCCCTATCAAATTACCAGGGGCATTTTTCACAGAACTAGAACAAAAAATTTTTTAATTTGTATGGAGACACAAAAGACCCTGAATAGCCAAGTCAATCTTTTTTTTTTTTTTTTGGCCACGCCACACAGCATGTGGGGTCTTAGTTCCGCCACCAGGGATCAAACCCATGCCCCCTGCATTGGAAGTGTGCATTATTTTCTTAACCACTGGACTGCCAGGGAAGTCCCAAAATCAATCTTGAGAAAGAAAAACATAGCTGTAGGAATCAGGCTCCCTGACTTCAGACTATACTACTAACCTATGGTAATCAAAACAATACAGTACTGGCACAAAAACAGAAATACAGATCAATGGAACAGAATAGAAAGCCCAGAAATAAACCCACACACCTATGGTCAATTACTCTATGACAAAGGAGGGCATGACTATACAGTGGAGAAAAGACAGTCTCTTCAATAAATGGTACTGGGAAAACTAGACAGCTACATGTAAAATAATGAAGTTAAAACATTCTCTAACACCATACACAAGAACAAACTCAAAATGGACTACAAACCTAAATGTAAGACTGGATACTATAAAACTCTTAAAGGAAAACATAGGCAAAACACTCTTTGACATAAATGGTAGCAATATCTTTTTCAGTGCATCTCCTAGAGTAATGGAAATAAAAAGAATCAACTGGGACCTAATTAAACTCAAAAGCTTTTGCACAGTAAAGCAAACCATAAGCAAAAAGAAAAGACAACCCACAGAATGGGAGAAATATTTGCAAACATTGTGACCTAATTAAACTCAAAAGCTTTTGCACAGTAAAGCAAACCATAAGCAAAAAGAAAAGACAACCCACAGAATGGGAGAAATATTTGCAAACATTGTGACCAAGAAGAGATTAATCTCCAAAATTTACAAACAGCACATGCAGCTCAATATCAAAAAAAAAGAAACAACCCAATCAAAAAGTGGACAGAAGACCTAAATAGACATTTCTCTGAAGAAGACATACAGATGGCCAAGAGGGACGTGAAAATATGCTCAACATCACTAATTAGTAGAGAAATGAGAAATGCAAATCAAAACTACAATGGGATATCACCTCACACCAGTCAGAATGGCCATCATCGAAAAGTCTACAAACAATAAATGCTGGATAGAGTGTGGAGAAAAGGGAACCCTCCTACCATGTTAGTGGGAATATAAATTGGTATAGCCACTATGGAGAACAGTATGGAGGTTCCTGAAAAAACTAAAAATAGAGCTACCATATGATCCAGAGTCCCACTCCTGGGCATATATCTGGAGAAAAGCATGGTTCAAAAGGGTACATGCACCCTAGTGTTCATTGCAGCACTGTTTATAATAGGCAAGACATGGAAGCAACCTAAATGTCTATTGACAGATTAATGGATGAGAAGATGTGGTACACATATGCAGTGGAATATTACTCAGCCATTAAAGAGAATAAAATTATGCCATTTGCAGGAACATGGATGGACCTGGAGATTATCATACTAAGTGAAGTAAATCAGACAGAAAAAGACAAATATCATATGATATCACTTATATGTGGAATCTAAAAAAAAAATGAAAAAAATGAACTTATTTACAAAACAGAAACAGACACACAGACATAGTAAACAAACTTATGGTTACCAGAAAGGAAAGGTGAGACATATGGATAAATTGGGAGTTTGGAATTGACATATACACACTACTATATTTAAAAGTAGATAACCAAGAAGGACCTACTGTGTAGCACAGGGAACCATGCTCAATATTCTGTAATAACCTAAATGGGATAAGAATTTGAAAAAGAATAGATATATGTATATGTATAACTGAATCACTTTGCTGTACACCTGAAATTAACACAATGTTGTAAATCAGCTATACTCCAATATAAAATAAAAATTTTAAAAAACCAAATTAGTGCAAATATAAAAATCCAAAATTTGTTTTTGAAAAGATTATTAACATTTATTAACTTTTAGGATTCCCTGGTGGTGCAGTGGTTGAGAGTCCGCCTGCTGATGCAGGGGACGCGGGTTCGTGCCCTGGTCTGGGAGGATCCCGCATGCCGCAGAGCAGCTGGGCCCGTGGGCCATGGCTGCTGGGCCTGCGCGTCCGGAGCCTGTGCTCCGCAGCGGGAGAGGCTGCAGCGGTGAAAGGCCCGCGTATCGCAAAAAAATTTATTAACTTTTAGAAAAACTGATGAAGAAAAACAGAGAGAACACACAAATTACCAATATCTGGAGAGATGAAGCCTTTGTAATTATATAGATTTTAAAGGATAATGAGGAATATCAGTAACAATTTTATTGTAATAAACTGAGCAACTCAAGTGAAATAGATGAGTTCCTTGTAAAACTCAGTTTATTTACCAATACTGACACAAGATGAAACAACAAAAATGTGAAGAGCCCTATAATTATTAAATAAATTTAATTCACTATCAAAAACCTTCCCAGAAAAGAAGGCACAGGCCCATGGAGTTTTATTGATAAATCAAATTAAAAACTTAAGGGAAAATACTAACAACTCTACACAAGTTTTTCAGAAACAAGAGGAAGCAGGAAGATATTTAAACTCATTTTTGAGATCAATATAAGTAACCCTGTCACCAAAATGTCTCAAGGACATTACCAGAAATGTATATTATAGACTAATACCATGCATTAACATAGATGCAAAAATTCCTTAACAATTTATTAATTATTCTTGCTGAACAATCTATAAAAAGGCTAACATATCATGATCATTGAGGTTTACTCTCTGCAATGTAACCTAGTTAGTTTAATATGAATTAATCGTTGTAATCACTCCAAATAACATATAAGAAATTCATCTGATTATCTCAAGATATGCAGAAGTAGTTTTGAAAAAGAGTAACATTCATTCATAATTAAAAACTCTGGGGGCTTCCCTGGTGGCGCAGTGGTTGAGCGTCCGCCTGCCGATGGAGGGGACGCGGGTTCGTGCCCCGGTCCGGGAGGATCCCACATGCCGCGGAGCGGCTGGGCCCGTGAGCCATGGCCGCTGAGTCTGCGCGTCCAGAGCCTGTGCTCCGCGGCGGGGGAGGCCACAACAGTGAAAGGCCCGCATATTGCAAAAAAAAAAACCAAAAAAGCAAAACTCTGATAAAACTAGGAATAGAAGGCATCTTCCTCAAATAGATAAAATGAGTCCTGACAATAGTTATTATTAAAATCAAATTAATTAATGGTGGAATATTGACTGTCTTTCCTCTATAAACTATAAACAAGGCATGGATGCTCACTTCCTTCAGCATTGTAATCCAGATGCTGTATTGTTCCATAAGGCAATAAAAGCATTAAAATGGAAAGGAAGAAGTAAAATTGGACTTTATTCACAGAGGGCATTGTTTAGTAAGTAGAATATCTAATGACACCTAAAAAATAATTTAGAGATATTTTTTGAACATAAGATCATATGATACAAGGTCTAATTATATCAACTAATTATATTTCTATAACTAGAAAAGTTGGGCATATAAATTTAAGAAAACAATATAATAGTATAATTTGTAATAACAAAAATTATTTTAAAATAATTTTATTGAAATATATGTGAGACCTGTATAAGAGAACTAAAGAAAAACAAATTCCTCAGGGAAATTAAAGATGAAAGGGAAAAAATATATATATACACACACACACACACATATACACACACACACACACATATATATCTGATTAGAAGTAAAAGAACCCTTTAAACCCACTAGAATAGCTAAAGTTAAGGATTAATGACACCTATATTGTCATCAGCTACAATATAGAGCATCTGACATGTTCAGCATCAGTGGTGGATGTACAAATGGTACAACCACTTTGGAATACCACTTGATTTTTTTTTTAATTTGTTCTTTACTTTTTTTTTGATATGGACCATTTTTAAAGTCTTTATTGAATTTGTTACAACATTACTTCTGTTTTATGCCTTGGTTTTTTGGCCGCAAGACATGTGGGATCTTAGCTCCCTGACCAGGGATCGAACCCGCACCCCCTGCATTGGAAGGTGAAGTTTTAACCACTGGACCATCAGGCAAGTCCCTTGATTTTTTAAAAATAAAGTTAAACATACACATGTTCTGTGTATGGTTCAGCATTTCCACTAGTAGGTTACCCAAGAGAAATCTCCAAAAAACTTGGGAAAAATGTTTATAGCAACTTTATTCATAATAACCCAAAACTAAAGTAACCCATAATAATCCAAAACTAAAGTGATCAACAGGAGAATGGATAAACTAAGTATGGTATATTCATGTAATGGAATACTACTCAGCCATGTAAAGGAACATATTACTGATGTGTGCAACATGGAAACATGGATGAATCCAAAAAAAAATGTTATACTGAAAGAAAAAAATCCAGAAACCCAAAAGCATATATGTTATGATTTAATTTCTGTTAATTTCAAGAATAGGCAAGATTTTCCATGGTAACTTAGCAGCCATTTGTGGGGGAGAGGCAGAATGGACTGACTGGCAACTGGCAAAATGTAACTTAATGGTGTGGTTGAAAATTCTTATGTTTCTTAAGGTTGGTTAGGTTAGAGTTAGTGACAATTCAATACATTTAGTTTTATTTTTACTGAGAAGAATTTATAGGACCCCTAAAATAGCAATGATCCAAATACCATAGTTCTCACTCTCTATATAAATTTACGTATGTCATAAGCAGTTAAATCAATTTAATCTTTTAGGACTGGAGAGAATTTTTCCATTCTTTCCCCTAAGTCTAGTTCTGCTGGTGAGAGCATCTCTCCCCTTGCCTCTCTGGGACAGTCAAGAAATTTTCTAGACCAGGATGCATTCAGATTCAATTCTTGAAGTTTCTTATGAAAAAAATACGATCTCTCAGTGTATGTTTTATTGGTTTTTATTTGAAAACTATTTTTATGTGAATATAAATTTACTTCTATCCTTTTTAAAATGTCCCTCAAAAGTGTGAAGATGGTCTAATTTAATTACTTACTCTAAAAAGAAGAAGAAACACAACAATTAAGTCAAACGGTTGTTATTTTGTGATATGCCTAGTTTTTTAATTAAGGTCTTGGAATACACACACACACACACACACACACACACACATACACACACACACAATAACTAATACTTCATCTTAACTAAGATTAAATGGAACACAGAAGCCACAAATCTGCCTTCACTTCAGGTCCACATATCTAAACATTCCAAAATCAGTCTCAGTGTCGGTCAGCTTTTTAATGTAAAGAAGATACACATTGTCAGCCTTGTGGAATGTAATATTACAGATTACAGTAATGTACATTACATTGTAATGTTACACGTGTACAATATAGTAATTCACAGTTTTAAAGGTTATGCTCCATTTATAGGTATTATAAAATATTGGCTATATTCCCTGTGTTGTACAATATATCCTTGTAGCTTAATTTATACATAATAGTTTGTACCCCTCTCTGCACTGGTAATCACAAGTTTATTCTCTATATCTGTGAGTCTGTTTCTTTTTTGCTATATTCACTAGTTTGTTTTATTTTTTAGATTCTATATGTAAGTGATATCATACAGTGTTTATCTTTCTCTGTGTGACTTATTTCACTTAACATAATACTCTTCAAGTCCATCTATGTTGTTGCAAATGGCACAATTTTATTCTTTTTTATGGCTGAGCAGTATTCTATTTCATATATATCCCAATATATCCTGACAACCGGCTCTGGATTTTGGGATTCTGTGTCAGATGCACAGTAAATAAGGCCACAAAGGACTTAGCAGAAAGTTTTCCAGGGACGGACTGGGGCCTGAGTCATTGTTGTATTGCTAGAGGGGTCTCGATGTAAAGGCAAAGGTCAAGAGCCACATGGGTATTTTCTTGCTGAGGGATGGCTCTATGTGTAGTATCCTGAGATTTCCTGTCTTTTTCTAACATTTTCTAGAGCAGTGTTTCTCAACCTGAGTGTATTTTGAATCTCCTCCCCCAGGGGATATTGTGCAACGTCTGAGATATTTTTGATTGTCACAGTTGTGTGCATGTGTGTGTGTGTGCGTACGCATGTGTGCACACACACTTGCTGATACTGACATCTAGTACGTAGGGAACCACAAATGCTACTAAACATCTTATAATGCACAGGACCCCCATTCCTTCCTGCCCCCCACCCCGTCCTCAACTCCAATAAAGAGTTATCCCCCCTAAAATGTCAATAGTGCCAAGGTTAGTAAACCCTGTTTTATATCAAGGTGAAACCCTAGGCCAAGATAGTAAGAGAGGACTTATTAATGCAGCACAGGGGAGAGAAAGATAAAATGTACAGTGGATATGAGATCTGGAAGCTAATGCTGGAAGTTTTTAAAGTTCAGATTTTTAGATACCTATCTGATGCCAAATCTTTGGGCAAACCTCTTGCACTTCCCTCAGATGTCTTAGACCTATTCAGTATTAATAATGGAAGGATTGAGTTGACTGACACTACTTGAATTGAAGACAAAGGCAAGAAGAGGTGAAACTCTTGAGTTGGGTTGTTGCGATTTGGATGAACAAAGGTATTAAAGAAGATTAATTGGGCAGGGGGTGTACTGAGCTCAAAGAGGAGAATTTTCTTTATCAGGTACAAAGTTGGTAGTCATGGCACAGAAATGTAAGTCTAATATTAAGTTCCTATCATTGTTAGAAAAGTTCAGAGGAAAGACAAGCAGAAAATTATTTTCTGCATCTCAAATTCTCTGTTAAGAGAATGGGAAGTTGCCACTTGAGCCTAAGGAAATATGATAATTAAGGATTTTTATGTGGGCTTCATTGGCTAACAATGAGGCCATTTGATTATGAATTCAACCGCACTTTTATTCTACAATAGCACAAGAGTTTGGGGATTACAGTAGAAAACAAAGAAATAGTCATAAAACCAAAAATAGGTTTTTAACCATTATGGTGAAGTTCTTTGAAAGCTACACAATCCTCATGATAGTAGTAATGAAATCAATATTTTATTGTGCTTAAACATTTTAAAGTAAGTACAATATGATGTTATTCTGTCATGGTGTATTCCCAAGCAGAGATTACTGTGTAATAGTGAGCAAGTCACTCAACATCTAAAGTAATCAGGACAAATACAGTCAAACATTTTACTAAAGATTGTCCTTTAAAGTAGTGATTGTATTATAATGAGGTAGGCACAGGGAAGCCTGTTTTATTTTCAAGATTTGTGTTTTATCTTTTCTTTAACAGTAGTGTCCAAAGAAAACCCAGTTACACTTTCCTTTATATTTCCAGAGTTACATGCCTTTGCCTTTGTTCCGTGTCTTCACAGTAAAATGGTATACATAATTGAAAGGTTTTATTTTCCTACCTCACTTTAACCCAAGATAAATTAAGAATATGGACACTATTATCATCAAACTTCCCATGTCTGCATAGTCTGCTTTTCATTGCAAAGTACTTTTGCATACTCAGTATTTCTCAAGAAGATACAATTAGTGTTTAGTTGTTCTTCTTTGTGTTGGGCTGCCCCACTTACTACCAAAGGTTTAACACCCTTGACCCATGCTGTCTAAAGTTCAGCAGCACTCCTTAGTCACTGTGACAAAAAAAATGTTCTTATAAATTTCCAAATGGCCTCTAAGGAGATGATAGTTATCTGAATGTCAATCATGAATTCTTTCATTCTATATGATCCAAAATACAATATGATAAAAAAAAGGAAGAATCACATGGAAAAAGAATTATCCATAGCCATGTATATATTTTACCCAAGTGAATGAAATAGTTAAGTCTTGGATCAGAACAACTTATGATATTGCTTGAGAACATAAGTGTCTGTTAAACACACACTCTCTTGTTTGTCGGTGACATAATAATAATATAACAAACATCTCTTTACATTAAAGAGAATAAATGTAAAGTTAACTAGAGCATTTCAGTTATTTTAAAACATAAAATTTGACAAGAGGACTTACAATCTTGGTACAGACATTTCCCCCACCTATGATTTGCCAGGACTTAAGCACTGTGAGTTCAAATTAGTGATGTTGAGAGGTGACATCATAAAGAGGCCAAGACCACTGAGAGTTAAAGGGGAAAACAGGAAGAGCCACTATTACTTGTGTTTTCCACTATTACTTGTGTTTTATGTTCTCTAATATTCAGTCTAATATTGGTGTTTACTTTCATTCATTATTACTGACTAAATACAACTGGTAGTTTCAAAATAACCAATTGATTTTACATCTTAATAAACAGATTGTTTCAATTTTTTATATAGTTTTAATTTATTGATGAAAAGGATGAATCTAAACATTTATCTACTAAGCTTGATTGTAATCCTAACTTCCCTGACATTCATGTATCTTTTGTTAAATCATTTGCATAACTTAACATTGCCTTTTCCCATTGTAACCTTATGGGCTGCTCATAGATACAAGGTTTTAAAGAAGGCTAGGTGATTATTAAAATTACCAACTTACTGACAGAGCTGAGTTAGATAATTTTAATTCTGCCTACCACTCCACCCCACTAATAGATGAATAAAAATACTACTAGTGGGGTTTCCCTGGTGGCGCAGTGATTGAGAGTTCGCCTGCCGATGCAGGAGACACGGGTTCGTGCCCCGGTCTGGGAAGATCCCACATGCCGCGGAGCGGCTGGGCCCGTGGACCCGTGGGCCACGGCCGCTGAGCCTGCGCGTCTGGAGCCTGTGCTCCGCAACGCGAGAGGCCACAATAGCGGGAGGCCACAACAGGGAGAGGCCCGCATACCGAAAAAAAATAAAATAAAATACTACTAGAGTAATATTTGAAAATGTTGCCATTATTTAGCTCCTTTTGGGGAATTTCAACTGACGTTTTTTTCCCCTAAAGAGTAGTTTGTTTGTTTTTTTTAAATTTTGTTGAAGTTTAGCTGATGTACAATGTTGTGTTAATTTCTGCTATACAACAAAGTGATTCAGTTATACATATATATATCCTTTTTCACATTCTTTTCCATTATGGTTTATCACAAAATATTGAATGTAGTTTCCTGTGCTATACAGTAAAACCTTGTTTTTTATCCATCCTATATATAATAGCTTGAATCTGCTAATCCCAAACTCCCAATCCTTCCCTCCCCCATCCCCCTTGGCAACCACAAGTCTGCTGTCTATATCTTTGAGTCTGTTTCTGTTTCATAGATAAGTTCATTTGTGGCGTATTTTAGATTCCACATATAAGTGGTATCATATAGTATTTGTCTTTCTCTTTCTGACTTAACTTCACTTAGTATGATCATCTCTAGGTTCATCCATGTTGCTGCAAATGGCATTATTTCAGTCTTTTTATGGCTGAGTAATATTCCATTGTGTGTGTATGTATATCACATCTTCTTTATACATTCATCTGTTGATGGACATTTAGGTTGTTTCCATGTCTTGACTATGATAAATAGTGCTGCTATGAACATAGGGGTGCATGTATCTTTTTGAATTATAGTTTTGTCTGGATATATGTCCAAAAGTGGAATTGCTAGATCATATGGAAACTCTATTTTTAGTTTTTTGAGGAACCTCCATACTGTTCTCCATAGTGGCTGCAACAATTTACATTCCCACCAACGGTACAGGAGGGTTCTCTTTACTCCACATCCCCTCCAACATCACAGCCTCACACCATACACAAAAATAAACTCAAAATGGCTTAAAGACTTAAATATAAGACATGACAACATAAAACTCCTAGAAGAGAACATAGGCAAAACATTCTCTGGCATAAATTGAACCAGTGTTTTCTTAGGTCAGTCTCTCAAGGCAATAGAAATAAAAGCAGTGATAAACAAATGGAACCTAATCAAACTTAGATTTTGCACAGCAAAGGAAACCATAAACAAAACAAAAAGACAGCCTATGGACTGGGAGAAAATATTTGCAAATGATGTGACTGTTAAGGGCTTAATTTTCAAAATATACAAACAGCTCATACAACTCAATAACAACAGCAACAACAACAACAACAAAAAAAACAGGCAAACAAACAACCCTGTCGAAAATGGGCAGAAGACCTAAATAGATATTTCTCCAAAGAAGACTTACAGATAGCCAGTAGGCACATGAAAAAATGCTCATCATTGCTAATTATTACAGAAATGCAAATCAAAACTACAATGAGGTACCACCTCACAGCGGTCAGAATGGCCATCATTAAAAAGTCTACAGGGGCTTCCCTGGTGGCACACTGGTTGAGAGTCCACCTGCCGCTGCAGGGGACACGGGTTCGTGCCCTGGTCTGGGAAGATCCCACGTGCTGCAGAGTGGCTAGGCCCGTGAGCCATGGCCGCTGAGCCTGCACGTCCGGAGCCTGTATTCCGCAACGGGAGAGGCCACAACAGTGAGAGGCCCGCGTACCGCAAAAATAAATAAATAAATAATGCTCTAAAAATTTATAACAATACACTTTTCATAATCTATGGTAAAGGCATCATCAAGAAAGGTAGAAGAGACGATTTTGCAAATACTATCAAAACTCACTTTCTCAGTAGTATGCCCACTCGTGTGATGTCCTGGGGTCTCATCATCCCTTCATATACATCAGACAATCAACGCTTGAAAGCTTCTTTAAAATGCAGTGGTCTGTTGGTACCAGGGATAAGGCCCAGGACCTCAACATTCCTCTTAAACACCAAACTCCCATAGATAAACTTGAATATCCAATATAGACTCTAGCACTGTACACATAAATATATCTGAATAACAAAGGTGATTATAAAACTGCAAAATATAAATGTAATATGATGAGAATACTACAGTGTAGAATTTAGCTAGGAATAAAATCACCTCCAGAGAAGCAAAGTGCAGAGACGTTACAGATTAAAATAAGTTTGAAATATTTACTGATTAATGATGTTTCTCACATAAACCAAAGTTCTGAGTATAAAAAATAAGATCTTTCTAAAAAAATCAAACAAAAAAACAAAAACAAAATCAGATCTTTCTAATATTATAGTTACTTTTTTCAAAATGAACAATATGGAGCACACACACTGTTACACTTGTTATTTCTTTCTTATATTTTTTCCTTTAATTTAACTAGTGATTCTTTTTCAATTTACCAGTCTCAAGGTATCAATACGTCTGCCTAGGTCCTGTAGGATAGAACTCCCTATCAGTCCTTACGTAGCTATCTCGGCTTGGTTTCCTAACATAGGGGTTGACAAGCATTGTTTTATTTTGTTCTAGATTTGGTTTATTTCAACCCTAGTTCTCCACCATTGGTAATTTCAACCATAAAACTGGACAGTGGCACCATTTCAACTCCATTTCATATCTGGATAATGTATTTCTGGCTTTGGCTTTATTTTGGTGCCAAGTTTTAAACCACTTACAATGTGTGAACTATGTAGTGGCACCAACTCACATCAATGTATCTATATTTGTGGCCTTCTGTTGGTAATATATTTATTTATGAATTATAAATCCTTCTTTGGTGTCAACATGACTTAATTATTTATTACATTTAAGTGTATCTAATATTTCTGTGTGTTGAGAAGTTATTAGAGATTTTGTCATGTACTCAGTTCACTGCCTACCACAAGGAATCTTTTCAAAAAGTGTCACTGGATTAGAAAGTAGAACTTTATTTAACTATTGAAGCAAACTTTGAATTTCCACATCAAATATGAACATGCAAATATGGAGGGATTATCAGTAAGAAGCAACTGAAGTATCACTCTGCTTCATATAATGACTGATGCCAAAAGCAAACTTCAGAGCTCTCACTCCCCCACATCTCTCTCTCTATCTCTCTCTCTTTATATATATATATATATATATATATATATATACACACACACATACACACACACCAACAGTAGCTCTATATTTAAAAAGTGACGGTAACCAGTACTCTTTTAGAAACTACCTGCTGATAGTCCACATGGATCAAAGAAATTCAAGAAGTGGGCCTCTCTGTAGCTCTCAAGAATTTCCTTTTTAAAGCTGATATCATCTGTTTATGAAGCATCAGGAGAGATCTTCCTCTAACTTAGTGCCTGGATAAATTAAATGCTCAATAAACATTTGTTGAATAAATTAATAAATTTGAAATTGAACATGCAATTGAATAAGAAATCACATAAATAAGTGTCAGGGTTTTCACCCACTGTCTTCCTGGAAACACAATTTAGAATTTGAAAGAGGCAGTCAATTTGGGCTTGCCACACCCTTGTCCAAATGTTTACAAAGTTAAGTGTTAAACTAGTCTCATGAAGCAGTTGTTTTAATAGTAAAGTTAGATTGTTTTCAGGCATTGCAACTTTTGACATATTGAAGAAATAAAGATGTTGCCACATAAAAAGCTATTTCCAAAATGTTGATTAACTTAAATCAGTATAGAAGAGATCTAACCATTCCTGCCCTTGATTTTTTATGTGCCATAGGCAAAATTGATTATCTCTAAGCACTTTAGATGTCTAAAACAGTGGTTTAGTGTCCCCCATTATACTCGGGTTATTACCATGTATCTACTCTCCTCCATTTAATTCTGGTATCAATATGCATCTTTTTATTTGAGAATATTTCTTTCGTATGTATCAGAACCACCTGAAGGACTTGTTAAATACTGATTGTTGGGACCCAACTCTAGAGTGTCTGATTTAATGGTTCTCTGGTAGGGCTTGAGAATTTACAGTTCTAACAAGTTCCCAAGTGAAAATAATACTTCTGCTAAAGAGACCACACATTGAAAATTATTGCTTTAGGCCTGTTGCTATGATTTAATAAATTAAAAAATAATTATTTAATCTTGTTATTAGAGTTAGTTGGAGGAAAGGGTCATCATTGCTATATATAAACATGTATCAGTAATGACAAATGACATTGTACTTTTTAAATTTAAAAAAAAAAATTATACAATTTTTAAAGATTACACTCCAATTACAGTTATTACAAAATATTGGCTGTGTTCTCATGCTGTATGCTACATCCCTTTAGCTTATCTTACACTCAATAGTTTGTACCTCCCACTCGTTCACCCCTCTGTATCCCCTCCCCCACTCCCCACTGGTAACCACTAGTTTGTTCTCTATATCTGAGAGTCTCTGTTTTGTTATATTCAGTAGTTTGTTGTATTTTTTAGATTCCATATGTAAGAGATATCATACAGTATTTGTCTTTCTACGTCTGACTTATTCCACCTAGCATAATGCCCTCCCAGTCCTTTTTTTTTTTTTAGAAAATTGATCATATGTCTTTCTTCTCCTGCATTAAAATAAAATTTTACATTCAAAATTGGCTCATTATTTTGGAATGTTATTTCATAAATAATCTAGGAAAATAAAAATATAGATAAGAATTTTTAGTTCATTCTTAATGCAATTATACTATATATTTCTGTTACAACCAAGAGAATGCAAATGCTATTAGTTAAACAGTTTGTCACAATTATGTTTATCCATAAATCATTTTTTAGCTTGGAAAATTGTCTAAACTTCAGTTAGAAGGTTGCTTTTCTTCCTTTGTGCTTAGCTACAAATTTAATTAGCTGCAATATCTTTTCCCTCTTACAAAGTTTGTTTTTGTTTTGTTTTTTTTGCTTACTTAAGTGACAGTAATTAAACTGTCAGTGAAAGGAACATTTAGAACACATACAAGAACATAACACGTGTAAATTTTGGTTATTCTGCTATGCCAAGTACAGGAAAACTGTGATATAAATGATAATGATAGAACAAAATAAATTGCTTTGAGGATAACTGATTTTAGATAGCAATTGCAAAATCTTTTTTTCCAGCTACTCCACTCAACTCTGGTGTTAATATACATCTGTCTTATTTGTTTGGGTATTATTATCCAAATATAAATATCTATCAAATCCAAGTATCTTTTGTACTATGAATGTCAAAACATTGTATTTCTGAATATGGTATTCTAAAGAACCCACTGTTGGCTAGAACATTTGTTATGTGATTACAGATGCTCAGTTTATTTATTCACTCATACAGTAAACACTTATTAGATTTCTGTTGCACATCAGGAGTTTTACTATCTATGATATGCAAACATAAGAATTATGTTATAAAGTTCCTTGAATATATTAACATAGAGAAACTTGGAAGAAACTAATTTCAAGCCAATTTGAGGAAAATATGAGGATAAAAAAATCATCAAAGATTTTTCTTACTCTTTTTCTATGACTTAATGAAATAGTTTCCATTGTTATCCCTGTTTTTATTTCAATATCCAAGTGTAACATTTGATTAAGTTGCAGATCAAGAAGTTGTACGTAGGCTGTTTGGTTCCAGAATCAGTTCTTTTAAGCACTGCACATATAGCTCATAATCTTTCTACTTGCAGAAGGAAGTCTGAGGGGTTATGTGATCACAAAGAAACAATCCTGCCAAGAGAATTCAAAGAGTAATGTTTTATAGAAAGATGGTACTTAATCTGGGTCTTGAGGGATGAGAAATACATGAGCATTGATAAAACATAGAAATATAAAAAATTAAGGAGTAAGGAGAAAGAAAAGTAGTTTAATGTGGAACAACTGACACAGAAAGAAAAAAGTGTTGAAAGATGAGGTTAGGATTTAGGTAGGCATAAGTTTGGTGTAATATCTGTATGCAAATAAAATAGGTTTAGATGATGGTTGAAGAGGAAGCAAGTGCACAGTTAAAAATATAACAAGACAAAACAGTGACATGGGCAGTGTTGGCATGAGAATCAGGAGTTACATATAAATCCCCATCTAGTGTCTCTATCACAGTGCATAAGACATAAACAAGTCACTTATTTAATTTTTAACGTTCCTGTCTGTAAAAGTATTGAGCTGGATGTTCTTTTCAGATCCTTTTCTATAGAAGGATCACTTTTATTGAGGCAAAAAAACCATGGATGTGCTTTTCTCTTTAGATGTGTATTGTGTGAATAAGAATAATTGCAACCTGTTAGTTCCTCTCTCTCTCTCTCTCTCACACACACATTAAAAACTGCCAGCAAATGGGTTAAATTCCTTATATACTATCAATATCATTAATAATTTTAAATGATGTTTTTTGCGCTCATTGATGCTATTAGGGATGAAGAAATTATGGAAACTAATGTAACCTAAAAATAGCAGGGGATTTCATGTGCAATCCTCCAACAGCTACGTGAGTCGTGGGAGGATTTTAAGTGGAGGTGTGATGATTTGACTTGCAAAAGACCATTCTTTTTTTTTTTTTACATCTTTATTGGAGTATAATTGCTTTACAATGGTGTGTTAGTTTCTGCTTTATAACAAAGTGAATCAGTTATACATATACATATGTACCCATATCTCTTCCCTCTTGCGTCTCCCTCCCTCCCACCCTCTTGCTACAGTCCATTGTAGGTCTTTCAAAACTACTTTGCCTTGAAGATCTTCTAAGAGGAAAATGGAGGAAGTTACATTTAAAACCTTTCTACCTATCTGAGATTATTTAGGTTCAGTATTAGATTTCTTTAAGTTAATATTGAGCAATTATTTTCTTAATTCAGAGACATGATTCACAGGGTTATGGTATGGATTAAATTGAGTTAGATAAAAAGGGCATCATAATAGTGTATAATGGTAATAGTTTACCTCCTTCCCATTTTCATGTAATGTTTAGCAAAATGGCCAAAACACAGTAATGGTTGGGTGAGAGCTCCATGAGGGTAAGAGCTGACTAAAAGTAAAAGAAAATTGCATTAGTTTGAGCATAAATTTCAACATAATGTTACCTTACAAACAACAGAAGTATTCTTGTTAAATCTTTTTATCCATCCAAGAAACACTGAGGACTACTTCTTAGGGGTTAACGTTCAGTAAGAAGCTGACTATAGAATTCTGATCAAAAAATAATGAGCATTCATTCTGAATAGGAGTCTTCCTGAACTCACTTTAAAAAAAGTGTAAAACAGGTTATATCTGAAATGTTATCTATAAAAATTCAATAAGATTTTAAAATTAATATATTGTTTTAAAATAAAAATAAATGATATTGCTCCTATTATAAAAGTTAAACATGCTTATTTTAGAATGTGGAATAGTAGAGGTTATAAACCTGTATTTATTGAGTTAATTAAATGTCGACAGTTACTGCCCTGAACTCAAGGGAATGGAGGTGAGGTTTTCTCAATCTTTTACTCATTCTTCAGAAATGCCACAACAACTATATATCAGTTTTAGAAGAACAGCAATGAAGATTAAACCAATAATGACTTAAAAGATTGTTTTCTGCCCTCCAGCAGGTGATAGTTTATACATGAAAATAAACGTATAACTATATTTCCAATATAAAGTGTGGGAAATAGAATCACACACTATATAAGGGTTGATATGGATATGTGTTTAACGTATCTTTATCCAAAGATGAAAAAATGAAGTAAACATAGGTAAATAATAGTTTATTTCTGCAAATTATCAATGATTCACTTATTTCATTCTCAAGTGCAATAGTTGGCATTCATTATTCTAAAACTGTCATGGAATTCAGTAAATGCTAAAATACATATGATGAATTGGGTTATATCAAATATGTAAATCTGCAGTTACCTTTTTAAAAAGCAATGTAATGAGAAGACAAACAGTGCAACAGATGTCTAATTGTTCCAAAATTGTATTTTTTCTAGTTCAGATTTATAAAATGAATTCAGTTTTGCTGAAAATATGAGATTTCCCATTCTATACGTAAAATTTTAAATTGTATGTAAAGAGAATATACATGGCATATTTCTGTAGCATGAGAATATTTTCTGGAATTTGAAAACTAATTTTTAATTTTTTCCTACTGACTAGATCATTTTGATGGTATTACTGAAAAATTCAGACAATCCTAGTTGTGACATGAGTGTCTATATGTCTCTCTGCATATCTATATATTAACAAAATATTTGAAAAGTCATACAGAGGATTAAAATCACTTATAACTGCATTTATTATTTGAAAATTATATACTTGACAGCACACTCTTGAGGATATATGGCTTGAAGATTTGTTTTTATTGTTATTTTAGCCAATTTTCTTTCTGTTTTTCATCTAGATGTTTATATAGATATGAGGTTTTACTTTCTGTCATATGGAGAACTAATTATATTGTCTTTTCTTCAAAGTAATAGTTAGGTTATATTAATAGGATCCTCATTTTTCTCCTAACTTTAAATCTTGTTGGATAAGAATGAAACTACACCCTGAGAGAAGATTTCAATATTGTGCTTAAGACAAAAATGATAGTTTGATTATTTCAAAATTTCTTCATTGTTTTCTTACCTATATGTTAGGTGTCCGCAAATAAACCCTACTCCAACATCTTTTTCTATATTTTTTGTTAAAGTTGCCAAGTTAATTTAAACAACTTCTGGTTCATAGTACTGTTCCCACAAAATTCACCTTCCTACACTTGGTACGCCTGCCTTGTCAGCCCTCAACCATGAAAACCACGTTCCATGCACTTTTCCCTTAGGTCCCACTAGAACACAAGCTACATAAACGGAGAATTTTTATCTTTTTTCTTCATTGTAGTATCATTAGTTCTTATTATGTTCTTGACATATAGTGTATGCTTAATGTATAGGTACTGAATAAATGAAGGCCCTGAATTTATATCTTTATCAGTGCATGTCTCCTAGACCTCATCTATTATTCCTTCAACTCAGCTGCATTTTCATCACCTCCCAATTTAAGTCATCCTAATCCCATTTCAGCTGAAAGTCCAGGGGTTTACCTCCTTTACTTTCATTGTAATTAGTGGTTTTTATCTAATACCTATCTCCTACTTAGGGTATTTAATAAGTGCAAAAATACCATCATTAGGACATATAAAGCTAGAAACGCAATTAAAACATATATAGTACATTGTTACTTGGCCTGCATTTCTTAGTTCAATATGGGATTAATCCATGGAAGACCTTTAGGGAAATTCTGATTAATTGGCATGGAAATGTTTCATAAGCCTAAATTTCATCTGATTATCAAAAAAATCTATATCTTCACCAAAGCCAGTGATTTAGCATATAGTGATCTGGGAAATTTTGATCATGATCCACAAGAACAATACACTCTTTTTTCATCTTGGCCTAGTACACACACATATACACACACACACATATATGTTGATTATTAAAAATTACCCATATAACAAATGAACCATACTTTCATTTTCTATTCTAATATATTCTATCTTATCATTTGAATTAAAATACTGGTTATAGATTATTAAAAAAATTCTGTAGCCCTGAGACAATTTATATACTGCAGTTTTAAAATCACTGATCCACTACAACCTCTGTATTTTAAAAATAAGGAAAGACACTCAGACAATTGAATTAGCTTAATAATGATGACATCACATTCTTATTTTAGCTAAAACTGATTTGAAATTCATTTGTAAAGGAATGATACTCAGCCTTCAAAAATTGTTATTATAATATAGATACATGGATAATATTTACTTTGTAATAAGCGTATGAAAAATTATTATATCATAGTACTTCCTATGACAATGTCAAGTACCATTCAACACCTCTCTTACAAGATTTCCAAATCATAAAAATGTAAGCTGTTCAACTTTTAAATATGTATGTAAATAATTATTTGCACTTACTTATTTCTTCCAAGAGGGTGGTCATAAAGGCTCTTTCATTAGTCACATAACTGCTTACAAAGTGGAAGATTTCCTTCTTTTTGTAGCATTTTAATAATACAAAGTGAGTAATTTATAAATTAAATGCAGACTTTTGGTAGAGCACCTATGGATATAGATCTCGAGAGTTGCTATTCTGAGTTTTCTTTAATTCTTGAGGAAATAAGATTCATAATTATGATGCACCCAAGGCTGACGTTTACAGTAGAATCTGTACTTTTTCTCACATATGTGTGAAATTATATGAAGCCAGAAATCTGTTTATAACTGGTTTCATATCAGAGTTATTTATACACAAGTATACAATTTAAAACTTTATTACACCTGTGATCAAAACTTTGAATAGTTGTTCATTACATCTATTGCATGTGGTTGTTGTGAAGATTAAGTACAATTTTATATAAAGACTACCCCTAGCTAGTGCTTGGTATATAATAAATATTCAAGAGTTATCTATTCTTTTCTCTTTTGTTTAGAAGTTTGGAAGTAAAATGTTAAGAATGGTTCTTAAGAATTGTTTTTTCAATGGGTACAAAGTTTCTTTTATGAAAGATGATTAAGCTCTAGAGATATGCTGTACCACACAGTACCTATAGATAACAGTATACTATTCAGAACATTTTGTGCTTAAGCAGAGAGTCAACCATTCCTAGACTGACTGGAAGGATTAATAGGAGGGCCAGTGGTGCAATGGATAACCTGTCTGACTCTAAGGATCACTACAAAAACTAATGTAAGATGGTAAAATTACAAAATAAAGTAAAATAGCATGCTTGACAAAAACTTAAAGTATGATATGAAAAGGAAAAGAAAGGGAAGATAGATTTATCACACAAATATGTTTATTCAACCATTATTTATTGACTATACTTTAGGTATTAGTGTCTTGCCAATGTCTGAAAATTCAAGACAGAGTAAGACATTATCCCTGTCCTGCATAGCTTACAGCCCAGTGGTGTTGGGAGTGATGTATTTGTAATACTAGTGTAAAAAGTTTATTAAGGGATCAAACGGGTAAGTTACAGCTTTGGTTTGCTCTCATCATTGCCCTCAAACAAGGTATTTCAATCACCTGCTTCCAGTTTTTAGGATATCTCAGATGCATTCAGTAATTTAGAATTGTCCAATTGGGGAGGGAGGTGCCATGCTCCCCTTCTTGCAAGCGTTCCAGATATCTAGAGCAGTTCTTTTGGAGACATTATCTCCCCTTTGAAGATGGAGCAATGATGGACACAATTTAGGTATCAGTAATCAACAGAGTATATCAGCAGAAGTGACAGAATGAATGAAAGGTTTTTGTTACTGTTCTTGTATGTCATCCTCAAAAATACGAAAACAGTTTGGCCCTTTGCAAAGAATGAGTCTCGACAGGCCACCACACTATGCTCCAGCAAACAGGTGGAAAGAGACAAATATTTGTTCCTTGGATATAACTGGACAAAATAGGTTCATCAGGGGAGTGTCAAGTATCAGTGTTCTCTTTTCTACAGGAGGATAGAAAATCATTGTTTGGATAACTGAAATGGGGCACTGAAGAGTTTAAGAAGAATGCTAAAGGGAATGAGGTGGGTTTTATTTATTTATTTATTTTAATTTTTTATTTTTGGCTGTGTTGGGTCTTCATTGCTGCACATGGGCTTTCTCTAGTTGTGGCAAGTGGGGGCTGCTCTTTGTTGCCGTGCGCAGGCTTCTCATTGTGGTGGCTTCTCTTGTTGCAGAACATGGGCTCTAGGCACGCAGGCTTCAGCAGTTGTGGCACGTGGGCTCAGTAGTTGTGGCGCACGGGCTCTAGAGCGCAGGCTCAGTAGTTGTGGCGCCCGAGTTTTATTTTGTACCCGAAATAGGTAAAGCATAGAATATAGGTTTTGTACCTTACAAGACTAGGAAACCACAGGCAAAGGTAAAGGGCTTAGGTAACTAGAAAATATTGCATTTTTCTCTAACATGGATTAAAAGAGGGGAAACCTGGCTGGTATGTTGTGGGATAGTATTGATGACTTGGTTTTAGATTTATGAAACATGGTCCAGGATGATTGTTGAATGATGAACTGCTGACTGAGAATTTGTGTATATTTTGAGACATAGGAAAACTGGTTTGTTTAGAGCCTAGCTAACCATACTCATATAATTCTTTAACACTTCAGTAATGACCAAACCCCACAATAACATGTTCATCTCTTCTTGCTTTGTGTCAGACTTAAACTTCTGATAGCTCAGTGGATTTGCTGATTAGATCTTCCTCAGCTTGTGAATAACTAGAGCTTAGCTCTGTGTAAGAATAATTTATTTATGAGTTTATATTTGTACTAAATGGAAACAGTATCATCAAGACAGATGAGTTCCTATTACTGCATACACTTGCAACAGAATTTGCTACAAAAACCTGGGAAAATCCTTGCTACAAGCCCTGAGTCACCTGCAAAAGGAGATAATCTTGAAAGAGTCAGAGTACGTGGTACCACCCTCAAAATTGAAGGCCTATGCCATTCAATTTCTCCAGAAATCATTTATAAGTTACAAAAGAGAAAGGTGGAAAGCATGAAGCATCTGCCTGATATTCTTTTAATATCTTAACTTTTGTCCTGAGAAATTACGCATCTGTGTTACTTTGTAAATACATACATACATATACACATATATGGATATATTGTATACACACATTATAACACACACACACACACACACACACACACACACACACATAGAGAGAGACAGACAGAGACAGAGAGAGAGTGAGAGACTGAGAGAGAAAGAGAGAGAGAGAGAGAAATCTCAAAATTTTAGTTACCCTAAGAAGAAAAGCTATAGTTTTCACTGTTAATCATTTCAACTATAAAAAAGAGAATTGAATCACCTTGGTCCTTAGAAGCAGAAAACAGGTCATGTCTTCAGAGCTTCACAATGGAAGAGTCACTCTTATCAACTGTACCTAAGGCAGGGGCAAAATCTCTACTCTTGAGACATTAAAGCAAAAGGAAAAAAAAAATCTTTCATGCCTAATGGTTAGAAAAAAGTGAACAGAGTCTCTGACTTTTACTTAAATAATTTCTTAAGAGAACTTAACCCCTTTCTAAAGATGGCACTCTTAAAGTTCTAAATTTTGCATTCAGGTAAAAGCTGAAACAGTGAATCAATGTAGGTGTACAAAGAAATTGGTATCTCTCAGAGAAACTTAGTTAACAATTTCCTAAAATAGAAACGTGAAGAATAAAATATAACAGTAAATCTAATAGTGCTTTGGGATGGAGCAGATCTAAATTTTAAAAAGGAGGGAAAATAAAAATCTGTCAAAACGAAAATTGATAGAACTAGAATAGTAAGAAAATATAACATTTGGTCTTATATCACCACGTTGCAGTGGTTTAAAATGGGAAATGAATATCCCTATCATGTATTATAATGGTGGAGTGACATTAAGAGTAAAAAATATGTGCCTACCAATGATCCCAAATCAAAAATTAACTCAAAAATGTATTAAAATCCTTATCTTAGGGATGGAAGTATAAAATTCCTAAGAGAAAATAGGGGGCAGAGTTTCATAACACCGGATTTGGCAGTGAGCTCTTGGGTATGATACCAAAAGTTCAGACAACAAAAGTGAAAATAGACATATGGGACTATATAAAACTTAAAAACTTCTGCATGGCAAAAAGAGTGAAAATGCTACCTATGGAAGGGGAGAAGATATTTGCAAACCATGTATCTGATAAGGGGCAAATATCCAAAATATAAGGAATTCCAACTCAATAACAAGAAAACAAATAACTGATTTAAAAAAAAAAATGGTCCAAGGACTTGATTAGACATTTCTCCAATGAAGATATACAGGTGACCAACAAGCATATGAAAAGTTGATCAACATCAGTAATCATCAGAGAAATGCAAATCAAAACCACAATGAGATATCTCCTCACACCTGTTAGTATGACCACTATCAAAACAAAACAAACAAACAAAAATAACAAAATAGGGACTTCCCTTGGTGACGCAGTGGTTAAGAATCCACCTGCCAATGCAGGGGACACAGGTTCGAGCCCTGGTCCAGGGAGATCCCACACGCCGTGGAGCACCTGGGCCCATGCACCACAACTGCTGAAACCCGTGTGCCTACAGCCCGTGCTCCGCAACGGGGGAGGCCACTGCAATGGGAAGCCTGCACACCGCAATGAAGAGTGGCCCCCACTCGCCGCAACTAGAGAAGGCCCACACAGCAATGAAGACCCAAAGCAGCCAAAAATAAATAAGTTAATTTATTTTAAAATAATAATAATAAAAAAATTGTTGGAGAGGATCTTGAGAAATTAGAACCCTCATTCACTGCTGTTGGGAATGTAAAATGTGCAGCCTCTATGGAAAACAGTATACACATTTCTCAAAAAATTAAAAATACTATTACCATATAATGCAGCAATCCCTCTTCTGGGCATATATCCAAAGGAAATGAAATCACTGTCTTCAAGAGATATCTGCTCTCTCATGTTCATTGCAGCATTATTCACAATAGCCAAGAGGTAGAAGTAACCTAATGCCCATCAACAGATGAATGGATAAAGAAAATGTATATACATGCAATGGAATATTATTCAGCCTTAAAAAGGGGGTCATTCTATCATATGCTGCACCATAGATGAACCTGGAGGACATTATGCTAAGTGAAATGAGACAGTCACAAAAAAACAAATATTGCCTGATTCCATTTATCTGTGGTATCCAAGGTAGTCAGACTCTTAGAAACCGAAAGTAGAATGGTGGTTGCCAGGGTCTGGAAAGAGGGGAAAAGGGAAGTTTTTGTTCAGTGGGTATAGAGTTTCTGTTTTCCAAGATGAAAACATTCTACAGATCTGTTGCATGTCAATCTGCATATAGATGACGCAACTGTACTGTACATTGAAAGTTGTTAAGGTGGTAAACTTCATGTTATGTGTTTTTTACCACAATAAAAAAGAATACATATTGCCCTTCCCTTTGATATAAAATCTACTGAAAATTATTAATCAAAATGTGAAAATTCAAAAAAGAGATTTAAAAATGTATATTATATATATGTAAAATATACCATAATAGATTCTGATGACTTGAAAGGAACAAATGCATTGGTGAGAGTACACAAAATATACTATTATTGTAATGTGGAGACTGTCCATTTGATAAATAACTAGACAAGCATTTGCTGATTTCTGTGCTTCCAATCTAATGTATTTTTGTCCTCATAAGCCTTGTATCCTAGGATGCTTCATATATCAGTGGCATCTTTCCTTTCCCGTATACAGATTTAATTATTCAATAATCAAAACCCATTCTCAGAAATTTTTTTTACTTTATTATGTCTTGAACAACATTTATTCAAGTAGCTACATATTAAGTTGCCAAAGTCATTACAAGGTGGAATAGCTTAACGCATTCTACTTTTGGTGAATTATGTTTAGAGAGGGTGGCAAAATTAATTCCTCATATCATGCAGAGTTTTATAGTTTTTACTCATATAGTTTTACTCATAGCTCCTCTCCCTTTTCTAAAGCTAATATGGAAGTTTCAAGAATTGAGCCAGGGGAAAACCATACAAATCATTTATCTCTTATCAGTCTTCTAGATATGATGAATTTAGATTAATCTCAAGCTCCAAATACCTGTACCACAACACCAATCCTAAATAAATAGTAATCCTAAATAATGGAGTAAAGCTGAATTCAACAAATATTTACTGATTACTTTATATTAACCTGCATAATGTTCCTCTATGGACTGGAATAGAGAACTGAGTAATGCTTGACCTCAAGGAACTTCATGTAAATTGTAGATAGCATATATATATATATATATATATATATATATATATAGAGAGAGAGAGAGAGAGAGAGAGAAACATACACATATATACACATACACACGTATGGGGGGGATGGGAGGGAGAGGGAGAAAATGAGAGGTAGATGTAGAGAGAGAGAGAGAGAGAGAATATATTATCACTAAGGAAGAATTCAAACAAAAGGAAGTTCCTTACCCATAACAATGTGATATATGAAATATTACACAAGTATTTTATCAGATAATTATGTGGTTATGTTGAGTAAGGACAATACTATACTCACATAGTAAGGTCATTCACTTACATAAATTGAAAATAAATAAATGAAGAGTCAAATAGCTATTAAACTTTTAACTAATTTATTTTAAGAATATGTCTTATTCCATCACTTCTATTAAAATACTTCCATCATGTTATTGAAATTGCTACGTCTCAAGGGATATTCTTAAATACACTGTAAGTCAAAATATTCACAGTTGAAGGAAATGTTAGAGTTAAATTGCATTTTTTAAAAGACTGATCTTTTAAAATATTAGCACCAGAACTTCAAAAGTGGTTCAATTCACAAGATGCCATATGGCCATTAATTTCAGAAACCAGCATGAAAATATATGGGCTGAGTCAAAAAGTGAGGCAGAAATTGCATTAGAAAAATAAATAGATAAAAAATGAAAAAAAAACCACATTAATTTCTCACAGTCTCTGGATGCTACTAAATTTCTAAAGGATGTGTTTGTGCTTTCTGCAAACTGATCCATTGACTTGCCAGTTGTCAACCTAGATCAGTCTATAACCAACTATGTGTTTTTATATGTACAGCATATTATATAGCATACTATACATATAGTCATTTTGTTAATATGTTCTTTGCCCTGAGAAAGTGTATACTCAACCCAGCAATGTTTTGAGTGAGTTTTTTGGAATTATTGAAAAATATGTGATATGAGCTTTATACTTTGCAGAGGAGGGAGCCATGTGTTTTGCACAGTTACAGGTGAGCGATGAATGTAAGTCAACATTGTATTTTAAATACTTCACTAATTAAGCTTTCATATATTTTGAATGTTAAAAGTTTGGCAGAGAATGTAAAACAATTCTTAAATTGGCCAAAATCTCTTCAAGAAGAGTAAATCAATATTAATGTGGTGTTTGAGCTATTTGCACATAAATACACACACACACACAATTTAAATAGGGAAATTTTTTTAAAAGACAACAACCTTTAAAATAAGAGGAAACCATTGTGCCTTCTCCATTTATTCAAAGTTTTTCTAGGTACTTCATTAAAGATTTGAGCTTTCTTCTTAAATTCCTTGCAGTTTTGTTCATTTTATTTTGAAGTATCTAAATTTTTTACTTTATCTCTGAAATTTTTGTTTACATTTCAAACTATTATTTGCTTAGTGTAAGATTCTCAATATATAATTTTCAACCAACTGCATTACTAAACTATCTCAGTTTTGCTATAGATGGTTCCCTTTTTCTCAGGTGAAAATCATATGTCAAATTTTATTGGTCTTCTGTAGAATACATTTAATTTATTTTTCTTAGCTTCTTTAAACATTTTAATGTAACTTTCAGAATAATGATAATATGATTTTTTAGCAACCATCCTCATACTGATCTTTATAATATTGGTTAGGGTTAGTAAACATCCCATTATTTTTGACTTACTAATTTATTTTTAAAAATCAAGAATGAAGATGACATTTTATCAAATATGTTTAAAGTATCTACAAGTATATTAGTCTGCTTAGGCTGCCATAATAAAATACCACAGACTGGATGGTTTAAGCAACAGATATTGATTTTTTTCATGGTTCTGGAGGCTATGATGAAGGTGTCTGCAAATTTGTATTCTGGTGAGAGCTATTTTCCCAGCTGTGGGTAGATGGCTGCCTTCTACCTGTGTCCTCAAAAGGTCTTTTTCTACTTGGTTTGTAAGAATACAAGAAATATTAAGGAAATTAACACTTTATCCTATAGCATGAAACTGTTTCTTGGACTTTTAAAGTTTTTGTTAATGATTTTTTGGCATAAAGAGGTCTTAAATTCATCTATTTCTTTTAATATGAAAGTCTACAAGTGGAATGAGGAAGACATCCTTATTCTAAATTCCATAATCATTTGCTGTCTTTTGGTTTAAATGAGATCCCTCTCTTTATATATAGATGATGGGTAGATGGATGATAGATTGATAGACAGATGCTTTTATGTGTGTATATATATATATATACAAACCAAGCATATAAGTATGCTTATTTAAATTTATTTTAACCATATGGGTATACTTAGTTAAATTAGCTCAAATTACTGCTTTATATAAAATGAGTATGTATTTTATAGTCTCATATTTCCTCAGTTTTCTAATTTGTAAGACAAAGCATCTCTAGTTATATCTGTGTTTTGAAAACATAAACTTTCATATCACATGTTACTTTTAAGAGGCATCTTGAATTCAAATATATTGAAATGTAAAAAAATTGATTAGATTTAAGTAATGTGCTTTTGAACTGCATTTGAAAATAGATATGCATATAGGAATCCATATGGAATATATAGAAATAGAAATACTATAAATATAGAAGAGAGAGAGATACTCAGATCATAGTATGATATTCTGATCAATTGATCAAATGACCATTTTCTGTTACCATACGACACATTTAAACAATTTACATTTTTAAAACTATCGTTATTCAAGATGCAAAAATTCTCTGAATAACCCTTTAATTCAAATTTTTTCTTGGCAAATTTTACTAGTTAAATTTTAGGAGCTTTTTGGGAAAAAATTATCTCTTGAGGTTTCAATTAGAAAATTTTTAATTTAAATGTAAATTTCAAAAAAGTACTCATCAACAATATTGAGACTTTCATATATAAACAAGATATATGTTTCCATTTTTAAATGTTTCTTATCCTGTATATGCAGAAAAATTTTATAATTTTATATTCTGTTGTTGTTCTTGTTGTCAGCTAATTCTCCATGGAGACCTTGGCTTGCTGGACATCTTTCGAGCAGATGCAATACAGATTTTTTAACAGGCTATCTTTTCAAAGTTATTTGTATATAGCTAACAGCCTTGTTAAATAGAAATAGTGCCTTCCTCTAGGGAAGAAGCTAGATTTGTTTGCTTTCCAGGAAAATAAAGATATTGTCCTATTCTGGAACAAGGATTGTGAAGAATTGCTAGCAACCTTTAAAAGACTGGGGCTTCCCAGTTTAGTTATACAAGCAAAGCTTAATTTAGCTTATTTTGCAAAACAAATGAGATTAACTTGACCTGGGTCACTTCTTGCTTATGTCTCTGGAAATCATAGGCAAGAACTGTTCCCCAAAATTGATATGAGGTAAACGCTAACCAATTCCCTACATTTAAGAAAATTCTAATATTGAAAACAATCAATGTGAAGAATAAGCAGTCATTGCCTCCTCGCTAATACAAGCTGCTTTATAACTCCACATCCATGGGTTCCACAATCTTGGACTCAACTAACCAAGCCTGAAAAATATTCAGAAAAATAATTCCAGAAAGTTCCAAAAAGCAATTTCCTGCAAGCCAGCAACTATTTACATGGGATTTACATTGAATTTACAGCTATTTACATAGCATTTATATTGTACTGGGTTGGCCAAAAGGTTCCTTCTGGTTTTTCCATAAGATGTTATGGAAAACCCGAAGGAACCTTTTGGCCAACCCAATATTAGGTATTATAAGTAATCTAGAGATGAGTTAAAGTTTGTGGGAGGATGTGGGTAGGTTATAGGCAAAAACGACACCATTTTATATAAGGGACTTTAGCATTCAAGGATTTTGGTGTCTTAGTGGGGGTCGTGGAACCAATCCCCCACAGATATGGAGGGACAGTTCTATACCCCTGAGCTTTCCTCCATGTTTTGTTTTGAGTGTACTTGGTTCGTGAATTTTCTTTTCGTTGTGAGCATAAAAAAAAAAAATCAAGATTTCCTAAACTTTGACTTCTTCAGCTGTACAACACAAACCCACTTTGTGTGCAGCATCTATCTGGGTCACTGCATATCACACTTATTGGACTTGGGAGGTAAGAAGAACTGATGCAAACATGGAGCTCATGCTGCATGCTGTTCCATGATAATAAGTCCTTTGTCTCTGATAAGGAGTATCCTGTCTTCTACCAGAATCCATGGAACTGTTGCAAGCTCATTAAAATGTCAGAGCCTTTATAGTTCTTAACATGAATCTCTAGAATAATGATATCATTTTCATAGAATGGTAATTTTGTACCTATTTCCTAACAAGTTTTTTTCATAATTTGCTTCATTTATACATTCAAAACAATGTTGATTGTCAATGTTGACCATCATGCTCAGTGTTCTCTTGTTTATTTTCCTTGTCATCTTCCTTGCTTATTCATCAAGTTTATCATCCTACTTCATCTTTTCACCTCAAACCTTCTATATTTTCAGCAGTTGGTCCTATCCGTAAGGCGTTCTAGTCATGTTTAATACAGCCACTTTTGTTGTATTCTATTAAAAGTTACTAAATATATTCACAAGTATCTTAATTTTATACTAGGTCCTATAATAGATACTTTTTAGTGGTGTGCTCTAATTTTGTTCTTTCAGTAGAGTATTATGTGGTAGTTTTCTCAGGCTATTTATGTTGAATATTAAGTTGCCCTTGAATAAGTTATATATATTCAGAGTGCTTTGATATGATGTGTTAACTTCCCTTGTCTCTGCTCTATTTGCATTTCTGAGACAACGATTCTCTTTTTCTGCTTTGCAACTGTAAGTGAAGCTTGGGGTGTATAATTATACTTTTCTTAGGGCTTCATCTAATGTGGATTTTCCATATAGAACTTTAGCTTTTCCCATTACTTCAATTCGTTCATTCATTTATTACATATATATATATTCATATACATACAATATATTGAACATTTGTCAGGCACCAGACACTGTGTTAACTGCCAAGGATAAAATGGTGAATAAAACACACAGAGTCTCTGATTTCCTGGAGTATGTGTTCAAAGAAGTACAAAAAATACAATAGTTAAATAGATATATAATTTAAAATAATGTGAGAGATGTAAGTATAGGAGGGTAGAAAAGGCTGCTCTAGTTCTGGTGATCAGGGAAGTCTTCCCCAAGGAATTGACTGCAAATGATCCAAACTCAAGGAAAGGTGGGAGGAAAAATTTCCTGAAGAGTCAATGCATATGCAGTGGTATTAGACATAAGAGAGGATGTCCTGTTTAGAGAACTTAAAGAATGTGTGTGGGCTTCCCTGGTGGCGCAGTGGTTGAGAGTCCGCCTGCAGATGCAGGGGACACGGGTTCGTGCCCTGGTCCGGGAAGATCCCACATGCCACAGAGAGGCTGGGCCCATGAGCCATGGTCGCTGAGCCTGCGCGTTCGGAGCCTGTTCTGCACAACAGGAGAGGCCACAACAGTGAGAGGCCTGCATACTGCAAATAAAAAAAAAAAAGAATGTGTGTGACTGAGGTGCAAAGAAGGAGTAGAAAGGGACATGAGATTAATTTTAGTACATAGATGTGGCCATGACCTTAAGGTCATCATAGGCTAAGTTTGTTTGTTTGCTTTTATTTCTAAGACCATTGAGAAGCCATTTTAAATAAGGCTTTACCTATTAAGATATGCATTTCTAAAGACCTTCGAAGAAAAGAAGGTTAAAAGAGGAAAGGAGTTGAGGATATTAGGAAGCTACCACAGTGGTCAAGTGTTTGGAGAAAAACAGTGGAATAGAAAAGATTATGAAATATTTAGTAGTCAAATTTCACCAAGATTTGATGATGTGCCTTCAGATGCATTGAATTAATCTCATTCCATTAGGAAATGCTACTAGTTTCCTCTCTGTCCCTTCATATACTTATTCTCAGATAAGTATCTTTTACTTGTTTTCTTTGAAGAAATTCCTCTCTGAGTGAATATAGAAAAACTGTGAGAAGAACAGAAAGACACAGGATTTGGACTTCTCTAACAGGAATATCTGCACAACAGAGTTAAGACTGTCCAGTTTTTTATTTATGTTTATTTATTCATTTTTTTCCCAAACAATGGGACTTAGACTCAAGGGGAGAGATGGCTAGGGTATGCAATACCTTTCTATATTTTGTAAATTATTCTGTTTTATGAGGTAAAGCTGTGGATGTCATGAAAGAAAGCTTAGGTTGTCATTATCTCAATTCAGCTTTATCTATTTGTCAGAGTTCTTCAAAATTCTAACATTAGGTTTTATGTCATCTTAACATAAACAGGGCTTTGTAGATATTTTTGTGTTTATTTGGTTTTGTTATCCCTTTTGTCCTCAGAGATATTATAGAAAGAAGTTGGAAGAGGCAATGTAGGCTGCTGATAAAAACAATTCTACTTTTAATTAGAACTTCTCCTAGCATTTAATTTAATTGGGATTGGGCTAAACTTTTATTCAAAGAGCTATGAGACCTTCATAAATCATTTAGTTCTGTACCTTTGCCTTCAGACAATTGAGTACCTAAAACTAATGGGAGAATATTCAATATTGTTCTTTAACTACTCAAAACTAAGATAAGGAAGGATCAATAGGCAGGTTCACTTAATTACAACTGTTAACTATTTGTAAGCTTGATTGTGTTATCTCCAATGACTGCTGACTTCATGCATAGGATTCACCATAGGACTGGCTGACAAACTTACTGTGATTGATTTATAGTGATATGAGTATTATCGATGCTCCCCCCACCACCAACCACACTAAAGAAACACAATAGTTTTAATAGAATTCATACATATGTTATCAAGTCTTTGCACTGTCTTGTGACTTATATATCATTTTGTAGAAAATCCATTCATCAATTAATTCATTTAAAAGAACAGACTATATACTACCTTCTACTCTATGCCAGGTTTTATAATGACTGACTGTTATGTGCTAGGCACTGTTCTAGAACTCAATTTACCTCCAGACAAAACAAGTACAAGCCCTGCTGTCAAGCATGTTACCATTGCAGATAACCATTGGAATCCTACTGGAGAACATGTGCCTCAGATTTATTTCACCTGTGGGGCAAGGCACTGGGGTATATATACCTGAATTCTCATTAGACATCAGTGTGTATTGTTCCCAGAGGGTGTTACATTTTCAGTGTTTCTGGCTTCTGAGGACACAAGTATAACAGACTCAGCTGGCACAGGAATCTTTCAAGAAAACAGATGCATATGCTAGTAGTTAGAAATTGAACCAACGTGCCCTCACAATGCTATAGTTGGAAGGAAAATGTTTGGGAAGTAATAGCATATTCTACAATCCACCTCTGCACAGCCCAAAGCAGTACATGCTTATGTTCATGCCATCCTGTCACTGAATTTTCAAGGTGGTATCTGGTCACAATTCCTTTTAAATAAATGACAGCCACAGAATTAGTGAAATGATACAGTCCCTGGTGCTGTATATGGTCTTGAGGACGGTTACTTACTGAATTTGTGTCCCCACCCCCCAAATTGATACGCTAAAACCCTAACCCCCAAAGTGACAATATTAGGAGGTAGGGTAAAAGAAAATCTTAAAAATCTCCTTCATAAGTATTGGTGGGAGGCTTTAGCCCTCATATTAAGCAGGTAGTGGACTAATTTTGGAGTGAGATACTGAGGAGGAACTAAGTGGGCATATGGTTGTCTCCAAAACTCTTGTAGTAGATAAAATATACAGCTGTTTCCAATTAGTTTTGTCAGCCTCAGTAATTGCCTTCGGGGTTGCTGAGTCCTTGGAGAGCCCCTGATGGGGGTAAAAGGCCAAAATCTCAAATACTATGGAAAGCTGAGGGCTGGAGTGAGAAAGGAAAGGTCTGGCAGGAGTGAACAGAAGGAAGGAGGAGGTAGAAGTTTTGAAGGAGGACATATTCAAGGGATCTGAAGGGAAGATCAAAAATGGTAAAAAAAAAAAAAAAAAGGGAAAAGGATCTGGGATGATGGGAAGGGAGAGGTCCTAGATAAACCACTTAGGGGAGAACTTAAGTTCCCCCCCAAAGGTCATTCAAATTCCAACTTATTCTTAATCAAATCATGCCGAAAAGGAAGGAAGCAGACAGAGTTAGCACCATAGTGACAGAGCAAATGGTCAACAGGAGTCTTCAGAGGAGAAAAATCAGAAGAGTGAGTTTCCAGTGGGGAAGGGAGGCACCAAATTAATAGCAACAAAGAGAAAAAAAATTCTAAAAAGATATCTACAAAGAAAAATAATCCAAATAAGATTTCTACAAAGAAAGTACTCCAAATGCCAAAGAACCAAAGTTCAGTCAAAGGAGATCTCAAAATTTCCCATGATCTAAACCAATAACTTTCAAATAAAGAAGGCTGGGACTATAACCCAACTTCATGTGTTTACTCAGAATCCTAAGAAACACAAGCTATCCTACTGTACTTCACGTGGACATTCATCCAGAGCACTGGATAAGGAGTACAACTCAAAATTAATAAAGGTTTTAGTAGTTCCTAATAGGTCTAATTAGTCACATACTTAGATGGAATTGGCAAATTTCAATTAGTATATCCTTGTCTATAATGTAGATTCATTTTATTATGCTTTCTTGCATTGTCTTTAAATCATTATTATAGTCCCATTTAATACATTTGAGAGCTTTATACCAGCCAAATATTATGCCTAAAAATAATGATTGATGCACATTTAGCTCTACTTTTCTTTAGTTTTGACAGTTCTATCCTCTTAAACTTTTAAAGAAATATCTTGATTTAATGGTACACAATTTCCCAATTGGTAATATTTCCCTAAAGAACTTAAACAGTGATTACTCTGATCAGCAATATATTCTTAAAAGTTTGTCTTTTCAGTTGAAGCTGAATGGTTCAAATTATCTTTGGAGATATTTGATGGGAAGAAATTTTAAACAGAATGATGTCTATATAAAGCAATAATTATATTCAGAAGAAAATATTTTTCGTTGCTGCTCAGTGTTATGACTTTCTAAGGTGGCTTTTTCTTTGAGATGCCTCTATTTATTAAGGTCTTTTGTTAAGTGTCATAGAAATGTCTAATTTGTGTTATGGTTGACATTAAGGGAAATGAGAAAAATGTCTATCTCAATAAATTTCCTGGATGTAAACTATTTATAGTTTTTTTTTTTTTTTTTTTTTTTTTTTAAGCGGTACGCGGGCCTCTCACTGTTGTGGCCTCTCCTGTTGCGGAGCACAGGCTCCGGACGCGCAGGCTCAGCGGCCATGGCTCACGGGCCCAGCCGCTCCGCGGCATGTGGGATCTTCCCGGACCGGGGCACGAACCCACGCCCCCTGCATCGGCAGGCGGACTCTCAACCACTGTGCCACCAGGGAAGCCCTATTTATAGTTTTTTTAAATATGTATAGCATATAAAAATTAATCCAAACTATAAGAGTTTTTTTTAAACAATTTGAAGGTACCTCTTTAAGTTATATACAGATGCAGATCATTTTCTGCAATTATTGAACAAGGACTTTAGTTTGTGGTATGCCAATTCTTTTTTTTTTAATGGTGCAACAAATGATAATTCGAGGATAGCTATGATGAAACTATTAAATCTTTCTTCTTAAAGTGCCTATAGCTATTTGAGTTTATGCTCTGTTCTCTTTTTCTACTTTCTGATCCAGGGGTTCATCCACCTAACTCCTCTCTTTCATTTGACTCCACCTAGTAAGTTCTGTGCCTTTCCACTATTTTATGCTTAAACAGTCTTATAGAGTCATCACAGTGATCCCAAGATCAGCTACACAAACTGCTATAGTTAAAGAGCTTAGCCATTCATTAGTACAATAATGTAAATAGCAAAACAGAAAAAGTTAAGTGTCTCCAGAGTGTTAAAGCAGAATTTAGAAATCTTGAAATTTTTAACAATCTGGGTCTGTATACTTGCGAACAGTATTAACTTTCTTAGTTTTAATTTATTTATTATAAGTAAAGTTCTTTTTAAAAAAAATTTTGGCTGTGTTGGGTCTTCGTTGCTGCACACGGGATTCCTCTAGTTGCAGTCAGCACGGGCTACTCTTCATTGTGGTGCCTGGGCTTCTCATTGCGGTGGCTTCTCTTGTTGTAGAGCATGGACTCTAGGTGCGCGGGCTTCAGTAGTTGTGGCGCACAGGCTTAGTTGCTCCATGGCATGTGGGATCTTCCTGGACCAGGGCTCGAACCCATATCCCCTGCATTGGCAGGCAGATTCTTAACCACTGTACCACCAGGGAAGCCCCAAAATTCTTACTTTTATTTTATTATTTTATTACTTATTATTGTATTGGTGATTATCACCAGTCAACCCTTTTTGCTGCAAATGTTTGCCTTTTTCTATGGCTGTTTGTCTTTTTAGTGAGACTATTGATCAAATCATGACAGAGAATAATAGGTGCCATTTGTTTAAAGTTATTGGCAGATAAGGCACATTCATATGGGCCAACTCTGAACACTCTGTGGTCTTCATTCATCAGAAATGTACTATGTCTTGGGTGTTCACACTGTTTCTTCCCTTCTGTAGTTTTCTTAATTATGTTTGATAGTTGAAGCAATAATTTTAACACTGTCTGATATGGTTATAAATGTACGTGGAGTAAATATTTAAGAAGATTATATGATCAGTGGGGAGTATAAAAGGATGTAAAGAGCGGTAAATGTTCTACACTTCACTCAACCTGGTAAAATTACACTAGTAGACTCTGATAAGTTTTACATATATGTAGTATATAATATTACATATAATTACACATGTATACATTATATTATATATACCCATATACTTTTATATATTATATATAATATTTATACTTATATATAATTTATAATTATATATAAACATTTATAATTATATATTTCTATAATACCTGGATCAAACACTAAAAATGCTATACAAAGAGATATACTAAAAAATTGAATCAAACAAAATAAAATTCTAAGAAATGTAATCTAAAAGTAGGCAGCAAAATAAAAAAGGGAAACAGGAAAATAGAACAAATGGAAAACAAAAAATGAAAAGACAGGCTTCAGCCCTAACATATCAATAATTATATTAGATGTAATGCTCAAAAATATACCAATTAAAACACATAGATTAAAAGTGTGGATTAAACATTGCCTGACTATATGCTATCTACTAGAAACTCATTTCAAATATAATAATATAGGTAACTGCAAATTAACAGGGTAGAAAAATATTTATCATGCAAGCAGTAATAAAAAGAAAGCTGGAGTGGCTATATTAATATCAGAAAAAGTAGACACAAGACAAATAAACTTACTAGAGACAGAGATAGATATTATAAAAGGAATAAAGAGTCAATCCACCAAAAAGCTATAGCAGTCATAAAAGTGTATACAGCAAACAACAGAAGTCCTGTGGTTGCCTGTCTGCAAGCTGCAGGCCAGGAAAGATGGTGGTATAATTCAGTCCAAGTCCAAAGGCCCAAGGACCAGGGTTGCTGATGGCTTAAATCCAACTCCTAGGTTCAAAGAAGATGAAATGAAATGTCTCACCTCAAGCAGGCAGACAGGAAGCAAAACGGAATGATTTCCCTCCTTCTTCCAACTTTTGTTCTAATCAGGCCCTTAATGGATTGGATAATGGGGAGAACAATTTTGTTTACTGAGTCCACTAAGTCAAATGCTAGTCTCATCTGGAAACACCCTCACAGACATGCCCAAAAATAATGTTTAATAATGTTTAAGTTGACACATAAAATTAACCACCACAACCCTTCTATCAATACTTAATAGAGGGCTTCCCTGGTGGCACAGTGGTTGAGAGTCCCCCTGCCGATGCAGGGGACACGGGTTCGTGCCCCGGTCCAGGAAGATCCCACATGCCGCAGAGCGGCTGGGCCCGTGAGCCATGGCTGCTGAGCCTGCGCGTCCGGAGCCTGTGCTCCGCAAAGGGAGAGGCCACAACAGTGAGAGGCCCGTGTACCTCAAAAAAAAAAACAAAAAACTTAATAGAAATAGATTATCTGAACCCCCCGCTTATTTTTTCAGCATTATGACTATTCAGGAAATTGGATTCACAATTTAAAATTTTTTCAAAGTAAATAATTTCCAGAGCCAGATGATTTTACTGAAGAATTTCTTAAATGATTAAAGGAGAATTAATATAAATTCTATACAATTTCTTCCAAAAACTAGGAGTGAACAGTTCTCAATTCATTTTATGAAACTAATATTAAAGTATTACAAAAACCTGACAAATACACTACAAAAACTAAATGTAAAGAACAATACCCTTCATGAGTATAAACACAAAAATCCTTAACATTAGCAAAGAACTTTCAACAGTATGTAAAATAATTATACACCATGTCAAGCTAGGGTTGATCCCAGGGATGAAAGGCTGGTTCAGTATCCAAATATTAATTACCGTATTCCACCACATAAAAAGTCTAAAGAAAAAATCATGTGATTATTTCAAATGATGCAGAAAAGCATTTAATCAAATTCAACACCGATTCATGTAAAAACTCTCAGAAAAATAGGATTACAGGTAAGCATCCTCAATTTGATAAAGAGCATCTTCAAAAAACCTTCTGCTAATATTATACTTAATAGTGAAAGACTGACTATTCTCCTCTTAATACAGTAACAAGGAAATTTGTCCACTTTCACCTCTCTTTTCACCACAGTGCTAGAAGTTTAGCCAATGCAATTAGGCAAAAAAAAAAAAAGAAGAAAAAAAAAGGAAATAAAAGATAAATAAAATAGTTTCTATTTGCAGATAGCATTATTTTCCATATAGACAATGACACAGATCTACAACACTCCTGGAATTTATAATTGAGTTCAGCAAGGTCACATGATAAACATAAACACATGTATTTATCATAGGATACACATACAAAAATCAATTGTATTTATAATACTAGCAGTGAACATAGTGAATACATATGTTAAAAATATAAAACTATTTACAATTACCTAAGGAAATACTTAGATATAAATAGGAGAAAAAAACTGTATACGGGACTTCTTTGCTAGATACTTCAGATCACATCAGAAAAAAAAAAAAAATGTAGAGACAGATGGTTTTTATGGACAAAATATTTTAAAAATTAAAATAAAATTAAAATATTTATATTGCCATAAGATTGATCTCAAGATAATATCTCAATAAGAGTAATCATTCAGTGGGGAAAAGAATAGTCTCTTCAACAAATGGTGCTAGGACAACTTGATATATGTCTATCAGATAGATAGGTAGATAGGCATATAGTTATAGATATATTCACAAAAGAACAAATAGATAAAAGTTCATATATATTCACCACAGCATTTATATATTAATGAAAAATTATTACTGATGTTTATGGAACCATTAGAATATATAATGGTACATCCAAACAATGGAATATCATGTACAGAATTTTTTTAAATGAAGATTATATGTGTGTGCATGTGTGTATTCTTTCACGTTATATACTCAAGACATCATTAAGTGAAATCAAATGTGGCAGGATAGGGGCTTCCCTGGTGACGCAGTGGTTGAGAGTCCGCCTGCCGATGCAGGGGACACGGGTTCGTGCCCCGGTTCGGGAGGATCCCACATGTTGCGGAGCGGCTGGGTCCGTGAGCCGTGGCCGCTGGGCTTGCACGTCCGGAGCCTGTGCTCCGCAGCGGGAGAGGCCGCAGCAGTGAGAGGCCCATATACCGCAAAAAAAAAAAAAAAAAAAAAAAATGTGGCAGGATAGTATTAAATTATGATCCCATTTATATAGAAAAACTTATGCTTTCAGTCTCAATGTATACCTGCATATATAAATAGACTAGGCATTGGGTTGTAAAACTATGTATAACTTGTCTCTGGAGACTAAGACTTGGTGTTGAGAAAGAGAGATAATTTGAATTTTAACTTTCTATCCTCCTGAATTAAAGAAAAATTAAATTCCACATATATTTTATTTTAATAATAAAATACTAATTAAAATAATTAAGAAATTTTCCAACAAAACTCATTAATGTAGATAATTGCTTTACATTCTCCCAAAGGAATACTTGCTTTCACAAAGACATTAATTTTTCTTGGTAGACTTTTCATATGTTTTGAGACAAATTATTTGATATTTAGTATATAGAATTCTGATCCTATCAATAATCCTTAGGAATGTACACACGTGGCACCCATATATTCTGCAAGATAAGTTGAACTACTGGAAGTTTGATGGTTTCCTGGACAATGAAAAATGTTTATAATATCTAGACAGGAAATTGTACATTCTTAGTAGTTTGAGCTATTCTCAGTTATCCAAATAGTGAAAACACACAGTCTATACAACCCAAGTCGATTAAAGAACATCTATTATTGAGGAATGTTGTGTAATTCCTTGGAATTTATTAATTATTCTATTTTATAATAATATAGTTTGATCTGGTAACACTACCAGAGGAACTATCTTTTTTTAATTTTATTGAAGTATAGTTGATGTACAATGTTAATTTCTGCTGTACAGCAAAGTGATTCAGCTACATATATATAATACATATATATATTATTTTTCATATTCCTTTCCATTATGGTTTATCACAGGATATTGAATATGAGTTCCCTGTGCTATACAGTAGGACCTTGTTGTTTATCCATTCTATATATAATAGTTTGCAACTGCTAATCCCAAACCCCCAATCCATCCCACCCCCACCCCTCCTGCCCTTTGACAACCACAAGTCTGTTCTCTATGTCTGTGAGTCTGTTTCTATTTCGTAGATAAGTTCATTTGTGTCATATTTTAGATTCCACATATGTGATATCATATCATATTTGTCTTTCTCTTTCTGACTTACTTCACTTAGTATGTTAATTTCTAGGTCCATCCATCCATCCAAATTAGCATGATAACTTCTTCAAGTGGCATGATTTCATTCTTTTTTATGGCTGAGGAGTGGGGAACTATCTTTTTGAACCATATATGGAAAAATATTTATCTTAGTTATATTTTACACAAAACTAATAGTAATGCTTGGAAATAATTGTCACCTTCTGATGAAAATCTCAATGCCATTTCATTAAGTATGTAAACTCAGTATAGCATGCAGAAGCTTTGTGATTATGGCCAACACTCTACTTTGAAAATAAAATATGCTGTGTTTGGCAGCACCTGAAAAGGCTCTCAATTAATCCAACATTTTAGTATCTATTTGCATAATTACCTCCCCTATAGCATGGGCTCACCTAGTGACACATTTCTACAAAATAAAATATGGCCAAGGTGATGGGAGGTTACTTTGAAGATTAGGTTACCGAAAACTGTCATCTTTCTGGCTTTCTCTCACTCTCTTGCTGATGAAACCATTTGCCCTATGGAGATGCTCATCCAGCAAGGAATGAAGAAAGGCATCAGGTCAGCAGTCACCAGGCAACTGAGTTCCTCAGTCCAAAAACCTATGAGAAATTTAACCCTGCCACACAACCATGTGACAGATCCTTACGATGACTGCAGTCCTGGCTGAGCCCCTTGATTGCAGCCTTGTGAAATATTCAGAGCCAGAAGACACGGCCCGCCATGCCTGGATCCCTGACCCACATGATTGTGATTTAATAGCTAATAAGTTTGGGGTAATTTCTGTGAAGTAACTGAAAACTGATAATATTTTGGAAAGTAATTTCAGAGGATTTAATTAAAAAATACCTAGACATTGGAGACAAAAAACCACTAGCTTTAAAAACTTATTGGAACATAGAATATCAATATAACACAACAGAACCAATGACAGGAGTCATGAATTTCCCATTGCTCTCCATAATGATTATGCAGTCTTGAAATTATTTGGTTTACTTCTGAATAGTATGTTTTCAGAAGAATCTTGGGCCATATGAAGTGTTTCCAGAGGGTGTCCAGAATATGAAATATGTGAAAATTACATTGAAAGGGTAAAGCTTGTGAGAGTTACGATTAGTGTATTTTGAAGCTAAAAGCTACGAAAGCTAAGCTAAGGTGGTAATCATATTGCAGTATAAAAGCTAAGGTGGTAATCATATTGCAGTATAAAATTGTATCAAATTAATACATTGTACACCTTAAAATTATGCAATGTTATATAGCAATTACATCTCAATAAAAAAAGCATGACATTCAGAAATACAATTTTATTGATTATTTGTCATTTCATAGAATGGCTCTTAAAACAATTAGCAGGAAAACATATTATGGCTTCATATAAGAAAGATTTTTAAAGATTGACAATACTTATTCTGCTCAAAAAATTGATTATCTTATGCATATGTGAACTCTTGACTACTAATATTGTTTTGGAAGTAGTAGGATAAACATGTCTTAGGGATAGTATAGAGATGAGTGCTATATTGAATTGGAAATTTACTAGATATAATTTAAAGTTTCATATAATTATTATTTTCAAAGAGACCTGTCAAAGTTCCATGGTAAACAAATAATTAACATTAAAGTTTCCTAATTCTTATTTCAGGGCTTTAATATTTATTGAAAAAAATGCATGTGTTAAGTGGACCTGCGCATCTCACACCCATGTTGTTCAAGGGTCAGCTGGATATCCTTTTGGTTCTGCTTCTCTGAAGAACCTAACGAATATACCTGTAACCTATTAAACAAAGCAGTAGCCTTTTAAGTCAGAAATAGAAGACTATCGCTAGCCCCTCCCCCACAGTTGAGCTTAGTCCTTCTACTGAGAGGCAGTGTAGCAGTGTTTAAGGATGTGGGGTTTGGTGCCAGAATCACTGTGTCCCAGCCTGGCTCTATTAAATAACTAGTCATTAAACCTTGGGTAAGTTATGAAACCACTCTGCTTTAGTTTCTTCATCTGTAAAATAGGAATAATGTGATATTAGTACCTGTATCACAAGGTTGTTATGAAACTTATATTATTTAATTCATATAGAACACTTAGAATAGTGTTAAACTGACTAAAAGCTCTCAATAGTTATTAGCTATTATTATCCCCTGGTTGCATGTTAGATCTCATAGGGATATTTTAATGGAAATTTCTGTTTTCTTTTCAAGTATTCACTATAAAAATTATTATTATTTTTTTATTTATTTTTTTTTTTTGCGGTACGTGGGCCTCTCACTGTTGTGGCCTCTCCCTTTGCGGAGCACAGGCTCCGGACGCGCAGGCTCAGCGGCCATAGCTCACGGGCCCAGCCGCTCCGCGGCATGTGGGATTTTCCCAGACCGGGGCACGAACCCGCGTCCCCTGCATCGGCAGGCGGACTCTCAACCACTGCGCCACCAGAGAAGCCGTATAAAAATTATTTTAAATGTTTTATATAAAAATTTCTAAATTCTAAAAGCATTATCTATAGCTCTATCTTTCTAATTCTCATTTATTACTTGTCAAGATTCTCCAGAGAAACAGAACCAATAGAATGTGTGTGTAGTATGTGTGTATATATATATATATATAATATCAATAACACAATAGACCAACTAATATATATATAGTCTCTAAACTATAATATCATTCTTATTTAAATAGGTTGAAATCTGTTTACGGATTCCCTTTTCCCATGGAGCCCGGTGCTAGAACCCTATCATCCTCAATTCCCCATCCCTTTTGATAAAATAAAAACATCTTTAAAGAACTATCTTTCTAGTAGACCTCATTCCTTATTCCATTTTATCTCAATATATTTATGTCAGTTGACATGTTTCACACTCTCTACACTTGCTCTTAAGGCATCAAAAAGTTCTTCGTTACCTTGTTATTCAGTATAATTTTACTTTATATATTTTGAGTTCTCTGACTTTGATACTTTAGTCTCTTTACTCATAAATATGTGATGAAAAACTGCGTACAAATTAGAAATGCCTTAGCCAAAATAATTCATTATGGAATTTATACTGGATTGAATGGTAGTCTCCAAAAATTCATGTCCACCCAGAAACTCTGAAGACAGCCTTACCTGGAAATAGGGTCTTTGCAGATGTAATTAAAGTAAAGCTTAAGGTGAGATCATACTGGACTAGAATGAGTCCTAAATCTAATGGGAGTGTCCTTGTAAGAGACAGAATAGGACATACAGAAACACAAGGGAGAAGATGATGGGAAGATACTGGCAGAGACTGGTGATGTGTCTACAAGCCAAGGAGAGCCATGCTGGAAGCCAGAAGAGCTAGAAGAAAGGCACGGAATTAACTCTCTCTGAGCCTCCGGAAGGAACAAACCCTTGTGACACCTTGATTTCAGACATCTGGCTGTCAGAACTGAGAGAGAACACATTTCTGTTGTTATAAGCCACTAAATCTGTGGTAATTTTTTATGGCAACTGTAGGAAACTAATACAGAATGCATTACATAAACATTTACGGAATAATTGTTATGTTTCAGGCACTGATGTTTACACTGGTATGTTACATTCAGTAAGACCCAGGCCTAGATGTCATTTTGTTAAGTTTAATTACAATAAATTTGAGGAATGACAGTAATATAAATAGTTACAAATTGGTAAGTAACTGAGTTCAAGCAGTGGAGTAGTAAAAAAGCTGCTTTCTTTCTTTTTAAATTTTGCTACATATTTCTTTGTTTCATTTACATTTATTGGCATTTCAATCACACTTCAGAGCTTTAAAATAGTGTCAGCTTCTCCTACAAATCACTAAAACCTACTGCTTGTGGGTATTGATTAGTGGCTTTAAAAATATAAAGTGATACTCTCTTTCATCAGAGAAGATAATAGTATGTGAACAGTTATGAATAGAATAGAATAGAATAGAGTAGAATAGAATAAAGTAATCTGAGTTGGAAGGAAAATATAATGTTTCTTTCCCTGTTACTTCAATGTCAGCCAAGTAGAAAAAATATATATATATAAACAAGTTGCTGGAACTCAAACATTTAGCAGTGCTTCACAGCCTTGTAAGCTCAAGTAACAAATGAAAAATCAAACAAGTTTTTCAGGTTCTGGGAATATCTGAATCACACATAAAATTTATCATCTCACCTTTCATATATATCATATATATACACGTATATGTATATATATATGTATATGTATGTAATATCTCAACTTTTTCAAGAAGACATTTTTGAAAACTGTATTAGGCATCTGTAGTACATGATTCTCTGTTTTCATACTTTCAGACTAAAATGCAAATTTATTTAACACAATCTCTTTGGCTATTCCAGTTTAGAATTCAAGTTTTGTTTTGTTTTCATCCCTTGTGCTCTAAGCATGAAATCAAAAACTCAATATATTTCGCCCATAATGTCCTCTATTTCTTTTTTTTTTTTTTTCTGTATCTATATGTCTATATAAAAGACATAAAATAAACTTTGGAACTACTGTAGTCTGGATGTAAGCAGACTAGAGTAGTTCCTTATTATTGGAATAAAAAAGGTGGGATTGAGAAGAAATGTGTTTACAAGCTAAAGGGAGGTCTTAAAGCAATAATACATATTTTGAGGTATATAGCTTTCTCTAAATAGAGATATTGGGCATTTTAAAGAGGTTTGCATTTTAGAAGACTCTTCTTGTAGTTTTGGAGTGAACAATTAGGACCGTGCAGCAAAAATCTAGGAGAGGGGTACTGTGGCATGGACAAAGGGATTGGTAGTGGGGATGGATTGGATAGAACCCTTTCAAAAAGAAGGAGGCAGGGAAAAACCTAGCTGGATGCAAAACCACCAATGAATGGCAAATGGGGAAAGGCTCCTTTGTTCTTTTCTTGTTTAGTATTGGACCATTATGGAAGAGCATTCATTTTTATAAAAGTGAACTCAGGAGAGTCATAGGAATAACTTCAATGAGTTTTTCTAAATGTTTGGGCAGTGAGAAAAGGAAATTCAGTCATCACTGAGTTATTCAGGGGATGGTTATCTAAGTGATGGACTTTTTCAGAATTTTTCCCCCTGTTTTCCATCTGTTGCTTACAATTGTTCATTTAACTGCTCATTAGTCTCCTTATCTGAGGGAAGGAAATTATTTTGAAACTCCAGTGTCTTTAAATGCTGTATCCTGTTTGCATCATAATTAAGATTGTGTTTGCTTTTGTGTCTCTGATTCCAGTAATTCATTTCCTAGCATCAAAGAATATTTTAGAGCAGGAATAGCTCTTGAAAATCATTTAATCCAATGCTACCATAAATGTTACATGAGTTGTCCTAAGTCACGTAGCTGGAAGGGAGGAAAAAACTGGATCAAACCCTATTCCTTCCACTGAGCTCACTATCTGTCTTCACTACATTATGATAACATTGAAAATTATCTTTAAAAAATTGGTACATTAGGCAATTTGTAGGTTTATCTTTTTACAGCTCAGATCCATGTCAGCTTCTCACAGAAGTTGTTTCATGTATCTTTATTTTATAATGCTGGCTTTGGCTGCCTCCTATCAGACTTCATGTACCTTTTAAGCCTGGCTTTGGATTTGCAAGCAAACTTTCACACTTCTTTATCTTCTTTGGTTTCATCAAAACAAGCATGCGAGTCCTTTACTTTGAAGTTTATTTTTTAATTATGGGTCATCAACAGGAAAATAAAAACTGAGAAAAAGAACAACTTATTTAGAGATAAGTCCCTTCTTGAGATGGTAACTTGAGTTTTCTAAACTGGATATTTCATTGAACTTTTACTCTTTCCATTTATTCCTACATTTGGGACTCTCATTTGCTCCCCTTCTTTCTAACCACACACTTTTCATTACTCCAGGATTTGGTTGGGAAAAATAATATGTGTCCTTTGCTTCTAGCATGACTGCCACATTGGGCGGCCTATACTTATTTGGGAAAATAAAGATTTAAATTTTAAAAAGTTGAAGTAAAGGACAGGAAGATAACAGTAGCTGTGTCATAAGTATTATTTTTGCTTTGAAGGACATTGATACGTGGTGTGTGTGTATGTGTGTGTGCGTGTGTGTGTGTTTATTTATAATCCAGTTTCTATCTTGCAATTGAAATTAAATCAGTCACTCTAGGAAAGTAGAGTAACCTATGTAGCATTTTATTAGACTGACATTCAGTAAGTCGCCTATCTCATTGCACTAACCTATAAATATTTTGCAAAGGATAGGAACCTGTTGCCATCTCATTAGTAATAATTGACAAAGAACTGGGGTAGAAATACATATGTCAAAAGCCATTCAACATCCATTCAACAAATATTTATTGAAGTGCAACTATATTCCATTAATTAGTCTAATCACAATAATGTGATATTTCACTATACTTTTCCATTAACCGTTTCCTTTTCATGAAACTAGCCAGCCTTATATCCTACTTCACCATTTCACAAACATGTCCAGATTGAGAAGACTGCCATGTATTCTCAAAAGCCTTGCCTCCACACTCTTTGGCTTCCAGGAATGGCCTGTTTCTGCCTGTAAAACTGTACCTATTTTAAAATTTGATTTATGTGTTTTTATTAACATTTTCTTCCTTGGAATCACTCTTTCTTCCATGCCCATGGATACATTCAAAGTAGAGAAGTGAGCCAATATTAATGAAAGCCAACCAAGTGCCAAACTTCTAAATGTGCCGTCTTGTTTAATCTTAACTGAAAAAAGTAAGTATAATAACTTTTATTTTTTACAGATAAGAAATCAGAGGCTCAGAAAAGGCTTATCCAGTATCATAGCACAAGCAAATGTAAAAGCTATTATTTGAACTCTGATAAACTGACCCCAGCTTAAGGTCATTTCCACACTGAGGCTCTTCACTACATTTCCTTACCTTTAACTATGTATATATACATATATATGCATCAATGACATTGCATTTTTAGCTGAGAGGAGGAACCATGTGTAATTTAAACCTGTATCCCAAAGTGACAGAGTATTTTGCCAAATGTTGGACAAAATAAATGCTTATTAAATCAAGTTAAGTTGAATAGTTTCTGTCTTATAAAAAAAGTGAATTATATGTAAAGGCATACTGAGAATCCTGTTATAAAAAGGCAATAACAAGTCTCAGTCCTTAAGAGAGGTGAATGTGATTAATTTAAACATATAATAGATACCTTGAATTGAGGAGGGGTAGAGGCCCATTAAATAGCTAAGCCTCGAATTTAAGTGCTTAAATAGTTTACTGAGAAATGCTGCACTGTCTGCGAATATTTACTGGGGAACAAAGCCTGACTCTGTTTTAAAAGTACTATTGCAATGACTGATAGACTCACTTTAGTTAATCAACCTGGAAAGTTTTGCAATCAGAATCAGAGCAAGATACATGGAAAACACTAGAGTGGTTTTCTAATAAAGGTAAATAGGATTCCTTCAAATCAAATGATGTGTTAGCTGTATAAGAAGGAGCTGGATCTTTTAACATTTCCACAAGTTATTGTTGTAGGATACTTCTTTCATTTGAACCACTGGTTTTTAGTGCCTGAGGTAGATCAGCTCACTTGGGTTTAAAATGATCACGCCTGGCAGCCTTCTAATATGTAAAGGTTAGTGGATGGCATCCCATGAGAAGAGTCTTACATTGCTTGGGAAAGAGCTTATATGTAGGCTGGCTTTTTAATTAATAGTATTTAATGGATCATGTGTTTCATCTGGTATTGACCAATCTGTTATTCTCTCCTCTAAGGCTATAGACTAAAGGTATAATACATATCAGCCTTCAGTAGATGGATGTCATAGGCCTCAAAGTGATTAGGTCAATAAACACTGCTGGATTAGTAAAATTCATATCTATCACTCAAAAATCATAGCTAAGCATATGCATAATTGAAGGTTGATTGGTGATATAATCATTTTACAAGCAAGATAACATCTTACTGTAAGAATTTTATAGAGAGAAAATACGTAATCCAATGATCAGTTTCTGTGTCCTCAATCAGGGTTATGTAAAATTTTTCTGTAAAGGGCCAAATAAATATTTTAGGCTCTGCGGGCCATAAGGTATTTGTTGCACCTATGCAACTCTGCCATTCTAGCATGAAAGTAGCAAAAACAATATGTAAACAAATGATGTGGCTGTGTTCCAATAAAAATTTACTTATAGAATTTATTCACAGAAACAGAGGGCAGGATATGACCTGCAGACCACATATGGGCTGCAGGCCTTAACTTACTAATTCCTGTTCTAGACTCTGCATGTGATTTATCTTCTTTAATTCTCACAACATTTATATGAGGTATATGTTATTATTATTACCATTATTATTATTTCTGCTTTAAAATGAGTATATTAAGGAACATAATGCTTAAATATATTAACATTCAACTTAAAAGTTGAGCTATGATTTGAAACCATATTTTCTTACCCATTTACTATACTTCTTCTTGTATGTGTTATTCTTTTGGTCAAATGTTTGTATTAGTTAAGGCTAATTTCAGCTCTGAACAACCAAAAATATAAAATATGAATAGCTTAATCAGGATAAAAGTTGATTTGTAATTTAAAGTCAGATGAATGGCACAGGGTTGATATGAAAGCCAATGATGTCCAGAAATCCAAAATTTTTAACTTGTTTTTCTGTGATTTTCATTTTGAACTTTATAACTTGTGATTCAAGAAGCTTGCTCTAGGCTCAGCTAACATATCCACACTCCAGACAGTAAGTAAGAGAAAAAGAAAGGGTGATACAGGAGAGCAATGCCATTTGCTTTAATGAAACTGCCCTCCTGTTACATACAATGCATCTGTTTTTTCACATGACCACATTCAAGAAAGCTTGGAAATGGTCTTTAGTATAGGCAACTACATGCTCAGGTAAAATCACAGATTCTATTATTCTAGAAAAAAGGAAGAATTGAAATGAGACAACTGGCAAGCTCTCACAAGAGTTACGCTTTCTCTGCTCAATGCAAGGCTAGTAAGGTGGTACCTGAAATTTACCAAGCTACTATAAGGAGAACACAGCATATAGGCTTTAAATAGGCGCTGCCATCTAGCCTTCATCATAGTCCAATGAAAAGAGTTTCAGGTAGATTAAATAACTTGCCCAGATCCATGCAGATAATAAAGAGCAGGTTCAATAAACAAACCCAACTAAGTATAATCTCCGAGTTCCTACCTTTTCAATAGAATAGTAGTTTTTGAACAAGTTAGGGGTTTTCAAGCCAACTTGAGGATGTGTCAAAAAGCTAAGATCAATAGAAAAACACTCATACTAATAAAATATCTCTTAAATCTTCTAAAGGCAAAGACCCAGGGAAACCAAAAATGGAACATTTATAGCAATAATTCTCAATGAAGGGATGAAAAAAGGGTCACTTGATGGAATTTGAATTGAGATGAGGGAGAGGGAATTTTTTAATATATATTTTTATTAGAAGTAGATATGATTAAAACAAACCCAATAAAAATAAAGGTGAGAGGGCTTCCTTGGTGGCGCACTGGTTGAGAGTCCGCCTGCCGATGCAGGGGACACGGGTTCGTGCCCTGGTCCGGGAAGATCCCACATGCCGCGGAGCGACTGGGCCCGTGAGCCATGGCCGCTCAGCCTGCGCGTCTGGAGCCTGTGCTCTGCAACCAGAGAGGCCACAACAGTGAGAGGCCTGCGTACCGCAAAAAAAAAAAAAAGGTGAGAAAAGTTGTCCCAGTGCAAAGTATAAAAAAATCGCCTGGGGATCTTCATTAAAGTGTAAATTCTGACTCAGTAGGCCTGGAGTGGAGCCTGTGATTCTAAATGGCCATCTTTTCCCTGTGTCTTCATGTGATGGAAGGGAACCTAGTAGCTCTTGTGTGGTCTCTTTTATAATAATATTAATCCTTTTCAAGAGGGATCCACTCTTATGACCTAAATATCTCCCAGAGGCCTCACCTCTTAATACCATCACATTGGGCATTAGGTTTCAACATATGAATCTGGGGGGATGCAAATAGTCAGTCCACAGCAGACCCCAAAAGCCAAAACAACCTTGCAAAAGAAGAACAAATTGGAAGTCTCGCACATCCTGATTTCAAAACTTAGTACAAAGTTATAGTAATCAAAACTCTGTGTGGTACTGACATAAAGACAGATATATAGACCAGTGTAGTAGAACAGAGAACTGGATATTCACATACAAAAGAATGAAGTTGAACGCTTATTTTATACCAGGTACAAAAATCAACTCAAAATGGATCAAAGACCTAAATGTAAGAGCTAAAACTATAAAACTCTTAGAAGAAAACATAGGGGGAAATCATGACATTGGCTTTGGCAATGATTTCTTGGATATGACATCAAAAATGCAGGCAACAAAAGAAAAAAATACATAAATTTTACTACACCAAAATTTAAAACTTCCATACATGAAAGGACACTATCAACAAAGTGAAAAGGCAACCCACAGAATGGGAGAAAATATTTGCAAAAGATAAGGAGTTAATATGCAGAATATATAAAGAATTCCTTCAACTCAACTATAAAATAACAACCCATTTTTTTTTCAATGGGCAAAGTACTTATATAGACATTTCTTCAAAGAAGCTACCTAAATGGCCAGTTATACCATGAAAAGAGTCTTAGCGTTACGGATCATTAGAGAAATGCAAATCCCAACTATAGTGAGTTACTATTATACCTCACACCCATTAGGATGGCTACCATTAAAAAACCAAAAAAAAAGGTACTAACAAATAGGATGTGGAGAATGTAAAATGGTGCAGCCATTTTACATTTGAGGAACCAAATGGTTCCTCAAAAAAATAAAAATAGAATTAACATATGGTCCAGTAATTCCATTTCTGGGTATATACCTTAAAGAACTGGAAGCAAGGTCTTAAAGAGATATTTGTACACACATGTTCACAGCAGCAGTTATTACATTAGCCAAAACATGGAAGCAACCTAAATGTCCGTCACCATTGAGGAATGAATGGATAAACAAATTGTCAGGTGCATATGTGTGTGTGTGTGTATTTTAATTATATTGTATATGATATTTTTATTTATATCACATGTAATATATACAGACATGTCTCAGAGATACTGTGAGTTCAGCTCTAGACCACAGCATTGAAGGGTATATTACAATAAAATGAGTCAAACAAATATTTTGGTTTTCCAGTGCATATAAAAGTTACTTTTACACTATAATATAGTCTATTATCTGTGCAATAGCATTATGTCTAAAAACGATGTTTATACCTTAATTTAAAAAATACTTTATTGCTAAAAATGCTAACCATCATCTGAGTCTTCAGTGAGTTGTAATCTCTTTGCAATAGTAACATCAAAGATCACTGATCACAGATCACCATAACAAATATAATAGTAATGAAAAAGTTTGAAATATTGAGAGAATTACCAAAATGTGGCACAGAGACATGAAGTGAGCAAATGTTGCTGGAGAAATGGTGCCAATAGTCTTGCTCCATGCAGCGTTGCCACAAACATTTAATTTGTAAAACAATGCAGTATCAGTGAAGTGCAGTAAAGCAAAGTTCAGTAAAATGAGGTATGCCTGTATAATGGAGTATTATTCAGCCTTAAAAGTGAAAGAAATTATGACATATGTACAAGGTGGATGAACTTTGAGGACACTATGCTTTGTGAAATAAGCCTGTCACAAAAGGACAAATACTATGATTCCACTTAGATACCTAGATTATTGAAATTCATCGAAACAGGAGAAAGAATGTTGGTTGCCAGGAGCTAGAAGAGAGGAGGATGAGGAGTTATTGTTTAATGGGTACAGAGTTTCAGTTTTGCAAAATCAAAGGAGTTCTGGAGTTAGCAGTGGTGATGGTTATACAACAACATCCATAATGTACTTAAAGTTTTGAGTGCACTTAAAGCCACTGAATTGAATACTTAAAAATGGTTAAAATGGTAAATTTCATGTTACATGTATTTTGCTACTATTTTTTTTAAAAGCTGCTGGTCTTCTAGTCTATAGCGGCAAGGCTGTAAGGGATACATGGACTCCCTATTGAGATCCTGAACTGCACTGTGCGCCCAACAATTCTGACAAATGTAAATAATTTAAGAATATCACTTCAAATTTTATTGCATCGTATTCCCTTGACGTTCTCAAGCAACTAATACAATTGTCCAAAATCTACATTTTAGGGATGTATGTGTATCTGTGTGTGTGTGCGTATTTGGAGTGGGAGAGTATACCCTTCTTTCTAAACTTCATACCTTTCTCAGGAGTATCACATTTTAAACTATTATCCTTTTATTTTCAAAAAAGATTAGGAAATTGAAGATGGTGTGGGTGGGAAGAAAGAGTTTTCCTCCGATCTCAGTAGCGTCTGAATCAATTCTTAAACTTTATTCTTTCTCAATAATGTACTTTGCATTAAAAGCAGGTTAAATCCTAAATTGTTGCACTTTCCCCAAGTAACAAATTGTTTAAATGGCATTTGAGGAGGAAGTTTTTAATATTAGTCTATCTTAAATATATATATATGCAAATAAGATATTTAGATAGAAACTCTGAGTGTAATTATTTGGTAACATTCTATTATATCCACTTTAGAACTGAGTCACAATTTCTCACTGTTATGAAAACACTACTTCCTTTTCCTTCCTCTAAGATACAGATTAGTTCAGTCGTCATTTTTTGACACTGTACAAAGAAAATTATGGAGATTTAAAGGTAAAATCTCCCCCACACACACCAGAATTCCTCCTTTTCAGAGAAAATCATATAGAATTATATAATATTGGGGTTGCAAAGAGCCTTAAAGGGCTTCCCTGGTGGCGCAGTTGTTGAGAGTCCGCCTGCCAATGCAGGGGACACGGGTTCGTGCCCCGGTCCGGGAGAATCCCACATGCCGCGGAGCGGCTGGGCCCGTGAGTCATGGCCGCTGGGCCTGCGCGTCCGGAGCCTGTGCTCCGTGACGGGAGAGGCCACAGCAGTGAGAGGCCCACGTACCGCAAAAAAAAAAAAAGAGCCTTAAAGACTACCCAGTTTAACCATCCTCCTAAAACATGAATTGGATATTTAATTATAGATTTACAATTGTGGCAATTGTAATTTCAAGGAAAAAATAGTTAAGGTTTTAAGATATGTCCTCTATGTAACATAAAGAGTAGAGAAACTTACAGAGAAGACTTAAACCTGTCAAGGCTGGACAGGACCACAGCATTCCTTTTGTATTTCAAACAACAGGGAAATATTGCTCCACGGATAAAGATGATGCTAAAAAGAGGAAGCCAAGAACTCTTGGGATGCAGCTGCCACCCAAGTAAGAAGAAATGATTTCAAAATCTCAGAGTGAGTATGCATTTTACATAGCTTGGCCCTTGGTGACATTTATTTATGATTTATTGATTTTTGGAGCGGTGCGGGGAATAGTAGAGGGGGGAATACAGAGAAGTGGAAAACCAGGACACTTAAAAAGTGGAGGCCAGAAAGGGCAAACGGGGCCTTTGGTTCTGATATGTCATATGTGGGCACTTTTTCCTTTCTCGTTAGGAAATTAAGTCTTGTAATGACTCAAGAAATCTCATAGCCCCACATCTGTGGCCTATGGATATCTGAAAGAGGAATAAATACATTTGGGGGGGGTGTTGAAAATATATCTGTTAAAATCCTGGGTGGGTGGGAGGGTAGGAAGTACAAGTTTTGCTCTGACTCCCTGTCCTTACATATCTGCCTTCTGCCTAGAGTACAGCTGCACATCTTAAACAAACTATATGTCACATTCACCTTGAAGAATCTTCTGACAGTCCTTGTCATCTCTAGTATAGAATTCATAGTTTTTTTTCTTCTGTTCCTCTACATGATTCAAATATCTTGCATAACACCTATTATTCTATATAGTAGTTATTCATATGTAAGTTTGGCTCCCTCAGTGGATCAGTGAGTATAGGGACCATTGTATGTTTTAAACTGAGGTACTTCCCTCACAGTTCAAGATACAAGCAAATTAACAAATGACGGAAATGGTGTGGGTACTGGAAAACTTCTAAAAAAATGCCTGAAATTTTATTGTTAGATGCTTTCCAAAACATCTAAAACAGTTGTAGATATGGAAATTAGTGAGATTTAATTACACTAATATTCTGATACCAAATTTTTACCTTAGCCATCCCTCCCATTAGAAGTTCCATTTTGACATGTCAAGGAATTCCGAAGTTTTTAATATGTCCGTCAGAGTCTAGTGTATTTATCATGTAGTCTACTTCATATCAGTGACACACTTATGGGAATAACAACAGTCCTCCCCCAGTCAAGTGACCCTTTTGCAAATATGGAATTAAAATGATTTCATTCATGCCTTTACAGTTAATTATCTTGCTTATATCCCAGGATTATCACTGAATCATCCAATTCTTAGTTCTATTCTACTGCCTGTATTAGGAGGTCATATGGAATAGAATAGTTTTAATAAAAGTGAATGTTTGGGGCACATTAGTGATTACATCTTTATATTTCTAAAATTCAGAGTTGAAAGTCTAATTTTATCATATTACAGCCATCAAACATTTAACACCTGGAGACTTACTCTAATAGAGCAGGACATGGACTTGAGTTCAAGGTAGAACTCCTATATTTTCAGGGAAAATTGAAAAATAATGTTGATTTGAGTCTAGGTAAGGGATTTGCTTCATAAGTCACTATTACCAAAAACTTAGTATGACCTAAACAAAGAAATGAAGTAGGAAACCTCATTTTAAGAACAGTAATCATATGATAGGGCTATGGGAGGGTAGAAGACAGAGAGATGCTGCAAATCAGGTTACATCGCAGGAACACAATACCAGGATATTGAACCTGAATCAATTTAACTGTGAAGATAAAACACAGCTATCTATTTTTGGAAGGGAATTGAGATGGCTGGGTCTGTTTAGGTTTGATCCATTTCATACTCAGCTTGAATTATAAAAATTGCAGAACTAGTGAATGAAGATCTTAGTCAGCCAAGGTTTAAGTGTTCTGTTAAAGAAAAACAAAGGGAAATGAGGCAGGATTGATAAATGTCTGACTCCTGGCTGCTGCTCGCACTCTCTTGAAATGACTATGCAATTCATACAATTTCTGCTTAATTAATGTCTTAATTTTTCTCCACTTCATAAAAAATATATTATGTCGTCAGGAATAGTAAACAATATGGTGATGTCCATTTAGCAGGAAGTAAAGATTCACCATCCTAGGGCAGAAAATTATATAATCCTGTTATTTAATTGCACTTAGAAAAGTGATATTTAGGGCTTCCCTTGTGGCTCAGTGGTTAAGAATCCGCCTGCCAATGCAGAGGACGGGTTCGAGCCCTAGTCCGGGAATATCCCACATGCGTGGAGCAACCAAGCCCGTGCACCACAACTACTGAAGCCTGTGCTCTAGAGCCCATGAGCCACAACTACTGAGCCCGTGTGCTACAACTACTGAAGCCTGCACACCTAGAGCCTGAGCTCCTCAACAAGAGAAGCCACCGCAATGAGAAGCCCGCGCACCGCAACGAAGAGTAGCCCCAGCTCGCTGCAACTAGAGAAAGCCTGTGCGCAGCAACGAAGACCCAACGCAGCCAAAAATAAGTAAATAAAATAAATAAATTTTTTTAAAAAAGAAAAGTGATATTTAAGTATTAGAAGAAAAGCATACCCACAGTGGGTGCAGTGGGCCCTGGAAGTTTCCTAGGTGTCAGATGCCAATAGAGAGGCCAGAGGGAGGAGTTTGCAACAGCAAGAACAGCCCAAGATTCAGGCTACAAGCAAGAGCCAGGTAAAGTTGGCAGTCCATATGGCAGAGAGAGGATACTATGTGCCCCAAATTAGGAGAGTGGGTCAGTAGCCAGAAAAAATGGTGGAATAACCTAATCAGAGGAAAAGCCACCCTGCTGAGACCAGTGAATTACCTGACGCTCCAGACAGGACTCTGTTGTGGGGCATACAGGTTCTTTCTACTGATAAAAGGAAAAGAAGGAAAAGAAAAAAAATATATATATATACACACACATATATAGATACATATATATGTATATATGGAGCCATTTTCAATGGCTTCAGTCCCAGAAAAAAAAGGAAGGAGCAGGAAGGCCCATTACAAATAACCAAGTCAGTGACAGACCCTGTATTAATCCCAGAACCAGATGAAAGTAGAACTGGCATAGTGAGCTTGAGAAGCTCAGGGGCACATGCAACTGTGGGGCCTGATCCTGATCCTGGAAATACCCCTTCAACTTCCAGAGTGGGTAAAGTTCAAGTAGCTTCATATTTTACAAACTTTGTAAATGAATTTTTGGGGTGATTAGATCCTGCATTCATCGTAAGGGAGAATACTGATTCCATTTTTAAAGAAATAGCTGCCACCCACCCCCAAAGTCTCTTTCTCATCCTGCTGGAGGCTGCGGAGAACTCAACTGTTTCCCAGCTCTCAGTGTAGCCTTAATAAAATTCTATCAGGAGCCTATAGGTTCCCCTTCCTCTACTATCATATGTTCTAGAATAGTAGGCTCCTCTCCACAGAGAAACATAGGTTAATAGAAACATATCAAAGATGAAATAGTGATGTAAACAAGTGTACAAATTTGTAATACAGCTGGTATCAGAACAGTAGATTCCATGAATATTGTGTTCCTTCCTTCAGTTTTTTTTAAGTTTCCATTTCATGCTAGAAGCAACATTAAACAAGGTGGAAGGAGTGGCCTGTCTTCGCATCAGATTCTCATTTTATAGCAGGGATAGGACCTCTTATAAATGTGAAACAGGATGATTGGGAGCTGCTAGGATGTATGAGCCCACTCATGAAATAACGTTCTGCCATTGTTCTCCGCACAAACCCGGCAACCACCTTGTGTTATATAAGGCAAGGACACTAGTAAAGTACTGCTAAGAGAAGGTAATGTGAAAGGTTTGAGTCCCTGTAGTAGAGAAAATAAGTCTACCAGGAAATCTAGCCAGGCATGGGTCTGAGAAATGTAATCAGTGTTTCCCTTAAACAATCATTGGATTATGATAATAATTGTATCCTAAAATAGAACATTATAACTTAAGGACAGACTGAGGTTACATTCCATACTTATGTATATTATCTCTCTATTCCCAACATTCAGTAACTCAACTAAGTATTTTGACTGTCTGTTTTGGGCCAGGCAGAGTGTGAGGCATCTGAAAATAATGGTAATTGAAACATAATCATTCTTCATAATGGACTCAAACTATAAGGAATATAAAAGTTAGGATTAATTCCTGTTTACCAAAGAGCAAATGACTCTATTATTATTATTAAAGAGACCACATGTATAGATTGCATATACAAAATGTTCTATCAGATATGTTAATTAACTAGATGGAGGGATCCTTTCACAATGTGTACATATGTCATCATGATGTGCACTTTAAATACCTTACAAGTTGTCAATGATACTTTAATAAAGCTGAAGTTTAAAAAGCGAATGTTCTATCAGAAAAAATGACACATTTTTACTGAAACCTCACAACTATCCTATACAGTAGTTATTATTAATAATTCCATTTAGTACATAAACAACTTTGTTTAACTAACTTTGATTGTAAAAATCTTTACACTAATCTTTATTCTCTACCGTTAGTGAGCTGAGCCTAAAATACCAGAAGTAGCCATAGAGTAAGGCAGAATCAGGGAAATGTAGGAAATAGTGAGATTTGGGTTTTCCCTAAGGGAAATAGTAGGCCATTAAAAAGTTCTAACTATAGAACTTTCAAAATCCAATTGACATTTTAAAAGGATCCCCTGGAAGCTTAGAGGAGAATGAATTCTAAATTGGTAAGAACAATTCAAGAACACAGGGTAGGAGACTTACCTTTGGAAAAAGTCGATGTGATTTGAATTAATGGGCCTGGTAGTAAGAAAGATGTAATAAAATGACACCAGGTCTCTGAATGAGCAAATGGATGGATATTAGTATGCTTTAATGAATTAGAAAAGCATGTCAAAGAAAGCACACATTTCTGTGTGTGGGATACATGTATTTAGATAGTAGTGAATTCCCTCTTCTACACACATGACCAAGGGATTAATGAAGTTTACTGTGTTTATAATTTCATTTCCATAATATATGGATTACAAACGATTCAAAGGTTCCAAGTAGTTGGCTTCTCAACCCAGAAGTTTACTATCTTCTTTCAAGCAAAGTTTTGTTCACTATGGGCATTTAAGAATATTGCTGTCTGTGTGTTCTTCAGGAGCAATAACAGTAATGTAACATTTGTTGGGATACGTCAATGACTTTGATATTAGAATTATGCTCTTGCATTTTCTTTTTTCTTCAATAGTATCATTTTCTGATCCACAGAACAAAATAATTTGAACAAAATAATTCAAGTTATGATGAATAAAGTTATTTTCATGGACTTACGTCTTTTCAACTAAGCCTTTATCATCTGTTCTCTTCTCTTTACATGTTTAAGATGTATATAATTAACTGAGCAATCATGACATAAAAGGAAGCATATATAGTACATTTGTTATGGAAAGATTTTTTTCTAAGCTCATGTTTCAGGCACAAATCATAGGAAATCATTTTTTTTCCTTTGATCAACTTTCTAAAATGAACAGAAAAGAGAAACAAATTTAAGATTTCTATTTCCACTGAAAACACACAGTAAGTTATGGGCAAGATTAGGATCACTCACTGCTTATATTATCCACAGCACAAATAATATAAGAGTATATTTTTATCTCTAGTTTTATCTATCTGCCATAACTCAATAAAATCTACTAAACGTACCATTCTCCAACTGGACATGCTTTTTCCCTCTCTAGCACTTATGCTGTTTGTTCTGCTTAAAACAGGGGTCCCCAACCCCCAGGCCATGGACTGGTACTGGTCTGTGGCCTATTAGGAACCGGGCCACACAGCAGGAGGTGAGTGGCGGGCAAGTGAGCAGAGCTTCATCTGTATTTACAGCTGCTCCCATTGCTCGCATTACTGCCTGAGCTCCGCCTCCTGTCAGATCAGCGACGGCATTAGATTCTCAAAGAGACTGAGCCAGGGCCTTCTTTCTCCCAGCTGTTGCGTGATCACCTATCTCAGCTTTCAAAAGAGTTTGAACATTACTTCCCAACCACAAAAGACCCTGGAACTGGGAAGGAATGGCTCTGCAACCCATCTGTGAATAAGCCAGGTGAATCGACTTTGTCCACGCTAGCAGAGGATCAATTGCTTGAGATTGCAAATGATGGTGGCCTTAAAAGTATGTTTGAGACAACTTTAACTCTCCATATGTTCTGGATTAAAGTCAAGGCGGAATATCCTGAGATTGCCACAAAAGCACTGAAAAGCCTGCTTCGATTTCCAAAATCTTGTCTTTGTGAAGCAGGGATTTCCGCAGTGACAGCAACCAAAACGAGATTACGGAGTAGACTGGACATAAGCAACGCACTTTGTGTGTCACTGTCTCCCATCACCCCCAGAAGGGACCATCTAGTTGCAGGAAAACAAGCTCAGGGCTCCCACTGATTCTGCATTATGGTGAGTTGTATAATTATTTCATTATATATAACAATGTAATAATAATAGAAATAAAGTGCACAATAAATGTGGTGTGTTTGAATCATGTCAAAAGCGTTCCCACCCCACCTCTGGTCCGTGGAAAAATTGTCTTCCATGAAACCAGTCCCTGGTGCCAAAAAGGTTGGGGGCCGCTGGCTTAAAACATCCTCATATATTTGGAAATTATCTCTCTGTAGAGCATATCTTTCTAACCGTGTTATACTCACCTTATATTTATCAGAGTATAGCATATATATCCTTTCATTGTGATTACTTAATTATCCATTTCCAGCAATAGAACATAAGCTCTGTTAAACTACATGTTATCTTTCTGGCATAAATTTGTATCCTAAGAATGTAACTATTATTATATGCTCAAAATATTTGGTGAACCAAATTAATAAATGTTATTGTTATTATTACTGAGCTTGAACAAAAGTATAAGTGACTAAAAATGCAAAGAATCCACTCACCTATTAATATCTGAAGATGAGTCTAGGAGGCATATAGCTTTGCAGAGAGGATTTCTATGTTTGTAAGTAAAATGGGATGTATGCTTTCAAGTGTAAATTTCAGTGTCACAATGAAAAATAGAAATGTGACACATTTCTATATGAGATTTTTTTTTGAGAGTTTAGATATGTGTTTGCCAAAAAATAAAGTCTGCAGTTACATGATAGGAAATTTTTAAGAAAATTGTAACTAGTGAGATTTGAAATTACCAACATTGTGGGAGAAGAACACTGTATTTAATAATAAAAGAAAAGTAATAAATTGGAGTGTGGAACGATTGCCTCTCTGTAAATTGTAGAGGAAAATAAGACCTGGATAGTTAAAAACAAAATCAACTTTGCCCTGAAAAGCAGTCAGCTGTAGGCAGAAATTTAGCACTGCCAGGCAAAGGAAAAAGAAAAAAAGGAATACAAGAATAATAGATTTCCCAATGCTATTCCTTCATGTCCCTTTAAATACAGTCCACTCCAATTAACTTATGCTTACACTGTGTATATTCTTTCTCTTCCACTTCTTTGGTAACTACCCAAGGGTCTACAGATATACCCAAATCATATCCTTAATGTATTAATTTTTCCATGAATCTAAAAGGTCCTCAAATGAATGACTTTATTTTATTCTCCTGTATACTGCCATAATCCTCGAAAGAATTATATACGGAATCACCATTGAGTTCAAGTAGTGCTATAATTTGACTTCCTTTCCCACTTGTCTGATAAAATGACTACTGCAAATATATATGTCTTGATCCAAATGTATATTTTACATCCACAGCCTACTGAGCTTTACTGTGGTGTTCAACCTTGTTATTGATTGCTTGTTTTATTTCTATTTTAATTTGGTTTGTTTGGCAGTTATTTATATTATCAGCAGTGGAAATTACAGTGATGATCTTATTTCTACTAGGAGGTGGACTAAATGCTTAAACATAAAATACAACTAGAACTATAAACAAAAAATATGCTGAATAGATATTTTAAAATATCTGGCACAAAGCTAAGAAATCCACAAAACCCAAAAATATAGTGAAATATAATCTTTGGAAAATAAGTGAATTCTAAACCTTGATTATAACCTTAGACTTCCTATCAAATTCTAGAGACCTTGAGTTTCTGTTTCTACAGTTTTGAGAAATATGAAAGATAGGATATAAACACTAGAACTCACCAAGAGTGATAATTTAACAGTATATCTCTGCATGAAGCCCCCAAAGTTTTGACTCTCATTTTAAGAGTGAATGCAAAATAAACTCAACAGTCTCAAGGGAATAGGAAAGCATTCCCTGCTGAATTTTGATTGTCTCTTCAGTGTAAATAAAGTCACAAATTATAACTGATAACCACAAGTCAAATCTTGCATGGCTTTTCAATCATTCACCAAGATTCCAACTACGTGCGTATTCTGAAAAAAACCTCAGAATTGAATTTAATGTACTTTTTGCTTGAATGTGCCAACAAACAGAAGTAAATGAGCACAAAAATGTTAGAAAGAACACAAGGAAGATGAGTTTATACTCCACAATTGCAACGAAGTAAGAGGAGACACATTGTGAACAGTATCCAGCAGAAACAGGCATAAAGAAACTTCAGACATTAAGTTTATTTGTTACGGGCTCCTTAAACATCTGATAACAGAATACTTTTTGGTATGTGAGGTTGGATATAGTTTGTCCCATACCTGGCATAGGGGAATGAAGTCTACATAATAGTTCCAACAGGCACTTTTCACTGTGGTACACCAAAGCCTGTAGGGTTACAGCATTTGAAATACTGTATCTGATTCAATCTATACAATATGTTTGAACATAGGCAAGTTCCTTCTCCCATCCAGACTCAATTCATCCATCTGTTAAAAGAAAAAAAGGGACTTTGAATTAGAGGATGTATAAAAGCCTTTCCAGGTCTAACTTTCTGTTCTTTATGATTCTTTGAAAATTAGTAATTTGCTTATTCACTTAAATCTACTCACACGTGTGAAAGCTTGGTGCTGGCTAAGAAGAGACAAGCAGCGGAAGATATGCTTACAGAAAAATAAAATCAATAACCTCAAACTGGATGCTTCGAAGATTATATGTGTCCTTTGCCTCTCCTCTGGGGGAAAATGCTTGTAATCTCCTATTTTTCCTCATTCTTCCGCATATTTGGTCAACCTAAACTATATTCTATGTACAAAATCTACCCAGCTTTTTCATTTTCAATGCATTTTTACATGATACTCCCTCTACATAGAATGCTCTCTCTATCTAGCTCCCCGTCTTTGTTTCTAACTCATCAAATGCCTTTTCATCTAAGTAGCTTCCTTGACTCATCACTCTTTAGCCTCCAATTCCCACCCCCAAATATCCGTGATATATACTTCTAAAGTGAGAAGTATCAAGCATTGCTATTACTGCCTGCTTACTATTCTTAGCACTAAAACATAGACTCCTTTGGGGCATGGGATTTTTCTTTTAAAATCAGTGACTTATATGTGCCAGGCACAGAGTAGGTGCTTGACAATTGAATGAAGAATAGATGAAGACAGAGTATCATAGACACAAACAGCTTTCCAGACATCTTAAATTATCTTTTTTATCAGTGCGTTTTCTGTGGTCCTTTGCAATATTGCAAATAGTTTCTGAGTGTGCAATTACAAGCACAATAGCTATTCCAAAAAGAGTTACTTTTTATTGGAACATTAAAGATTACTGCTTTGCAGAATAGAATTTTGGGTAATTTGGCAGTCTATAGAGATTGCCAGTTGTGGATGATTCTCTTTCCTGCTGAAATCGGCACTCCTTTGATAACCCTGCTTTCAAAAGCTATTACTAGGCTCATCAGGTTTCATATATAGCACCTAAACTGATATAATGGTACCATGAAAATCTGCCTTGTGTGGGTTCCCAAGCTGATTGTCATTTGTATTATCTTACAGAAGAGGCAAATAAACCACTCAAATACATAAAGCATTGTTCATGTATAGCATTCTTTTATAATGATGCAGAATTGCAAGATGTCCAATTAGGTTTTATGGCACTAAGATTTTGATGTATATTCTCTGTGGGAAAGAAAAGGAAAAAAAAAACTACATGGGGCAGTGAAAGTGGGACAATACCCTATCAAATAAATCTTAGCAATCCACGTTCAAATTGTCATATGCTGAAACAGATATAAATACAAGAAAGACCATATGACTGCTAAAGTAATGGCTCATTGGGATACATGTTTGCTAAGAAAAGAACCTCTCTATCACATTTTGCTTACAGAATCAAACTAGCTATGGAGTACTGCTAACACCTTTCAATACAAGCTGGTTACTTTTCAAAATGAAGAAGAAACTAATCAGAAAGGTTTCCAGATTTACTCTGATAGCACTAATATTCTTACACAGTTCCTCAGATGCTTCTCGTTTTGCAAAGGCAAATGCATTGAGATTGCCAGTTCAACAACAGCAGCCTATCTAATATATTCTATGTGACTCGAACGTTATACATTATATGTCTTGCAGGACTTAAGTGTAATGCTAAATATTTATATATTTGATTTTCTGTTTGCTTATCAGTAACCAACTTAGAATAGACACACTATTCTTTTGAGGGATGGGTAGATGCACAACAAAATATGCAGTATACCTTTTCACCTGTCTTTTGAAACTCTTGCCATCAAGGTAATGCCAAGTCATAGAGCTATTTTTGAATAATCTTTGGTGGAAAACTCTGCATATGCAGAAAGAATGTGATAGGACACTGGAAATGGGTCAACACCTTGTGAATATCAGCAATGCACTTCAAACGTCTATATGCTGAGTTGCCCAAATCATACACCTTTGAATCATATTTGAGGTCTGATTTCTATTCCCTGCTTATCAGACAGCTGCCAAGCTTGAGAAAAATCTTCTCTGTGGATCAGTGTTGGGCTGCAACCTACAGACCTGCAAGCCTTGTAATTGCCCAGCCTCAAGACTGAAGGGCCCGATGACAGTGTTATAGACATCAGTGGTTTATTTTGATAAGTGATCTTATACATCCAAAGCAAGTGGGTCCTGGATCAACACCTAAATGTGTATGGCAGGTGGCAGGAAGGACAGGGACGGCAGCAGTCTTCACTAAGGTGGCAGGGTTGGGGGTGGGAGTGTTACTAGTTATAGGGGGAATTGATTCATTTGACGCATTGGTTACCAGGGAAGCTATCATGGTGTATCTAAAGATTAGAACAATTACTAGCTGGGTCCGGGGGCAAGCCCCTAGGCAGTTACTGATTAGGCCTTATGGTTGAGAGGGAAGGTCAGTCATGTGAGTACGGTGTAGATGAAGTGGAGACTGGTCAGCGGGGGATATACAGAGAGCAAGAGAGCAACCCATCTTGAATGGCCTGATCATACAATCAGGTAAAAGTGTAGAACATGGAATGCCTTAAAAAACAATAACGATAAAGACAAAATATGGTTTTCATATATGAAGGACTATAAAATCATTGAAACTACACACACACACACACACACACACACACACACTATATATATATATATATATCATATTTGCTTTTTTTCTAAATTGAAACATTGTTTTGAGATACATTTTGGGTTTTTTCAATTAACAAGACATCTCTCATCTATCTGTATATCTATATTTTTTCATAGGATTGTATATTATGGGTATAACATAATTTAGCTCTTTATTAATCATATTTAAGAGTTTCTGTCAGTTTGAAATGTTATGTTTAAGCAACAAAATGACCTTATTTTAGTCCCAACACAGGTTTTTTTCTCATACGTTCTCACATGTAGTTTCCTTGGTCTGGAAATTTCTTCTCTTCCCCACATATCCCTCTCTCCCTTTTCACATCTCAGATGAAATATCACTTCCTGAGGGGATATTTCTCTGATCTCACAGACTAGGTTTTATCCTTTTTTTTTTTCCATCCTCAATCCTAACCCCTACCATACTCCTATTTATCCTTGAAATGTTAGCCTAAATGTAACTAACTCTGTAGTAGTCACTTTAGTATACCGTAGTGTGAACACTCCACCATCATGCTCTCATAGCATACTGTATTTATTTTCATACTACTTTCACAGTTTACATCTAAACATCTGTGTAAATATGAATTATTTTTCTCTTACTCAGTAATCTGTAATCTTCATGAAGGCATGTGTTGGATCTATTTTGCTCATCAGTTTATTCCAAGTGCCTATTTATAGTTCCTGACATATTGTAGGTACCAATAATATTCAATGAATGAATATCCTAAGGATATTATTGAAAATCTACTTCTGCTTCCATTTGAAGGATTCCTGCAAAATATATTGTTTCCATTTGGGGGATTCCTACAGAATGTAGTCCTAGACATAAAATTGTTTCCTGAAAGGGTCTGTGCATTTCAATTTTGACAGAACCTACCAAATTTCCTAAAGAATTATGTATTCTGCACAGTTACTATGCCTTTTGCGAGTTGGCAGGGAATGATATTCCATCCAAGAGGCATATTAAGCTCAGATCAAGCATTGTTTTGAGCTAATCAATTCAAAACAGTTAAGAGATCACTGAAGCCAAGGTATGGAGGCATAAGGCACAAAGGCCAAGTAAGACTTTAAGAATGCTATCTGGGTGAAATCCCCTAGCATCCAGTAAAGATGCCAGTTTAGGTTATTTGTTCTATGAACTGACATTAGCAGTAATATTTGGTCAAGTGAAAATTTTATAAGAAACTTTATACTTCTTTCTTTATTGCCTAACAACGTTATTTAGATATATTAGCAGTCTCTATCTCACTTAGCATCATGAAATACTCCAAACTTCTCCCTCTATTGTACCTTCATTCGCTGTTTTTCATTCCAGAAACTTGGAGATTACCTTGTACAATCCATGCATGGTTATTCTTCTCATCCAATCTATCAAAACTCTCTCTGTTTTGAACTTTAAAATATATCTTAAATCAAATAACTAATTTGATCGGCATGCATTTGCATTAGTATCAATGCTGGTGTTCTGTTTTCCTCCGGTAGCTTAACTATTCAATGGAAGTAATACATGAGAGAGGGTCCATGGAGAAAAGAAAAAACATCCATATGTTAAGTCTGAACTGTGTTATAATGACAACTTCAAAATGAATTTGAAACAGAGCTTAACTGTTCCATAATAACTGAAAAGAATAAAACTCTAGTAATTTCAGAATATTGGATACTGACATAATCAGTAATCAAATTGGATAACTTCAGATAACTATTAGTTAACTGTTGTTCATTCAACAAATACATATTAAACATCTATGAATCAGTGCTTTCATGAAGTTACTTTTGTAATGGGAAGAGGCATATTATGAAAATCATGAACAAGATAATTATGTGTATATTATGGCAAAAATAAAGCATAAAAAAGTGTGAGTGTATGCTGATGAAGTATATAAAATATGTAATAGTCTTGGCTCATTACATAGTCAATATGTGATTATATATACTACATACACAAAATATTAAGTCTTGGAACTCAGCTAACCATATTTCAAGTGCTCGGTAGCATATGAGGTTAGTGGCTACTGTGTTTGATAGCACAGTTCTAGATGATATTTAGATGATTAATACAGCAATTCTAGCTGGAAAAATAAGAACTGTGTCTATTCCTTTTTCCAGGAAAAAGGAAGCCTACATTGTGCTAATGAGTTAAGTAGCCAAGGTAAAAATATGTATAAATAGGCAAAGAAAATAGTGCTCAAAATCTTGAATGGCTGACTTAAAGTCATCTAAGTAATGCTTACATAGGAATGTAAGCATATAGCCTGATGGAAAAGAGAATAGCATCCCTTTGAGATAGTGATTTTCAGCCTTGGAGCACATTAAAATCACATTTGGGGGCTTTTAAAAATTCTCAGTGCCCAGGCTGCAATTCAGATCAATTAAATCAGTATCTCTGAGGATGGGGCACAGGCATTAATATTTCTTTCCTACTCATTCCACTATGCAACCAGCCAAGGCTAAGGACCAATGTTACAGCAAGTGGCAATTCCAGAAGAAAATGGTTAGAATAAGACATACCATAGGTTCAAAGGCAAGCCACTCTTCTTTTTTTTAAAAGTATATGGCACAAGTTATCTTTCCAAAGCACAAACTGATGTTAATCGGTGTCCCACTTGTTAGTGTATATTCCAAGGCCCCTCATATCTTTGTTTGTGTAACTTACCAATATTTAGTACAATGCACCCTGTACTTTAGCTAGAGATTAGCTGAACTCAGTTTGGGAAGCTGACATGATTAGATCTATGCTTCAGACAAAGTAATTAGATATCAGTATGGACAATGAATTGCCAAGGGCAAGAGAGAAGATGTAGGAAAATCAGCTGCAAGAGTGAGGAGACAAAAGCAAGAGAACTGGGCTTATGAAAGTTGCAGCAGGGGCTTCCCTGGTGGCGCAGTGGTTGAGAGTCCGCCTGCCGATGCAGGGGACATGGGTTCGTGCCCCGGTCCGGGAAGATCCCACATGCCGCGGAGCGGCTGGGCCCGTGAGCCATGGCCGCTGAGCCTGCGCGTCCGGAGCCTGTGGTCTGCAACAGGAGAGGCCACAACAGTGAGAGGCCTGCGTACAGCAAAAAAAAAAAAAAAAAAAAAGTTGCAGCAGAAAAAGAGAAGTAGGGGTTTACAAATTTTAGATTTTTTTTAAGTTTACTATAACAACTCATGAATTTTTTAAAAAGTAACTCTTAACATGAAGAGTATCATCTACTATTTCATGTTATATGTTTGTGGGATTTGGGGATTCATTCGCTGGTGCCCCCTGTCGCATACTGAAGATGGGGAGAATATGAGGAACCGAGATAAGTCAGAGATGACTCCAAGATTCTTAATTTGGTTGACAGAGCAGAGCATAATTCCACGAACAAGAAATGGGATTCAAGAGGTTGAGGAAGGAAATATAATTGATCTAATTTTTTTAAAAGTTGATTAGTTTGCCTGCAAGGTATCCAGAAGAAAATAAAATGTGTGAGGTTGATTGGAGCTGGAAATATAGATTAGTCTATATTACCTGATTTACCAGTTAAAGATATTTTTCCATTTTTTAAGCTCTTAAAATTTTTGTTTCATCTTTCCCCAAATATATGTAAGTTTCCTAAACACCTATAATGGTTACATAGAGTAATTGTATTCGAGTAAAATTAGCAATTACTTTTGAATGACCAATAAAACTGTTGGGCATAGAAAATATTTGTTTTGATCCTTCTAGGAAAATGGTTTGGGTCTCATAACAATATTACAAAGAAAACTTGAAATCTGAAAGAAGTAATGTGCAAAGTGGGGAGTGCAGTGTAGGTTTAGAAGGAGGGGCCACTTGGAAATTGAACTGGTTTTGGGTCTTGGCTCTGTTATTTATTCTTATCCTCTGGACAAGAAATGTCACTACTCTAAATTACTTCTACATAGTAAAGATGTCAGTGTGGCTTCTTTAATTTATTTAGGAGAGACAGAAGTAGGAAATGTCAACAGCTGGGAAGCCTGTGTCTTAAAAGCCTATCTATGAGTTCTGGGTACCTAAGCTAGTCCCTAGCCAAGAAGAAGAATTGAAAATAATTAAATTCCGTGCCTTTCTTGATAGTATTCCCTTTTCTAATATGTCATTTCCTCACTTTTTTTTCACCTGTCAAACTCCCAGTCACACTTCCTCTACACTCAGCTTAGACATCCCCCTGCTTTGATACAGATTCCCCTCTCTGTGGTTCCTAATAATATGTGACTATGTTCTTAGTCACATTTTCTAAATCATACAAGAGATTGCCATTTATATCATTGTCTCCCTGAAATGTCCTTTTTGTGAGCCCGCTATCTAGCATGAATGTTGGCACATGCACTTTTGTGGAACTGAATCAGCATGAATTACAAAGGAAATGTACATGTGAACATGACTGGGAAAATGGAATCAATGAAGAACTCTCCCTCTTCATTATTTGTACTGATGGTTTAAGGCAACTTAATAACTATAACTCACAGTAGAAATTTATTTTCTCACAGTTCTGGAGGCTGGAAGTCCAAGATCAAGGTGCAGACAGAGTTGGTGTCTGGTAAGTCCTCTCTCCTTGGCTTAACATGGCTTGTTTCTCCATCTGTCCTTATACATACTTCCGGTTTCCCATCCTCTTCTTATAAAGACATTAGTCATGTTGGATTAGGGACCCACCCTTATTACCTCATTTTAAGTTAATTGCCTCTTTAAAGACAATCCCCAGACATAGGCACATTTTGAGATGCCCAGTGTTAGAGCTTTAATGTACAAATTATGGAGCAGGACACAATTCAGCACATAAGAGTCAGGGAATTGGTTTTATAACTGAAGTCATTAATATGGGTCCAGGACACTTATTAGAAAAGTGGCAAATGACAGAGACAAGGAAAATGAGATGAGGCAGGCTTGTTGAAGAGAGTTAGTTCAATTTGATGGCGGACAAAAATTCTCCTTGGAGGCTTTGGAATATTTATGAGATATAAATAAGGATATTAATAAGCTATATAAAGCCAAAAACTAAAGTAAGACATTTGGAAATGTGTATATCTTATTAGGATGAACATCCTAATAACTGAACATCCTAATTGAACATCCTAACTGAACATCCTAATTAGTATATATATGTGTGTGTGTGTGTGTGTGTGTGTGTGTGTGTGTGTGTCTCCTTATAAATGTTAAATTAAAAATAAATATACGATGGAACAAGTTAGTAAGGAAAATAAATTGACTATGTAAACTCAATATCTCTACACTAGCAATGTAATAAAATAATGCATAAAGTTATTTTTTTCTAAAATGAATATTTAGAAAACAATCTAAGGTATAATCTTGGAGAAAATATTCTATCTTTAATTATAAAAGCACATGTAAATATGAAAGGGTGACAAATTTGTCTATATAAAAATCCAAAGACCTCGTGTTTTTCTCTTATTTACACAAATTAATGGACTAAAGAAGTTTCTGTACATTTAAAATAAATATTCTAAGCAATAGGTGATGGATTTTTAACAGTCCTCTCCAAGCAGTGGCAGAGTTTGACATATGAAGCCTATTTGTCTTCATTATCTGAAAGCTAGAAGAATAGAAATTGAATTTAGACAAATATGTTGAACTTGCCAACAGACATCTTCATGAATTTAGAATGAAAATAAGTGGCTTATTAATAAAGTAAGACTTTCCTGAGGAACTCTGAGGCAATATAACCTGTTCTCTGATCATCCTCCCACCTCTCTCTTAACTGAAGTTTGATAATCCCTTCCTTTATTTTGTATATGAGAAAGTCTATTTATTTTCCTTAATGATCTTCTTAGGTGACACTAATACACATATCGTTTTATGTAAATATGTATATAATATTTATTAATGGACTTTTCTAACTAGCAGTTATAATCTTTAAATATTTTAATTGTCCAAACATCGTAAGTTTATAAAAGTGAAAACTACTCAGCAAAAATAAGAACAGAGGTAAGCTAACAGAAAATAAATGTGGAAAATTTTTATTCAAATTTATAATAAACTTCACTTTATGGCTCCAAGGTAGCATTGGAATCTGAATGTAAGAGAAGTGTAGAAAAAATGTATGTAATTTATTATGAATCTGTGCATAATACAAAAAGCCCCCAATAGAATTACGACAACTGAAACTGGAGTATGGTGTGTCAAGATGTTCTGCAAGTGGTAGGAATTTATTTCTGTCTCTACATTTTTACATTCCATGACTTTTCCAAAGAAGTGGAAGACAGAAACGAATAAGAAGGGAGCAGGGTGTGTAGAAGTGGGAAAACAAGGGGGTAAGGAGGAGTAAAAAAGGGAAGACTAAGGAGTAGGAAACATATGGGGGATCCATAGCAGAACAGATGAGATGAAGTGAAAAAAATTAGACAAGGAAGAAGAAGAAGGAAGAAAGGTGACAAAAGAAAAGAAGATAAGCATTTTAATGGGAAGAAGAACTATGATAGGAAGAGAAAATTGGTGAAAAGAAAGAAAAGAGTAGAAAAAAGAGAGAAAAGGAAAAGAATAAAGAGGAGAAGGATGTAAAGGAAGAACAAAAGGGAGAAAAAACAAAAGTCTGAAGAAGATGGTAAACAGTGATGATAATTTATGGGATATTTTCTATTTTCAGTCAGTATTCAGAATATTATGTATTTCTAGTTTAAATGAATCCTTACAAAACAGCTGTAAAATATGATTTAATAACCTCACTATTAAGATGAAGTAAAAAAAAGTTAAGAAAAACAAAAGTAGCATAGCCACTTTTTAGATATAGTGAAACACGGTCCTCAGTTTATTTAGGATGGCAGTTTTGTTTTATTTTTTACACACCAAAATCTCAATACTGAAAATACTTCTGCATAGCTTGTTCTGGGTACAAGCTTATAACAAATAATACCTATTGTGTAAAAACTCTACTTTAATAAATGTTAAAGGTGAATTTTGTTAAGAAAACTATTGGGTTTCCCTGGTGGTGCAGTGGTTGAGAGTCCGCCTGCCAGTGCGGGGGATACGGGTTCGTGCCCCGGTCCGGGAAGATCCCACATGCCGCGGAGCGGCTGGGCCCGTGAGCCGTGGCCGCTGAGCCTGCGCGTCCGGAGCCTGTGCTCCGCAACGGGAGAGGCCACAACAGTGAGAGGCCCGCGTACTGCAAAAAAAAAAAACAAACAAAAAAACACTATTAAGATTTTACTAAGAGATTAATTAGGTTTTTTTCAATAGAAATAGAATAATTTAGGCTGAACAAAAAAACCAATCTCTTTTTAAAAATTGGTATATGAAAAATATGGAACTTCTTTGGTATAAGAAACTGTTAACGGACATTAGGGATTTGGAAGTGAAAAATTCTGATGGAGACAGGCAAAAGATGAAAATATAAACTTTATGTTGTTGGTAAATAAGAAATATGAATTTTTTCAACTGTGGAAAGCATCTATGACTCCCATAATTTTGACTCTGAGGACAAAATAGAGAAGAATGTGTTATGTTTTGTTTGTTCTTTTTGCTATGTTGATAACTGCTTCTATAATGATCTAATGGTCATCTAGTAAGATATTTTTCCAGGCTGGACCTAGGTAACCCACATGGATGCCAAAACTTGTTTCAACATGAATAATACTTTCCAATGTTACAGTCACAGAACCAGAAATTTTTTAAGTTAAATAAGAACAAAACCAGAAAACATGTTCTGCAACCAAACAAAAGAGTCAGACCATGCATGTGTCAGACAGAAGGGAGAAGCGCATTTTGGCTATTTTGTGATCAGAAAATTCAATAGCAGCTGGATATTTGGGTCATATTGTATTGATCAACAATAACAGCAGAATGCACAGGTTTGGTTTCCAGAAGGTTCCATGTTTCTGTAAAGCAGATGAACTGACATGAGGGTAACACACTTTTTGGTTACTTGTTCCTGATAAATATTTGCTGCAATGTTTTATAAACATGAATGATTCAAATTGCAAGTGGCCTCACTGATTTAAAGTTCCCCAATACCCCACTTAATCATATTCCAGCATCACTGTACCTAATTTATCAGTGATAAAGACCAAAACTGTGCAAATATACTCAAGTTTACTTTCAAGTTGTGCAATTCAGCTTTGTCTTTCACTATCATCATCAAAAATTTTCTTTCATTTGCTTTAATAGGAACGTATTTTCTTCTATGATGCAAATACAAGTCTTGAAAAATATATAATTATCATGGAAACGTATGAAATGGTTTTTTTTTTTACGTCTTTATTGGAGTTTAATTGCTTTACAATGTTGTGTTAGTTTCTGCTCTATAACGAAGTGAATCAGATATACATATACATATATCCCCATATCCCCTCCCTCTTGTGCCTCCTTCCCACCCTCCCTATCCCACCCCTCTAGGTGGTCACAAAGCACCGGGCTGATCTCCCTGTGCTATGCGGCTGCTTCCCACTAGCTATCTATTTTACATTTGGTAGTGTATATGTATCCATGCCACTCTCTCACTTCCTCCCAGCTTACCCTTCCCCCTCCTCATGTCCTCAAGTCCATTCTCTATGTCTGTGTCTTTATTCCTGTCCTGCCCCTAGGTTCTTCAGACCCTTTTTTTTTTTTTTTTTAGATTCCATATATATGTGTTAGCATATGGTATTTGTTTTTCTCTTAAAAAATTATTTATTTATCTTTGGCCGTGTTGTGTCTTCATTGCTGTGTGCAGGCTTTCTCTAGTTGTGGTGAGCAGGGGCTACTCTTCCTTGCAGTGCACAGGATTCTCATTGAGGTGGGTTCTCTTGTTGCGGAGCATGGGCTCTAGATGCACGGGCTTCAGTAGTTGTGGCACATGGGCTCAGTAGTTGTGGCTCACAGGCTCTAGAGCTCAGGCTCAGTAGTTGTGGCATACAGGCTTAGCTGTTCTGCAGCATGTGGGGTCTTCCCAGACCAGGGATCGAACCCGTGTCCCTGCATTGACAGGCAGACTCTTAACCACTGCACCACCAGGGTAGTCCTGTTTTTATCTTTCTGACTTATTTCACTCTGTTTGACAGACTATAACATTACCAATAGCTAAATTGTAAAGAAAAATAATTTTATATAAAATAAGAGCAATGTTTTAAGTGAAAAAATTTAAAGAGTATATGTCATCTTTCAACAGTATAGACATTAATTAATAATGACTCAGTGACATAGTAGTAAATGTTTTACTGGCTCTCAAAATTTTTAAATATGTATATAAAAAGAAGCCCTGGGCTTCCCTGGTGGCGCAGTGGTTGAGAGTCCGCCTGCCAAAGCAGGGGATACGGTTTCGTGCCCCGGTCCGGGAGGATCCAACATGCCACGGAGCGGCTGGGCCCGTGAGCCATGGCCGCTGAGCCTGCGCGTCCGGAGCCTGTGCTCCGCAACGGAAGAGGCCACAGCAGTGAGAGGCCTGCGTACCGTGAAAAAAAAAAAAGGAGCCCTGAGTTTAAATTAATTTCCATAAATACTTCTACCATGGCAGATTTCAGGCCACTAACTTGACATCCATGAAAACAGGGTTTGAAAGAGTTGTGCATAATTGGCTCCAGTGAGCTGGTATGAGCTAACTCCATTGCATCACTACTTATATCTCAGTAATCTTTGGCAGGCACACCAAAAATTGTAAATAATAGAAGTTAAATAAATATTCATTAATTCAAGGAAAGTACAGTGGTTTCAAAATTACACTATTTAATTACAACTATAAGTTTCAAAATTGATCATCAATTAAGTAAATAACTCATTCTAATCTAATACTTCCTCCAGTGTAATCACTATATTTTGGTCAGTAGGACTCAGTGCTTGCCACTCTCCTTGAACGATTCTTTACCACACCGAAACTGCTGAACTACTTTCAGTTTCGCTGTTTGTTTATTCTTTCACAACTTTACATCAATCTATCTATGTAATCTGAATGGGTACTTCTTTATTATTTTTCTTTATTTTTCTATGTTATGTATATTCCTAGTGTATATTCAATATGTTTGTAATGTATACTTAATATACACCTATAGCTAATCTATATTCATCTGTATATATATGTATTTATTCATGCCCATACAAATATCCATGCCCATTCTTACCCCTATGGTGTACTGATGTCTAACAATTTTTTATAATGATGTAGAGCTTGCTTATAATTCACAATTTGAGCCAAATTACTTTTAAAAAATCAATATGAATTGGTTTCTACCAAAATATAAATGCTAATACTAGATTTATTTTTCCTGTTTTTCATAAAAGGCAAAAGTTAAGTATCATGATTCTAAGCCCTTAAAACAGTTGGTCAAAGAATGCTAATGAAGGTAAAAGAAAAAGAAAGTCAAGTTTCTGATGCAGGAGATAAAATTTTTCAAGTCCGTGATGGTTACCTAGATGGAGTCAAAATGCATCTGAGGATAAAAATCCAAAAAATTTTGTATCCTCTACTGATTTTTTTTTTTTTTTTTTTTTTTTTTGTGGTACGCAGGCCTCTCACTGTTGTGGCCTCTCCCGTTGCGGAGCACAGGCTCCGGACGCGCAGGCTCAGCAGCCATGACTCACGGGCCTAGCCGCTCCGCGGCATGTGGGATCCTCCCGGACGGGGGCACGAAACTGTGTCCCCTGCATTGGCAGGCGGACTCTCAACCACTGTGCCACCAGGGAAGCCCCTCCTCTACTGATTTTGTTCTTCCTAATTCCAAACTAATTTTAGATACATTTTAATAAAATACAGAAAATAAAACAGGAAAATACAAGGGCAAAAATGGAGTTCTAAGTTTCATGCTAAGGAAAGAAGAGATTAAAAATAGAGCTTGAGATGAAAGAGTTACCGTAATTGGTCAGTTTTTTTGGTTTGCAAGGCAAAAAAATTAAAATTGTGATACATATTTCTTTCTTTTAAAGGAAAATACCATTAAATTTCCAAATTTGAAAATGTAGCTTTTCCTCATAGTCTTATTCAAGGTGGATTTCCTTAGGAAAACTTTAGGTAAGAATCCTCTGTGAATTAAATATTACCAGATAATTATTTGTTTATAGGAGTTTGCAGTTATAGCTCGTATTATATGTCCTAGCAATATTTTTCAATCAATATTTGTTATCCCAGACCTAAAACTTGTTTAACACCAATAAAAAACCACACCACCTGTCTTCAGTAAGAAAGTGGGAGATGACATTTACAGAGATTAAAAGAACTTCTTATACTTCTAAAAAGTTATTTTTCATTGTGATCAGAAATATTTCTATCATAATCACTTTGAGAAGCTGAAAAATATTTTTTCCAGGTTCTACCTCTGCCCTGTGAAGCCATGTATTCAGTGTACAACAATGAGAAGCTTAGAGTACCTGTGAAAAACATTTAGTCAAATAGTGTGTACCAGTTAATAAAATTTGGAAGACCTTGGAGAAGTGTGAGGTTGAGACAGAATTTACTCCACAGAGCATGATGAAATACTGTAATCAATTTTTATCTTCATGCATCCACTTTTATTTCTTTGTGCTTCTTTGACTCTCTCCTTCCCCTATAATTTAACTCTTTATTTCTCTCATACACCACTGAAATATTTCCTGAGCATTCCGCTCTTCAGTCAGATCACTTTTTCTACCTTTATTATTGACCATGGAGAAATCTGACCATGGTGGAAAGAGCACTGAGCCTAGAGATCATCATGTACACTGTGTCCAATTAAAAATAATGCATAGGAAGAATTTAAGAGTGAAAGAAAAACTCAGTAAATTTCAAATTTTATTGAAAAAACTCTGTAATGCTGGGTATGAGGGAAGGAAGAGAGCATACTCATTTTGTGGGGAAGTTGCTCATATCAACAACTGCATATCAACAACTGCATATCAACAACTGCATGCATCTACTGCAAGCCATTAACCAGAATACAGTACCAGAGAGGGCGGCCTCAGGTACAAGTATAGCTCAGCAAAGGCAGTGGACATCAGAGGATTCAACATTAAATAATTGTATATCTTAAAAAGTGTTAGAATATGGTGACACAGAACCCAGGAGCAGGTGGTACTATACAGTGCAGGTTGGCAGAAAGTCAGTGTCTCTAAGGAATTCTATCAATACATATCAGACCTCAAGCCAACTCAGTGAGTACAGAGAAAGAACTTTGATTACTTGGAAGAATAGTAAGAAAATTGGCAAAGATGCCATTCTAAAGCAACCAGAATGCCTGGGAGGTTCTCTAGTTATGGATAAGGACCATTAACTAATTAGTCAATGAATGAATCAATTAATTTAAAAATTAAAAATCAACTTCAGGGATGAAGAACCAGTTTGAATCAGCAGGAAAAGCTGTTTAGTGCTGATCCATAAAGTATGGAATAAAAGCCACTAACTAGAGTTGTAGAAAATACAAGACAGTTAAATATGAATTTCTGATAAATAATGAATAATTGCAACATTTTGGGACATACATATATTTTTAAAACTCCATTGTTTATCTGACTCAAATTTAACTGTCTTGTATTTTTTTCTAAATCTAGCAATCCTAATTTAATCACAACTGCATGTGAGAAACTAGCCTTGTGTACTGTTCCAGGCTTGAATCTGCAAGAGAGGACAACTTTAGAAACAACTTGAGTGAGAAGAATGTAGATAGAGGTTGGGAATCAAGCAGTGCCAAGTGTCTCTTTGGCATAAGTCTTGGAGGTGAAGCCAGTTTCCTTAAACTATTGATTTTTAACAACTAATCTCTTGATTTATGCACAGTATTGCCATGTATGCAGCCTGCAATGGATTGCAATTTCTAGTCTGTACCACTTAATTAAGGGTAATATGCCATAACTCTTGAAGTCTATGCAACTGAAAACAGGTAGATATTTTTTGTGTGTGTGATGGTTTTCTTTTTTTTTTAACATCTTTATTGGAGTATAATTGCTTTACAGTGTTGTGTTAGTTTCTGCTGTACAACAAAGTGAATCAGCTACATGCATATGTATATCCC